>NC_079166.1:66363362-66963362 GCF_947568905.1 Ostrea edulis | reverse complement strand
TTTGTCGAACTCTTAATTTTGTATTCCTTTGTATTCCTTTTAGGATTTATGAAATTGATCACTGTCCGTTATCTTCACCTTTTCACAAGTGCAAAATTAAGACAGCATGGCTATTTTATCAATTAAATAATTTGTAGCTAAATTAATGTCATTTTTTATGCTTACGGAGTTATTTACATCGAAATTTTCCTAGATGATATGCATAGAGCTCTAGGAATTGAATTTCAAATTTTAAGTAAGATCATACTTAATCTTAAAGATAAAGGATTGTGTTTAAGCACAATTTTTTGCACTTCAGGTAATGGGGAATTGTTTAGTTGTGTAAGTGGTATCCACCTTTAGGAGGAGTTGTAGGAAAACAATAAGATTTGCATAATCCAAAGAATTATTATGTTATGTGTGGAGTTTTCAAAAATGTTCTTGTGCTAGAATATTAGCGTTGTGGCATATTTTGTCAATAATGAGCAATTTAAGAGTACTACTATATAATATGTTGGAATAGTAAAATAGAATCCAAACAATGTGTTAACTTACCAGTGTCTATATGTATGTAAACATAACTAATTGCGCGTTGATTGTTATAAAGACACAACATACGTTTATGACTTCTGAGTGTACGTCTCTATTTCTTAAAATTATTATTTGGGAATAATTCTCAATTCCAGAAGCATCTGGTGCAAATCTCCATAAATTCAACTCCCATGAGTACTTTCAATACTTTGATTATAGAAACAACTTGTGCTTTCAGTATTGTAAGTAATGTATGCAAGTTGTGATATGTAAACCCATTATCTATCTACAGTGTATATATGTAATTATTGTAACATTCTGTTTTTAAGGACATTTGTGTTTTAACCAGGTCTTAGGTTTATGATGTATTGTCCAATCATATCGTAAGGTCATATCACGTGATGTTTAGATAGCGTGAATTCTGAAATTGAATCGTTACAAGGAGGAATTGTGAAGTTTTGCCCACCCTCCTTCCCCTTATTTATATGCAGCTATTATGTAATGTTTAGGCAGCTGCTGATGTTTTTTTTCTGCTGTTTTTTTTTTTTTTTTGTATGCGCAACTAGGTTAAGCTAAGGGCGTTCATAGTAAAATGCACAATAATAATGGGGTGAGATTGCAACTCATATTCACAGGTATCACTACACTTGTTATGGTTAAACACCGAAACGATACTACCCATATGTTGACTGTGACTGAGCTACCGTAAATTCCCCTCATGATAATTTCCCGTGACGTCAGGGACTTATCATGTAACACTTTATTTTTGGAAAATAACAAGAGGCCATTGAGAACAAAAGTTCGGGTCCATACGGGTAACCAGCTGAATTTTTATTGATATACTCAGAAATAAATAAAAATCCTTAACATGAAAAATACTGGGAGCAAATGCATCCTCAAACTAAACATGCTATAATTTAACAAGATATTAATAGTCATCAGCGAATTACCGGGGGTGTCCATATACCTATACATGAAAGGTGAAGATAACGAACAGTGATCAATCTCATAACTCCTATAAGCAATACAAAGTAGATAGTTGGGCAAACACGGATCCCTGGACACACCAGGGGTGGGATCAGGTGCCTAGGAGGAGTAAGCATCCCTTGTCGACCGGTCACGCCCGCCGTGAGCCCTATATCCTGATCAGATAAACGGGGTTATCTGTATTCAAAATCAGTATGGAACATATCGGACAGCATTTGACCCAATGATATGTTGTATTGACGAACTAGATCTTTGTAACGACCATAGATTTTGCGAAATGTTGACTTCAATCAAGACTGTTGAAACCCTTGTATCATCAACTTGTTTGTCAGTAGCTTGCCTCGATTTAAAAACTGACTATACGCAGAACAAGCTCTTGTGTATATAATCAGTTGAGAGATATAAACACCATATGTTAGTGAAAATGGAATATTGCTACATAAATATGGGAAGTTGATGATGGAGAAGCTGCAATCTTCATGTTTGTCAAACAGTTGAGTTGTCAGTTTGCCGTTAATATCAACAATCCCTTTCTAAAAATTAACATATAACTTAATGTCCCAGACCTAAAGCATCGTGATATGTTTATTTGCAAGAGCATGACAGCGCGGTTAAAACATACCGTCACGCCAGCAAGCAACGCAATGTTGTGCTAACACAGCTTCACATCACTAGCCGTTGCGCTGATAAGCTACACGCCGTCACGCTTTTGCAAAATGTCCCTATCCGGAGACCATAAAGATCACGTAAAGGTGGTCAAAGATTCATATAGGAATTCAATAACCCTTTTTTAACGTAGCAGCGGGGTAAGTTAAGGTAACTCCTTTCTCGCAGTTTTACCTGATACAAGTTTCAACAGTGTATTTATTTCAATTTAATAGAGTTCAATCTGACAAATTATCAAATAAAATATATAGGTCATCACACTTTTTAAAATGCGAGAGAGGGCCTCCGTGGCCGAGTGGTTAGAGTATCGCGCTGAAAATCACACGGCCTCTCACCTCTGTCGGCGCGGGTTCGAATCCCGCTCGCGCCGGTAAGTGAGAAAGTTTCCCAGTTTACTTTCGGAAGGTCGGTGGTCTCTTCCCGGGTACATTGTATCTGGGTTCTCTCCTCCACCAATAAAAACTGGGCGCCACCAGATAACTGAAAGATTGTTGGGTGTGGCGGAAAACATTAATCAATCAATTAATCAATAAAATGTGAGGCATACATAAACAGAATCATATATCACCATCAAAAAATTGCATTTTCCCCTAAACATCATTATCAAAATTTAATAAAAACTGGTTATGGCGATATAATAGCAATCATAACATTTTCATAAAACTGTTTCGTCACAAAAATATACGAAATGTCTGTAAAACTAAAGGTAATCTACCGCATAATAGACTTGATAGAGAAATCAATATCAAGAGGCCCATGGGCCACATCGCTTACCTGAGTCACCTTGGTCCATATCACTAAACTTGCCACATATATTTGCATGTAAAACCGTAGTCCCTATTATGGCCCCAACCTTCCCCTGGAGGCCATGGTTTCTGCAAACTTGAATCTACACTATGTCAGAAAGTTTTCATGTAAATGTGAACTTGTTTGGCCCAATGGTTCTTGAGAAGATTTTTAAAGATTGTCCCTATATATTTGTATGTAAAACTTTGATCCCCTATTGTGGCCCCATCAGACCCGGGGGCCATCATTTTAACAAACTTGAATCTGCACTATATCAGGAAGCTTTTATGTAAATATCAGCTTTTCTGGCTCAGTGGTTCTTGAGAAGATTTTTAAAGAGTGTCCCTATATATTTTTATGTAAAACTTTGATCCCCCTATTATGGCCCCATCCGAGCCCAGGGGACCAGCATTTTTACAAACTTGAATCTGCATAATGTCAGAAACCTTTCATGTAAATATCAGCTTTTCTCGCTTAATGGTTCTTGAGAAGAAGATTTTTAAAGATTTTCCCTATATATTTGTGTGTAAAATTTGATCCCCTATTGTGGCCCCATCCGACCCCCAGGAACCATGATTTTAACAAACCTGAATTTGCACTATATCAGAAAGCCTTCATATAAATCTCAGCTTTCCTAGATCAGTGGTTCTTGAGAAGAAGATTTTTAACGATTATTCCTATATATTTGTATGTAAAACTTTGATCCCCTTTTGTGGCCCCATCCAACCCCCTGGGGCCATGATTTTAACAATTTAGAATTTGTACTACCTAATAAAGCTTATGTATAAATTACATTTTTCTGGCCCAGTGGTTCTTGAGAAGATTTTTTAATGATCCTACTCTATTTTTACCTTTTCTTGATTATCTCCTCTTGAAAGGTGGCCTGGTCCTTTATTTTAACAATTTAGAATTGCCTTTACCTAAGGATGCTTTGTGTCAACTTTGGTTGAAATTGGCCTATTGGTTTCTGAGAAGAAGTAAAAAATGTCAAAAGTTTACAAACGGACCGACGGACGGACAGACAGACAGACGGACGGACGCCGGAATACGGGTGATCAGAAAATCTCACTTGAGCATTTAGCTCACGTGAGCTAAAAACAGAGTTATTGCCTTTAGATTTAATACTTTGAAACTTATCATTGTTTATTCATCTATAACTTAGACTTCTGAAATATTTATTTTTAACAAGATATTTTGCAATAACTATAGAAAAAAAGACTCCTACAAAAGGTACGTTCCTATCATGCATAAATCTAAATAAATCATTGATTTTGCAAAATCTGATGACATCAGAGGAGGGTGGAATTACTTTAAGTTCTTTTCCGTATATCCAACGCAATATTCTTTTTAACAAACTGATTTTAACACTAATTATGTTTAGTATATGATTTCATATTCCTTTTCTTGAAGCCGTGCCTGAGAACACGAAGAACACGAAGACCTCGGGTAATTTTGCTATAATATGTTAATATATTATATATGTGAACTTGTAACAAAATTCCTTTTCGATAGTATATCAGCCGATGAACAAGGGGAGGGTCAAATTGTCGTGAACACACCTAGGCTAGTCTACACAAGATAGAAGCACGGATGTTTAACATATTGTGTGTGCCAACTTTTAGAAGAGTTTACGGTATGGATCCGACGATTGTGAGCTTTCCATATAACAACACCTCCTATGGTCTTATCGCTTTGATAGACATTTGGGAGGGGTGGGATGAGGGGAAGATATTTAGATTCAGCATCTTGATAATATATTTTCTATGTAATTGATCATGTTAAGTCATGTGATTCGCTACCGTGAATGGGACGAGAGTCCTCGACAGCACATTAAGTCGAGTTTTAGAATTCATTTTGTGAGTGTCTGTATTGTAGGTATCGTACCGGTAATTTTGGTCACTATAGGTTCCTATGTAAGAAAATACCTTAAAATCGGTTTATCAAATTGATTTCAATTAATTCAGCAAGGAATATCCTTTGTTCTTATTTCGGGCGATGAGGGGTCAACAGAAAACCCTCAAATCCACGTGCAATCTAATTTTGATTGGATTGACCTGTGGTTTTTTTCCCATGTACCAGTACATGTATAGAACCTGTATGTATTCCCGGGATGTGTTATGACCATACAACAAATGCATTCTTTGTAAAAGTTAATTCCTAACAGTTACACAACTTTTCCTATTCAGGGATACAAAATTTAAGACAAAAAGTGAGGGAAAATGGGAATAATCGCTGAACGAAAAAAAAAATTTCCGTTTGACTAATTTTAAGCTCATATCAACTGATCATGCTATTGTCTGCACGGGGCGGAGAAAATTTCGAAATCACTTGTCTGCAGCGTGTAAATTCCGACAGTAACTCGAAACTCTCCCATTCATCGACCAACATTCAAACCGTACCTAGTTGGGTAAGCATTGTCATTCAAACATGTTCCGTTTGTTTAGTGTGTCGTCGATTGAAACCATTACTTTAACACTGATTTGGCGAATTAATGTCAGGGTCACATATTAGAAATCAATAAAGCTTTTTTTTTTTTTTTTTTTTTTTTTTTTTTTTGTTTGATTAATGTTTTATGCCTGTGATGTTCGATGAAAAAAAACATTATTTGCAATTAAAACTTTCATCTAAATATATCATCCTTTATTCAGTGCGTTTAAGTTAAGAAGTGGGGAAAGCAACATTAAGTAATCAATGTAAACAACCTTCCTTTCAAAGAAATTCGCCATTTTCATATCATTCAAACACGTCACAATTGGCGCGGATACACCGCAATGATAAACGGCGATGAAGGGTGTTGCTAAAACGCGGAACGGAAGGCGGAACGGAACGGAAAGCGAATGCAAGAACTAGAATTATTAATGTAGCTAAGATAACACAACAAATCTGGGGGAATGCTTTATTTTTATGAAAATCAAAATTTGGGGAAATTGTTTACAAGCGGTAAACCAATTTTATCGTAAAATTCTGCATCATGCAAGGTGAAGATAACGAACAGTGATCAATCTCATAACTCCTACAAGCAATACAAAATAGATAGTTGGGCAAACACGGACCCCTGGACACACCAGAGGTGGGATCAGGTGCCTAGGAGGAGTAAGCATCCCCTGTTGACCGGTCACACCCGCCGTGAGCCCCATATCCTGATGAGGTAAACGGAGTTATCCGCAGTCAAAATCAGTGTGCCAAGAACGGCTTAACAATCGGTATGAAACACATCAGACAGCATTTGACCCAATGCAAGGTTGTATTGACGAACTAGATCGTTATAACGACCATAGGATTTGCGAAATGCTGACTTCAATAAATCGATTAAGCAAAGTAAACGTTGGTATAAGAATTTAAAAAGAGTTGTACAAGAATGTTGAGAGTTCGGCATTTACAGATGTGTTAGCGAGCAGCGACACCTATAGGTAGAGAATGGAAATACCCCCCCCCCCCCTCCCCCAATCATAGTAAAACGTCATTAACGCACATGTACATGTATTTACACGTAACACCGTGTATATGTGTACCTGTAAAAAGGGAGTGTGGTATATACATGTATATAACAATAGTTCATGATCTTAGTAAGTCAACAAGTTAAACATACTGTGTTTGGTTTATCATTTTGACTTGGTGACCGCAGCACTCCAATCCTAAATAGGAAGGATCTCTGGCAGTTTATGTCTAAACTAGATACTTGTATCTGATCATTTCAATTAATAATGGGATGACCTTTGAATTCAATTCAAGCATAAATTCTCTGTTAGTCTTTTAGATAGTTCATATATTATGAAGTATATCTGTTAATCCCTTACTATGGATTGTAAACGTCACCTTAATTTTCATTGGTTTTTGTTTCTATCTTTCTTTCCCGCTGTATCTCTTCAGATTCAACACTAATCCGCAGGTGAGAACTTCTACATCAATTCATTCCAAATGAGACAAACCTTTGATACAGTCACACACCGGATTCGTTCCCTTTTAAATTTGATGTGAGACATGTATATTATACCAGGTGTAAAACTAAATTCAAATATAATTATCTTAAAATCGATTTAAAAAGGGTAGGTTTGGTGAAAATTGTTGAAGAAATTATCTCTTACAATGTTATTGTCGGGGGAGGGGGTGTAATTCATTGGATATAAAATTTGAAAAGGGTTTAATTATAATTCAAGTCTTTTTAGTACGTACAATTTTTTTTTCTTTATTTCTGAAACAACATACTGTAACAATCCGGGGTTGGGGTGGAGTTGGGGACAGAACATGACAAAGCCAGGGGAAAGGGGAGAGCAGAAAATGACCAAGCCGGGAAAACCGATAGTACCCGCAGGCGCTTGCTTAACATTTTTCATTGTAAGTTACTGGTTTTAAAATACATATATACATGTATTAATTAGTATGAAAGTATATGAAACGGTGTATTTTGTTGATTACTTCCCGTTCTCTCTGTAATTTCTGCTTCCTTTGCACATAATAAGGTTTTTGATTTTACAAAATGCTGTCCTCCTCATAACACTATTACATACAATATTTCCCGTTTCGTTTTCCGTTCCGCATTTTAGCAACACCCGACAGTGAATACTATTCCTGGAATACATTGATTAGGGGCGAGATCAAAGGTTCAATGTCTGACTAAAACTAAATTAACATAGTTTTCACCATTTAAAAGTAAATAAAATGAATGTTGAAACTAATCTATTAACAAGTAAAAACATACGAGTATAATTAACATTCTGCATACAACAGTGCGACATTTAACTTCGGGCACGACAAAGTCCAGACTTTTTGCGACCATTGATTGATTGATTGTATATTGCTTACTCTTTCGAGAATTTTTCACTCATATGGAGACGTCACTAAGACCTGTGAAGGGCTTCAAATTTAGGCTTTTGCTCGGCGCTTACAGCCATTGAGCAGCGCGGGTTCTTTTCCGTGCCACATCTACTGTGACATCACATGGGACATCCGTTCATCAAAGTTTGGCAAACACGTATTCGTGGATATATCAGATGTGGAGAAGGTGCCTAAGATAAGTAAGCATCCCCTTTCGACCGGTCACACCCACCGTGAGCCCTATATCTTGATCAGGTAACAGGAGTTATCTGTAGTCAAAATTAGTGTGCCAAGAACGGATTAACAATCGGTATGAAACAAATCGGACAGCATTTCATCCATTGATAGGTTGTATTGGCAAACTAGATCGTCATAAAGAATTTGCGAAATGCCGACATTAAACGAAACTGTTGAAACTCTTGCACCATCAACTTATTTCTCAGTAGCCTGCCTCGATTTAAAAACTGATTATACGCAGAAAAAACTCTTGCGTATCGAATCAGTTGAGAGATAGAAACACCATCTGTAGGAGTAGGGAGAGGATGGGGGGGGGGGGTAGATTAAGGATCTTGGTAATATCATGTTTTACTCATGAACTTGACGAAACCACAGACAATGAAACAAAGTTATAGCAAAATAGCACAGATCACATTTATACATTTGAAATTGGTAGATTCTTAGTTCAAACATTTACCACCTCTGTCCAAGAAAGCTTAAAAAGGGTCCAAAAATGAACAATAGTTTACTTTGCCACTCCACCGGCCACCGATCATTATTGTATTCGCTGCTCCAATAACACGGATCTCTGTCACCAATCATCTCTCCCTCTGAAAATGTATTCGGCGAAGGCCATCACCATCTCCCCCCTGCGTCAACGCCCTTGCCATAGCATATAGGCACGATATTGAATCACGTGACAATTACACAGGGGAAAATGCAAACAAACTGTCATTTTAGGATAGGTTTGTTCCTGGTACAATTCTGTAAATTGTGATATAAGGTATGTGACAATTCGCTATTGTTAAAGGTGTTACTCACTCGCTTTAATTTTGCTTTGTGTTGACGTTAGTCGTCATTTTCTGTGTAATTGATCATCTTAAAGTCACGTGATTCGCTACCGTGATTGAGGTGAGAGTCCTCGACAGCACTTTAAATCGCGTTTGAGAACTCATTTTGAAAGTGTCTATATTGTTGGTATCACACCGGTAGTTATGATCACTATATATTCCTATGTAGGGGGAAAAAACTTTAAATCAATTTATCAAATTGATTTCAAATAATTCAGCAAGGAATATCCTCTCTTATTTCGGGGTATAGGGGGTCAACACAAAACCCTCAAATCCACGTGCAATCTCATTTCAATTAGTTTGATACACTGTACATGTGTTTTCCATGTACCGGTACATGTATAGAACCTGTATGTGTTCCTGGGATGTGTTATAAGCATACAACAAATGCATCCTTTGTTAAACAAAAAAAAAATGATTTCTGAAAGTTAAAGAACTTTTCCTAATCAGGGATACAAATTTGAAAATTTGAAAAGAAATGGGAATAATGGCTAACGGAAACACGAGTTTTCGTAAATTTGACTAATTTTAAGCTCATATCGATTGGTGAATGTATTGTCTGCAATGGGCGGAGATAATTTCGAACTCGCTTGTCTGCAGCGTGTAAGTTCCAGCAGTAACTCGAAACTCTCCTATTCATCGAGGAACATATTCAAACCGTACCTTGTTGGGAAAACATTGCCATCCAAACATGTTCCGTTTGTTTAGTGTGTCGCCGATTAAAACAGTTACTTTACACAAATTTTGCGAATTAATGTCAGCGTAAAAAATTAGTAATTGATAAAAGAGAAAGACTGCCCTTTAGTTACAAAATGGCATATTTCATGTCTCGTATTTTACTGAAATCATCGCTGAACCGAAGGTTTTTTTTTTGTTTGATTTCTTTAACCTATGGTGTTCGATTGATTAATTGCGGTATTACGTCTGTGTTGTTCGCTGGAAAAACAACAACATTATTTACAAATCAAACTTTCATCTGAATATGTCTGTCGTGTCATTTATCCTTTATTCACTGCGTTTAATTAAGAAGTGAAGAAACCAACAGTACAGTATTCAGTGTAAACAACCTTACTTCCATATAAATTCTTCATTTTCATATCATTCAAACAAGTTACAACTGTCGTGGATACATTAAAGTGAATACTATTCCTTGAATACATTGATTAGGGGCGAGATCAAAAGCTCAATGTCTGACAAAAAACTAAATTAACATAGTTTTCAACTACAATGCCTCCCCCTCCCATTAAAACTAAATCTGATGAATGTTGAAACTGATCTATTAACAAGTAAAGACATAGAGTAAAGTTAACTTTTTGCATACAACAGTGCGACCTTTAACTTCGGGTACGACAAAGTCCACACTTTTTGCGAAAGATGAAATGTGAAGATAACGAACAGTGATCAATCCCATAACTTCTATAAACAATACAAAAAGAGAGTTGGGCAAACACCTATTCCTTGATGTACCGGAGGTGGAATCAGGTGCCTAGGAGGAGTAAGCAGAACAAGCTCTTGCATATTACAGGTGATAATAGAAATATAATGCTACATACATATGGAAAGTTGACGATGGAGAAGCTGAAAGCATCCCGTTTATCATAAAGTTGAGTTGTTAGTTTGCCGGTAATATCTATTTTCAATAAAATATCCAAGTATGAAACAGACATGGATGACTGTGATGTCTTTTATAGTCCAGTCAAAATAGCCCACAAAATGCCGAACCGTGACAAAATTGCAGCATAATTTTTGTTATTATAAATCAAATTTACATGTATCGAAGTAACATATATAAAAAATCTAATGATTTCTGACTTGGGGAAATATTATAAATTATCATACAAAGTTTTCGTATTTCAAAAGAAAAACCACTGAAACCAAATTTGGATTAATTAGGTTATGGTACATATTTCATGATTCATTATAACATACATGTTTTATCGTTGATGTACTTTAAGAGAAATATTTTACTGTTGGAATATTTCGTTGCTAACTATGAATTAAATAGACTTTTGTGAATTTCGTGATTAATCCGAATTTTCTCTGTCAATATACAATAACGGAAAAATTTTGTGCTGAATAGTTTAACAATTGAAATTAGCCCAATGTCTTGTTCTAAAAACACATATTTTCTTCAAATATATTTTATTATAACATCAAATAAATAGCAATTGCAAAAACATTTAGACATTGTGTAAATTTATCAGTAATCTGAATTTCCTCTGCAAAATGAAAGTATTCAAAATACGCTTTTTAAAATTTCATCAACTATGATGTCTTCTATTACGTCAAATCTTAATTAACACTGTTGTCAAAGTATGAAAATGCATCTGAAGTCCTGTGTGAAACACAGGGCCAGGTTTAAGAGAAGTAAAAAGTTGCAAGGAATACAATAAAAATATGTTCAAACCAAGAATATTACCAAACTGATGATACTTTGCATAATATTCCAGAAACTTGCAGTATACACCTTCAATGGTTTTAGTACCACAAGATTAACTTCGTTTTAAAACGAGGAAACAAGTTAACCTTCTGCAGAAGAGGGGAAAAAAACATAGCTGAACAATACATGTAGCCAATGTTACGTTCAAAATACTAGCAGCTACGTAATGCTAGATATATGCACATGCGTGTAATGCTACTAATTTAGTTGAACAGACGTCTAGGCTGGCTCAAAGTAGGGATAGCACTAAGCGTTCATTCATACGATACGTTCAATAGGCCTAGAAAGAAATCCAGCTTAGATACGATCTTGAATGCCATCTTGTTATAAGTATAAATATTACTATTAAGATTCACTCCATTTTTCCTTTAACATTTTTCCTGAAACACGAGGCTTTTGAAGTAGGTCAATCACTGAGTATGATTGGACTTACGGTGTACACGAAGGATAATACCGCGTATTAAAAGCATTTAAAATTATTAAAGTGTATAACGTGAATATAAGAAATATATTTCAGTTTTTGAAAGTATATTTATACACAGGCACTCGACGTTTTAAATATCTATAATAAAAAATTGTGAATATTATGTTTACAGAAAGACAATTTTTTTAATTATAGATATTTTTAAAACGTCGAGTGCCTGTGTATTTATAAGAAGCAGATACCCCAAGTTTTTTAACACTAAACGCGCCGTGAGGGGTCTTGAGGTACATGTATATGTATCTCACATACACTTTCAAAAACTGAAACTTTTCTTTAAAAGTACGTGTACACTCTGTTCATACGAACAAATGATCAATATTTTGGGGTTGGTTTGTTTGTTTGTTGGTTGTTTTTTTTTTTTCTTTCTCGAACTAATATGAATCTATAATCACGTTATATCATAACTTATGGAACGTAAACTATTTGATTTTGTCCCAGGCGAAAGAAATGATTCTTCACTCTTGACTTATTTAACTTTCTGAATCTTTGTGTAATGTATGTATTGTGCGTACCTTCTTTACATGTGGTCAAAAAGATAACAATGAAAAAGGGAAGTTGGATTTGCACAGATTCAAGGGTTGGACCGGTTGCGGTAGCTCAGTGGTAGAGCGTTCGCTTCATAACTGGGAGGGTTGTGAGTTCGAGCCCCATTCGAGCCCTAAGACGTAAACATGGATAACCGATTGCCCATTTGCCAAACTTTCGGCATCTAAAGGTGAGAATCACTGCTGGTCTTTCGAATATGACTTTAAAAACGGAGATCCCGTGTTGCTGCATGTTGGTACGTTAAAGAACTCTCACTGCCATGGCCCTGTGTGCTAACCATATAAAGGTCTAACTTTGTGATACTTTACCTACAGCTGGTGTCGTGACGTGTGTGAAAATTCTCGATGAGACATAAAACAACCAACCAATCAAGAGTTGGTGTGAAAATATTGCTAATAAAACAGTCACGTGGTCAGCACTCAGCAAAGAGTTATTCGAAATCCCTTAATTTATGTTACATATATGTAAGTATATTCAAGCGTAATCATTTAACGGACATTGTACATTTTCCCATAAGGGTCTCTGAAAAATGGAGAACCAATTTAAATTTTTGCATTTCTTTCTCTTTATTTCTTTCTTTCCATTATCGAAAATGATTATAAAAGTCCATGCTTTTCAATTGGCCGAAATCGAATAATTGAGGAAAGTTAAAACATTATGTGCATTCGATGTGAATTTGAGTTCTCCAATATCGGACCAAAAATAGACAATTTCAAAATTAATATGATTAATTTTTTTGTTACTCAATGCAAACTTTCTACTCCGACTATCTCGCAATAATTGTAAGGAAAGGGTGACTTGACTAACTACCTCTATCACGGACCGGAGTAACAATTGCTTATTTCTGGTAGTATCGAGCCTGATCTAAAAATGACCAATAATAGAAATCGTTTGCAAAGTTCAATATATGTACATTCTAGTAGCCGGTTTCGGTTTTAATTTGTTTCAATCATTACTTTGTATAACAACCTCACGTCTCTAATCACTTTCTACTAAGTGTTGCGTTTAGCCGTACACAAAGATGACAGACCAGGTGTAGTTTATTTCTAGGATCTAAAAGCCAGTTTCGATGTTTTAAAAATTATTCGATAGAATGATAAAACAATTATTGACATTTTATCGGTCTATAAGATGCTTTACCTACTCTCGAAATACAATATTCATATATATTCTACTCCTCAAATAGCTAGAGTAACGTATTAATCTAAAAAAAAAAACACAACAACCTATGTATGTTTACATTTTTAGTGTTTTTGCCTTTGATATCTCTACAAATTGTAATGATAGCCATTTCCTCATAAATACGCTGTAATTGTAAGTGTATGGATCTTGATAAATACAGGAGGTCTATTTTAACACCTGGGAATTTCTACAGATATGAAGTAAAATGTAGATAAAAGAAACAAATATCATTGTTTTTAAATACATGAAGTCGTGAATTGCAACGCTTTGTTGCAACATACTTTTAATACATACCCTAAGTATGCCGCCCGGCGTAAAGATGTCCTTATGTATTTTTAAAATGAATTTTATTTCGTAAATATCTTCTGGATCAAGAATTTAGTGTAAGTAGTAGTTGTTATTGTTAACGTCCAGCTTGAGAATGTTTCACTCATATATATGGAGACGTGACCATTGCCGGTGAAGGCCTGCAAAATTTAGGCCTTTGCTCGGCACTTATGGCCTTTGAGGAGGGAGGGATCTTTATCGTGCCACACCTGCTGTGACACGGGGTCTCATCCGAAGGACCGCTCCCCCTTTAGTCGCTTCTTGCGACAAGTAAGGGGTACTGAGGACCTATTCTAACCAGAATCCCTACGGGGTTAATGTAAGTAGTGACTTTCTCTTTGTCACACGCCTGGCATTAGAAATGAAAGTCATGTGTCAGGATTTCCGGTACGACTTTTAAAAACCGAGGTCCCATATTACAGTCAAGGTGTTGGCCAGATAAAGAATGTTCACTCTAACTGTTACCAATACGTACATAATATATTTTCTCTCTCTATGCATGATGATTAACAATATTGAAACGCATTTCATGTTTGAATCGTTCCCGTGCACATAAAGTCCGATAAATAAGAAGTCAAAATGTGCGCGTCAGTTCTACCGTTTATGAATGCAAACCGCTAATTCAACTCATTCTATGTAAGTGGTCACGTATAATCAAGTTTCAAGGCTTGCAATTTTATACATAGAGCGTTGAAAAAATTAATGCGTAACTTCATGAAAAGATTTCCTTGACAGTCAATTTTTCCAGTTACATGACTTTAGCGAGACTGCTATTTAAACTGTCCTCGGAGAACAAATGATTTTTTATTGAATTATTTTACTGTTTTGAGATGTACATATCAAATTTCAAATTATTTAAGTATGAATAGAAATTAAAACGTTTGAAAGGCCAATGTGGATATTATTTTGTTTTTAATTACTTAATTTCCTCCATATGGGCTTCCATAACAATGAAACCGCAAGCGTCAAATTTCAATAAAGGTCAGTCTTAAATCAAAAGTAATTCTAAAATCAATCTGTCCGGTCATTCTGTCACTTCATATCGTATAATGTTTTATGTCTGCTCGTATTACAATATAACGTGAAATTGTTTAGATTTCTAAAGGAATCTAAATCTTAAATGGGTCTAGCAGACGACGAGAAATATTATTTGTCATACGCAACACGTTTATTTCTATGTACATGTAAGGATTCTTCAACAAACCTAATACATGTTAATATTATGGTGTGTACTAATATCTCCTCGCCATATACCATGAAAAGTGCGTGGAGCATGCAACAATTGCGGTTTGTTGTGAAATGTTGGGGCGGTAGCCAAGTTTACGTTGTCTATGGAAGCCTGAAATTGCAACGGTCAATATGTTCGGCATGCGATAAATTAAATCACGATGTTTTCTACTTTCCCCACTGTAGATTTCTTTAGATTTTTGATATGTTGTATCTATCATCATGTATATTGATATGTGATAGAAATAAATTCTGTTGCAATTTTATCCCGGTTATATTTATTTTGACTGGACTATTATTTCGAGTTCAAAGGGATATATCGAAGCGACATATGACTGAAAATTAGCATTAATAATAAATAAACGTCGTTGAGATATCTAAATGTTCCATTGAAGGGCACAAGAAGATATTTTTTTATTCTAACAAAAACGTTTTAAATAAATTCTGCTTCATCGGAATTTAAACACAGGCAATGTACCATAAGGTATTTTTTTAAACACATAAGATAATGATAAGATTTTGATAGGACAAAAAATTCTCCATTCTCCAACAGGAGTCTTGTCTTTAGAGTTTTGCATTTCTTATTGTACGTCATGAAGCACGTTCAACTTTGATAAGGGAGATACTGCACAAAACTCCCATCATATATATTTTATTTATTTTCTGTATATGTTGTAAAGGGTAGCAAAAGTCCTGACTTTGTAGAATCCGAAGTTAAATGTCACAGAAAATGGGGGAGGGAAAAGTCTCCCCAACAAACCCTTAACATCACAGTCACAAAGGATATTCCTGAGTGTACAAGTTACCCCCTGTTTCAATTACCTAGACATTTGTCTTGAAATATTTCAACCTGTAACAAAAGTAAACCTGTAGGTTTTTATGTCTCTGTCGTGAAATGACAGGGGCATAGATTGTTACCCGTTTCCGTCATTCTGTCTTCCCGTTGTAATCTTGTTTCCGTTCATTATCTTTGCTACGGATGCACATATTCAACTGACCATGAAAATGTCAAACGTCGATCAAACACTCTTGGCAGAATTCTGCCCGATGGACTCAAGTTACAATGGATGTTCATTATCTCAGCAATTCATGAAGATTTGGAACTGAAATTTGATGTATAAATAGTTCCTGAAAATATGCAGGTCAAGTTTATATTTAGTTGCGGTCGAATGATTTTGAAAGACTTTGATTTTCACAGTATTGACTTTACTTGTACCATCTTACAGAATTTCAACCCCACCACCAAATTTCTATCATCCGTTGCCATGGAAACTGACAGCAGTCAATGAGGGCTAATTGAACTGCAAAATTCAGCCCGTTTTGCCCATGTTTTGTCCTTGTGGTATATAAAAAAAATTAAATAAGACTAATTTTCCCCATAAATCTCGAGTCCTCATAAAATTCCCTCCTTATTTATGATATCTATATCCACCTATGGTAAAAAGTGTGTTACTTACCGCTGTACCAATGTATTATAATTTGACACTTTGTCAAAAAGTGATTTTTTGTTGCATCTCATTGATGAATTTAGATAATTTGGAAAATACATACAACATAATCAACTGTCATCAAAGGATGTCCATATCAAAGACTTTTAATATATAAAAAAAGATTAATGGTGAAACGTAGTGTAATAGATCTATTGTAGCACGAAAACTGTAGATTTGGGCATTTTGCCAAACAGGGATTTTTTGTTGGATTTCGTTGATGAATTTAGTTAATTTGGAAAATACATACAGCATAATCAACTGTCATCAAGGGATGTCCATATCAAAGACTTTTAATGTATATAAAAAGATTAATGGTGAAACGTAGTGCAATAGATCTATTGTAGTGCGAAAACTGTAGATTTGGGCATTTTGCCGAAAATTCATACTAATGACAAATAATCCAACCTACACCATTTTCAGTTAAAATGAACAATACGAGCAATTGATATTTCAAAAATAAACATGGAGAAGTTTAACATATTAATAAAAATTAGTTAGAGTGATTTAAAAAAAAACATGTAAACATAAACTGTAATCCAGTAGTACCCTCCCTCCCCAAACACCAAGTAGATTTTGCAATCATTTCCATAAACGAGCTATATTACATGTACTGTATTGCCATGTAAACTATTAAAAAAAAGTCTTCTCAAGATATTGGGCAGATTCCAATAAATGTTTCATTGTACTGCCTTGTATTTGCTGACCTTTGACCTGGAAATCATTAGGGTCATCTACTATTCATAACCAACCAACATATGAAATATCACAATTGAATAACACGCCCAAGATATTGGGGGACACCATTGCATAGAGCACTAGCTGCATTGCACCTAGATATTTTTAATTGATTGATTTATTGATACTTTCCGCCACACTCAACAATTTTTCAGTTTTCTGGTGGTGTCCTGTGTTTATTGGTGAAAGTGAGAACCCAGATACAATGTACCTGGGAAGAGACCACCGACCTTCTGAAAGTAAATTGGGAAACTTTCTCACTTACTAGCGCGAGTGGGATTCGAACCCGCGCCGACTGAGGCCGTGTGATTTTGAACGCTATGCTCCAACCACTAGGCCACGGAGGCCCCCGCCATTTTTAATCTTTTGACCTGAAAATCAATGGGGGGTCATATACTACCAGTCACCAACCCCTGTATGAAATATCACTATCAATCAAAGGGTTCTGAAGAAACTGGTCAGACATCAATTGTACAGAGTATTGTATTGCACGCGATGACCTTTGGACCAGAAAATCAATATGTGTCATTTTCTACTGCAGAAAACGCATAAACTTTAAAATTTATTGAAGTTTGTTCAGTGTTACTGTAATCTATGTTGACATACCAGTAATTAGTAAATTTATAATATTAACACAGAACAACTCATTTTTGCAAAGTTGTTTATTCAACAAACATGGATCACAATGTTATCCAAACAACAATCTTTTTTTTTTAAAATCATTATAATAGTGATTTTCCTTCAACTGTTCAGTAATGAATCCTTATTCAGTAGGCTCACATAAGACAATTGAAGGTTAATTTTGCAATGTTTTAGTTACATTAGTCTTCTGACACCAAAACTTGATCTTAACTAAGTCACGGTGTGTCCTTAGAATAATAGACTACCAGTTTAATGAATCAGGATGGACTTGTGTCGTGAGGTGTGTTCATTGACTGTAAAACTTGCAGGTTTTTTTCCATTCTCAAGAGCTCTTCTTTGTCTTCTATATGATATAAAAGTCATGGAATGCATCTTCTGCTCTTCAAGTTCTAAAAAATGTGCTGAACAAATATCTTATTTTTCACATTTTCATACAGTACACACCTAATTCAATTTGATTAAACTAAATGTACATGTACAAGATCATTTATGATGCTAGAATAGTGATTTTACCACTTAATTAATTACTTAATTGATAGATTATAATGCCCGCCCGCCCCTCAAAAATAATCTGTGAAATAAGCATAGATTTATATATCTGGCATTAAATTATGCACTTCTGTTGAAAAAAAATCGTTTCTCATTAATATATTTCTCATAAAATAAAAATAAAAAAATAAAGTCTTCCCACAGTCTGCCCCATACTTTTTGTGACCCTGGATGATAATCTTACTAATTAAGTTGAATTGGCCTAAAGGATGTTGTGTTTTGATACAGTTTGTATACATGTGTTTATGCTGTATTGAAGAGCTATTAATAGTGTTAATACTCATAAATTACCTAGACGTTTGTCTTGAAATATTTTAACTTGCAACAAAAGTAAACCTGTAGGTTTTTATGCCTCTGTCGTGAAATGACAGGGGCATAGATTGTTAACCATTTCCATCATTCTGTCTTCCCGTTCTAATTTCGTTTCCGTTCATTATGTCTGCTACGGAAGCACATATTCAACTGGTCATGAAAATGTCAAATGTCGATCAGACACTCTTGGCAATGTTAGAAAGTTACAATGTTCATTATCTCAGCAATTCATGAAGATTTTAAGCCAAAATTTGATGTATAAGTACTTCCTGAAAATATGCAGGTCTAGTTTAGATTTAGTTGAATAATTTTGAAAGATTTGAGCCGCTTGGAGTTTGAATATTTCTAAGAATACAGTTTCATATCATCATCTTAATCATACAGGAACCTACTGAGCTGAAGTTTGGAATATTGATACATTATGAAAATACATAGGTCGAGAACAATAATCATGTGTCCAGTACGATAAATAGCAAAGGTGAAGCCCTTGGGTGGGGGATGCGTTTTGTGCCGGCACATCTAGGCTTTTACCTGTTAATAACATTTTAAAAATATACCTGTAGCCTTCGAATTACTACCCACAAAAATTAGAAGAAACACCAATCATATTCTCTTCTTTTAAAGGACTCCATATTTTCTACGATTTTTGACGGGTTCCTTTAGTTCAGTGGTACAGTGTTCGCTTTGTAACCGGGTAGTCGGGAGTTCGAACCCCGCTTGTGCCATGGTCGCGCAGTATCAAACCTAAAACGTTTACATAGACAGTGACTACTCCTTCGCCAAACGTTCGGTATTTGGAAGTGAGAACCATGGATCTCTCGAATATTACCTTAATAACGGAGTTCCCGTGTCGTAAAGGAGTTGGCACGTTAAAGAACCTTCATCACTACGGTCCTGAAGATTTCGGTGGTATTTTCCCTGCACCTGGTGTTGGCTTTTTATCAGCGAAAGAGTTTCAACGTATCTTAAAGAAGTTCAGATGTATTCAACGCTTTGCGCGGGGACATCCGTGTCCCTCCGGCACATTTAGTTTATTGTTCATGAAATTAAAGTTACTTCTTATCGATATTTTTGAAATTATACATGTAACTTTTGAATGACAATCTATAAGAATTTAAAGAAGGAATTCAATTTAATATATCTTTTTTTTCTTTTTAAATAGCTTGGAAGTGTATGCTATATGGTAAGTAATCTCTGATTCCATCACCAGTATTTGCAGTTTGTATCTCCGGCACATCTATTTAGTTTATTGTTTATGAAATTAAAGTTACCTGTTATCCTTATTTTTGAAAACATACATGTCACGTATAACTTATTATCCATAATAATCTTAAAGCAGGGATTTAATTAAGTATATACGTTTATATTATTTTCAATGCCAATTTGACATTTACGTGATTCTGAGTTCAGAGTAAGTACGTTTTAATTCCATCAATGGTACCAGAGCTTACAATATAGCAACCGCTAATGATACAACGTCGATTAATGATAAAATTAGTGGTAGGTGTTACAAACACAACGCTTAATGGTTTAATTTGATATTGTATTAAAACAATAATTGAAAATTCCAACCACTAAGGCTAAATCGCTGCTTATTGAGAGAAGTATCTCATTAGGCGTCACAAACGTACAACATTCCTAACGCTTAATGAAACAAACAAATATCTACATGATCAACCGCTAATGATACAAAGTAATGTATAAACCAGCGTCTCAGTTATGACATTTAATGAGACATTTCAATCCCCACCTCACACACACTAGTCTGACGTTTTTGCTGTACATCACTGTTTGTTATCTTCACCTTTCATATGTAAACTCTTGCATAGAAATTTTCGTAAAAACGACAAGAGCATAATTTTTCGAAAATGATAACAGTACAATTAAGTGTAAATTAAATTGTGTTCAAAGCATGACTCTAGTGATAGAGTGTGGCCACGATAGAAATTCAAATTTCGAAAATTAATGACAGACGAAAAAAATAAATTATTAATTTCAAGAGCCACTTGCAGAACAAATCTTAGTCATTATCCTATAATGTAGATGTTTAAGTTTCTTCACACTTTATATCTTGAGCTCAATATTGTTTTTAATAGTAATTATATTTAGTCCAGAAGTTTATGTTCCTTTTCGTGAAGACAAACGCGTCAGTCCATGGTCTGCCATCATTGCAACTCTTGGTATAGTTATTTAGATATGCATGGATTTTCTTTCGTTTTAAGAAGTTTAAGGGTGTGACATTCGCATATGCAAGGTGAAGATAACGAACAGTGATCAATCTCATAACTCCTACAAGCAATACAAAATAGATAGTTGGGCAAACACGGACCCCTGGACACACCAGAGGCGGGATCAGGTGCCTAGGAGGAGTAAGCATCCCCTGTTGACCGGTCACACCCGCCGTGAGCCACATATCCTGATCAGGTAAACGGAGTCATCAGCAGTCAAAATCAGTGTGCCAAGAACGGCTTAACAATCGGTATAACAATCGCATATACAATTTAATAATGCAAACAGTGCGATGCCGTCTACATTGAGATATCTTAATGTTGTATTGAAGGCTACAGGAAGATATTTTTTATTCTCACAATTTTTTAAAAATAAATTCTGCTTAATAGGAATTTAAACACAGGCAATGTACCATAAGGCATTTTTTAAAACCCATAAGAAAATGATAATATTTTGATACGACAAAAATCCTCCATTTTCCAACAGCATTTTTGTCTCTAGAGTTTTGCATTTCTTATTCTACGTCATGAAGCAACTTCAGCCTTGATAAGGGATATACTGTACAAATATTCGATCAGATACATTTTATTTGTTTATTTGTGTCTGTTGTATAGGGTAGCAAAAGTCCGGACTTTGTCGTATCCGACGTTAAATGTCACAGAAAATGGGAGAGGGAAAAGTCTCCCTAACAACCCCTTCACATCACCGTCACAAAGGATATACCTGACTGTACAGAGTATCCCCTGTTTCCATTACCTAGACATGTGTCTTGAAATATTTAAACCTGTAACAAAAGTAAACCTATAGGTTTGTATGCCTCTGTCGTGAAATGACAAGGGCATAGATTGTTACCAATTTCCGTCATTCTGTCTTCCCGCTCTAATTTTGTTTCCGCTCATTATGTCTGCTACGGAAGCACATATTCAACTGGCCATGAAAATGTCTAATGTCGATTATACACTCTTGGCAATGTTAAAACGTTACAAGGATGTTCATTATCTCAGCAATTCATGAAGATTTTGAGCCGAAATTTGATGTATAAGTAGTACCTGAAAATATGCAGATCAAGTTTAGATTTAGTTGTGGTCGAATGATTTTGAAAGACTTTAGCCGCTTGGAGTTTGAATATTTCTAAGAATACAGTTTCATATCATCATCTTAATCATACAGGAACCTACTGAGCTGAAGTTTGGAACATTGATACATTATGAGAATACATAGGTCGAGAACAATAATCATGTGTCCAGTAGGATAAATAGCAAAGGCGAAGCCCTTGGGTGAGGGATGGGATTCGTGCCGGCACATCTAGGCTTTTACCTGTTAATAACATTTTTAAAATATACCTGTAGCCTTCGAATTATTACCCACAAAAATTAGAAGAAAAAACACCAATCACATTTCTCTTCTTTGAAAGAACTCCATATTTTCTACGATTTATGACGAGTTGCTTTAGTTCAATGGTACAGTGTTCGCTTTGTAACCGGGGAGTCGAGAGTTCGAGCCCCGCTTGTGCCATGGTCGTGCAGTATCAAACCTAAAACGCTTACATAGACGGTGATTACTCCTTCGCTAAAGGTTCAGCATTTGGAAGTGAGAACCATGGGTCTTTCGAATATGACCTTAATAACGGAGTTCCCGTGTCGTAAAAGGAGTTGGCACGTTAAAGAACCTTCATCACTACGGTCCTGATGATTTCAGTTGTCTTTTCCCTACACCGGATGTTGGCTTTTTATCAGCGAAAGAGTTTCAACGTATCATAAACAAAGAAATAAACAGTGGATAATGATATTTGAGATTTTGGAGAAGTTCAAGTGTATTCAACGCCTTGCGCAGGGACATCCGTGTCCCTCCGGCACATTTAGTTTATTGTTCATGAAATTAAAGTTACTTGTTATCGATATTTTTGAAATTATACATGTAACTTTTGAATGACAATCTATAAGAATTTAAAGAAGGAATTCAATTTAATATATCTTTTTTTTCTTTTTAAATAGCTTGGAAGTGTATGCTATATGGTAAGTAATCTCTGATTCCATCACCAGTATTTGCAGTTTGTATCTCCGGCACATCTATTTAGTTTATTGTTTATGAAATTAAAGTTACCTGTTATCCTTATTTTTGAAAACATACATGTCACGTATAACTTATTATCCATAATAATCTTAAAGCAGGGATTTAATTAAGTATATACGTTTATATTATTTTCAATGCCAATTTGACATTTACGTGATTCTGAGTTCAGAGTAAGTACGTTTTAATTCCATCAATGGTACCAGAGCTTACAATATAGCAACCGCTAATGATACAACGTCGATTAATGATAAAATTAGTGGTAGGTGTTACAAACACAACGCTTAATGGTTTAATTTGATATTGTATTAAAACAATAATTGAAAATTCCAACCACTAAGGCTAAATCGCTGCTTATTGAGAGAAGTATCTCATTAGGCGTCACAAACGTACAACATTCCTAACGCTTAATGAAACAAACAAATATCTACATGATCAACCGCTAATGATACAAAGTAATGTATAAACCAGCGTCTCAGTTATGACATTTAATGAGACATTTCAATCCCCACCTCACGCACACTAGTCTGACGTTTTTGCTGTACATCACTGTTTGTTATCTTCACCTTTCATATGTAAACTCTTGCATAGAAATTTTCGTAAAAACGACAAGAGCATAATTTTTCGAAAATGATAACAGTACAATTAAGTGTAAATTAAATTGTGTTCAAAGCATGACTCTAGTGATAGAGTGTGGCCACGATAGAAATTCAAATTTCGAAAATTAATGACAGACGAAAAAAATAAATTATTAATTTCAAGAGCCACTTGCAGAACAAATCTTAGTCATTATCCTATAATGTAGATGTTTAAGTTTCTTCACACTTTATATCTTGAGCTCAATATTGTTTTTAATAGTAATTATATTTAGTCCAGAAGTTTATGTTCCTTTTCGTGAAGACAAACGCGTCAGTCCATGGTCTGCCATCATTGCAACTCTTGGTATAGTTATTTAGATATGCATGGATTTTCTTTCGTTTTAAGAAGTTTAAGGGTGTGACATTCGCATATGCAAGGTGAAGATAACGAACAGTGATCAATCTCATAACTCCTACAAGCAATACAAAATAGATAGTTGGGCAAACACGGACCCCTGGACACACCAGAGGCGGGATCAGGTGCCTAGGAGGAGTAAGCATCCCCTGTTGACCGGTCACACCCGCCGTGAGCCACATATCCTGATCAGGTAAACGGAGTCATCAGCAGTCAAAATCAGTGTGCCAAGAACGGCTTAACAATCGGTATAACAATCGCATATACAATTTAATAATGCAAACAGTGCGATGCCGTCTACATTGAGATATCTTAATGTTGTATTGAAGGCTACAGGAAGATATTTTTTATTCTCACAATTTTTTAAAAATAAATTCTGCTTAATAGGAATTTAAACACAGGCAATGTACCATAAGGCATTTTTTAAAACCCATAAGAAAATGATAATATTTTGATACGACAAAAAATCCTCCATTTTCCAACAGCATTTTTGTCTCTAGAGTTTTGCATTTCTTATTCTACGTCATGAAGCAACTTCAGCCTTGATAAGGGATATACTGTACAAATATTCGATCAGATACATTTTATTTGTTTATTTGTGTCTGTTGTATAGGGTAGCAAAAGTCCGGACTTTGTCGTATCCGACGTTAAATGTCACAGAAAATGGGAGAGGGAAAAGTCTCCCTAACAACCCCTTCACATCACCGTCACAAAGGATATACCTGACTGTACAGAGTATCCCCTGTTTCCATTACCTAGACATGTGTCTTGAAATATTTAAACCTGTAACAAAAGTAAACCTATAGGTTTGTATGCCTCTGTCGTGAAATGACAAGGGCATAGATTGTTACCAATTTCCGTCATTCTGTCTTCCCGCTCTAATTTTGTTTCCGCTCATTATGTCTGCTACGGAAGCACATATTCAACTGGCCATGAAAATGTCTAATGTCGATTATACACTCTTGGCAATGTTAAAACGTTACAAGGATGTTCATTATCTCAGCAATTCATGAAGATTTTGAGCCGAAATTTGATGCATAAGTAGTACCTGAAAATATGCAGGTCAAGTTTAGATTTAGTTGTGGTCGAATGATTTTGAAAGACTTTAGCCGCTTGGAGTTTGAATATTTCTAAGAATACAGTTTCATATCATCATCTTAATCATACAGGAACCTACTGAGCTGAAGTTTGGAACATTGATACATTATGAGAATACATAGGTCGAGAACAATAATCATGTGTCCAGTAGGATAAATAGCAAAGGCGAAGCCCTTGGGTGAGGGATGGGATTCGTGCCGGCACATCTAGGCTTTTACCTGTTAATAACATTTTTAAAATATACCTGTAGCCTTCGAATTATTACCCACAAAAATTAGAAGAAAAAACACCAATCACATTTCTCTTCTTTGAAAGAACTCCATATTTTCTACGATTTATGACGAGTTGCTTTAGTTCAATGGTACAGTGTTCGCTTTGTAACCGGGGAGTCGAGAGTTCGAGCCCCGCTTGTGCCATGGTCGTGCAGTATCAAACCTAAAACGCTTACATAGACGGTGATTACTCCTTCGCTAAAGGTTCAGCATTTGGAAGTGAGAACCATGGGTCTTTCGAATATGACCTTAATAACGGAGTTCCCGTGTCGTAAAAGGAGTTGGCACGTTAAAGAACCTTCATCACTACGGTCCTGATGATTTCAGTTGTCTTTTCCCTACACCGGATGTTGGCTTTTTATCAGCGAAAGAGTTTCAACGTATCATAAACAAAGAAATAAACAGTGGATAATGATATTTGAGATTTTGGAGAAGTTCAAGTGTATTCAACGCCTTGCGCAGGGACATCCGTGTCCCTCCGGCACATTTAGTTTATTGTTCATGAAATTAAAGTTACTTGTTATCGATATTTTTGAAATTATACATGTAACTTTTGAATGACAATCTATAAGAATTTAAAGAAGGAATTCAATTTAATATATCTTTTTTTCTTTTTAATTAGAATACAAAAGCACCCGCTGAGGTAAGTAATCTCTGATTCCATC
The DNA here is from genome assembly GCF_947568905.1 of Ostrea edulis. Classification (NCBI taxonomy): domain Eukaryota; kingdom Metazoa; phylum Mollusca; class Bivalvia; order Ostreida; family Ostreidae; genus Ostrea; species Ostrea edulis. Next base: position 66,937,270 of record NC_079166.1, on the reverse strand, counting down.
AGCAGTATTTGCAGTCTGTATCTCCGGTACATCTAGTTTATTGTTTATGAAATTAAAGTTACCTGTTATCGATATTTTTTAAATTATACATGTAACTTTTGAATGACTATCTATAAGAATTTAAAGAAAAAAATCCATTTAATATGTCTTTTTTTTCTTTATAAGGACGAGCTACATCAGGTAAGTAATCTCTGGTTCCATCACCAGTATTTACAGTTTGTATCTCCGGTACATCTAGTTTATTGTTTATGAAATTAAAGTTACCTTTTATCATTATTTTTGAAAACATACATGTCACGTATAACTTAATATCCATAAAAATCTTAAAACAGGTGTTTAATTAAGTATATACTTTTATATTATTTTCAATGCGAGTTGACATTTACGTAATTCTGAGTTCAGAGTAAATACAATCTAATTCCATCAATGGTACCTGAGCTTACAATATAGCAACCGCTAATGATACAACGTCGATTAATGATAAAAATAGTGCTAGGTGTTACAAACACAACGCTTAATGGTTTAATTTGATATTGCATTAAAACAATAATTGAAAATTCCAACCACTAAGGCTAAATCGCTGCTTATTGAGAGAAGTATCTCATTAGGCGTCACAAACGTACAACATTCCTAACGCTTAATGAAACAAACAAATATCTACATGATCAACCGCTAATGATACAAAGTAATGTATAAACCAGCGTCTCAGTTATGACATTTAATGAGACATTTCAATCCCCACCTCACACACACTAGTCTGACGTTTTTGCTGTACATCACTGTTTGTTATCTTCACCTTTCATATGTAAACTCTTGCATAGAAATTTTCGTAAAAACGACAAGAGCATAATTTTTCGAAAATGATAACAGTACAATTAAGTGTAAATTAAATTGTGTTCAAAGCATGACTCTAGTGATAGAGTGTGGCCACGATAGAAATTCAAATTTCGAAAATTAATGACAGACGAAAAAAATAAATTATTAATTTCAAGAGCCACTTGCAGAACAAATCTTAGTCATTATCCTATAATGTAGATGTTTAAGTTTCTTCACACTTTATATCTTGAGCTCAATATTGTTTTTAATAGTAATTATATTTAGTCCAGAAGTTTATGTTCCTTTTCGTGAAGACAAACGCGTCAGTCCATGGTCTGCCATCATTGCAACTCTTGGTATAGTTATTTAGATATGCATGGATTTTCTTTCGTTTTAAGAAGTTTAAGGGTGTGACATTCGCATATGCAAGGTGAAGATAACGAACAGTGATCAATCTCATAACTCCTACAAGCAATACAAAATAGATAGTTGGGCAAACACGGACCCCTGGACACACCAGAGGCGGGATCAGGTGCCTAGGAGGAGTAAGCATCCCCTGTTGACCGGTCACACCCGCCGTGAGCCACATATCCTGATCAGGTAAACGGAGTCATCAGCAGTCAAAATCAGTGTGCCAAGAACGGCTTAACAATCGGTATAACAATCGCATATACAATTTAATAATGCAAACAGTGCGATGCCGTCTACATTGAGATATCTTAATGTTGTATTGAAGGCTACAGGAAGATATTTTTTATTCTCACAATTTTTTAAAAATAAATTCTGCTTAATAGGAATTTAAACACAGGCAATGTACCATAAGGCATTTTTTAAAACCCATAAGAAAATGATAATATTTTGATACGACAAAAAATCCTCCATTTTCCAACAGCATTTTTGTCTCTAGAGTTTTGCATTTCTTATTCTACGTCATGAAGCAACTTCAGCCTTGATAAGGGATATACTGTACAAATATTCGATCAGATACATTTTATTTGTTTATTTGTGTCTGTTGTATAGGGTAGCAAAAGTCCGGACTTTGTCGTATCCGACGTTAAATGTCACAGAAAATGGGAGAGGGAAAAGTCTCCCTAACAACCCCTTCACATCACCGTCACAAAGGATATACCTGACTGTACAGAGTATCCCCTATTTCCATTACCTAGACATGTGTCTTGAAATATTTAAACCTGTAACAAAAGTAAACCTATAGGTTTGTATGCCTCTGTCGTGAAATGACAAGGGCATAGATTGTTACCAATTTCCGTCATTCTGTCTTCCCGCTCTAATTTTGTTTCCGCTCATTATGTCTGCTACGGAAGCACATATTCAACTGGCCATGAAAATGTCTAATGTCGATTATACACTCTTGGCAATGTTAAAACGTTACAAGGATGTTCATTATCTCAGCAATTCATGAAGATTTTGAGCCGAAATTTGATGCATAAGTAGTACCTGAAAATATGCAGGTCAAGTTTAGATTTAGTTGTGGTCGAATGATTTTGAAAGACTTTAGCCGCTTGGAGTTTGAATATTTCTAAGAATACAGTTTCATATCATCATCTTAATCATACAGGAACCTACTGAGCTGAAGTTTGGAACATTGATACATTATGAGAATACATAGGTCGAGAACAATAATCATGTGTCCAGTAGGATAAATAGCAAAGGCGAAGCCCTTGGGTGAGGGATGGGATTCGTGCCGGCACATCTAGGCTTTTACCTGTTAATAACATTTTTAAAATATACCTGTAGCCTTCGAATTATTACCCACAAAAATTAGAAGAAAAAACACCAATCACATTTCTCTTCTTTGAAAGAACTCCATATTTTCTACGATTTATGACGAGTTGCTTTAGTTCAATGGTACAGTGTTCGCTTTGTAACCGGGGAGTCGAGAGTTCGAGCCCCGCTTGTGCCATGGTCGTGCAGTATCAAACCTAAAACGCTTACATAGACGGTGATTACTCCTTCGCTAAAGGTTCAGCATTTGGAAGTGAGAACCATGGGTCTTTCGAATATGACCTTAATAACGGAGTTCCCGTGTCGTAAAAGGAGTTGGCACGTTAAAGAACCTTCATCACTACGGTCCTGATGATTTCAGTTGTCTTTTCCCTACACCGGATGTTGGCTTTTTATCAGCGAAAGAGTTTCAACGTATCATAAACAAAGAAATAAACAGTGGATAATGATATTTGAGATTTTGGAGAAGTTCAAGTGTATTCAACGCCTTGCGCAGGGACATCCGTGTCCCTCCGGCACATTTAGTTTATTGTTCATGAAATTAAAGTTACTTGTTATCGATATTTTTGAAATTATACATGTAACTTTTGAATGACAATCTATAAGAATTTAAAGAAGGAATTCAATTTAATATATCTTTTTTTTCTTTTTAAATAGCTTGGAAGTGTACGCTATATGGTAAGTAATCTCTGATTCCATCACCAGTATTTGCAGTTTGTATCTCCGGCACATCTATTTAGTTTATTGTTTATGAAATTAAAGTTACCTGTTATCCTTATTTTTGAAAACATACATGTCACGTATAACTTATTATCCATAATAATCTTAAAGCAGGGATTTAATTAAGTATATACGTTTATATTATTTTCAATGCCAATTTGACATTTACGTGATTCTGAGTTCAGAGTAAGTACGTTTTAATTCCATCAATGGTACCAGAGCTTACAATATAGCAACCGCTAATGATACAACGTCGATTAATGATAAAATTAGTGGTAGGTGTTACAAACACAACGCTTAATGGTTTAATTTGATATTGTATTAAAACAATAATTGAAAATTCCAACCACTAAGGCTAAATCGCTGCTTATTGAGAGAAGTATCTCATTAGGCGTCACAAACGTACAACATTCCTAACGCTTAATGAAACAAACAAATATCTACATGATCAACCGCTAATGATACAAAGTAATGTATAAACCAGCGTCTCAGTTATGACATTTAATGAGACATTTCAATCCCCACCTCACACACACTAGTCTGACGTTTTTGCTGTACATCACTGTTTGTTATCTTCACCTTTCATATGTAAACTCTTGCATAGAAATTTTCGTAAAAACGACAAGAGCATAATTTTTCGAAAATGATAACAGTACAATTAAGTGTAAATTAAATTGTGTTCAAAGCATGACTCTAGTGATAGAGTGTGGCCACGATAGAAATTCAAATTTCGAAAATTAATGACAGACGAAAAAAATAAATTATTAATTTCAAGAGCCACTTGCAGAACAAATCTTAGTCATTATCCTATAATGTAGATGTTTAAGTTTCTTCACACTTTATATCTTGAGCTCAATATTGTTTTTAATAGTAATTATATTTAGTCCAGAAGTTTATGTTCCTTTTCGTGAAGACAAACGCGTCAGTCCATGGTCTGCCATCATTGCAACTCTTGGTATAGTTATTTAGATATGCATGGATTTTCTTTCGTTTTAAGAAGTTTAAGGGTGTGACATTCGCATATGCAAGGTGAAGATAACGAACAGTGATCAATCTCATAACTCCTACAAGCAATACAAAATAGATAGTTGGGCAAACACGGACCCCTGGACACACCAGAGGCGGGATCAGGTGCCTAGGAGGAGTAAGCATCCCCTGTTGACCGGTCACACCCGCCGTGAGCCACATATCCTGATCAGGTAAACGGAGTCATCAGCAGTCAAAATCAGTGTGCCAAGAACGGCTTAACAATCGGTATAACAATCGCATATACAATTTAATAATGCAAACAGTGCGATGCCGTCTACATTGAGATATCTTAATGTTGTATTGAAGGCTACAGGAAGATATTTTTTATTCTCACAATTTTTTAAAAATAAATTCTGCTTAATAGGAATTTAAACACAGGCAATGTACCATAAGGCATTTTTTAAAACCCATAAGAAAATGATAATATTTTGATACGACAAAAAATCCTCCATTTTCCAACAGCATTTTTGTCTCTAGAGTTTTGCATTTCTTATTCTACGTCATGAAGCAACTTCAGCCTTGATAAGGGATATACTGTACAAATATTCGATCAGATACATTTTATTTGTTTATTTGTGTCTGTTGTATAGGGTAGCAAAAGTCCGGACTTTGTCGTATCCGACGTTAAATGTCACAGAAAATGGGAGAGGGAAAAGTCTCCCTAACAACCCCTTCACATCACCGTCACAAAGGATATACCTGACTGTACAGAGTATCCCCTGTTTCCATTACCTAGACATGTGTCTTGAAATATTTAAACCTGTAACAAAAGTAAACCTATAGGTTTGTATGCCTCTGTCGTGAAATGACAAGGGCATAGATTGTTACCAATTTCCGTCATTCTGTCTTCCCGCTCTAATTTTGTTTCCGCTCATTATGTCTGCTACGGAAGCACATATTCAACTGGCCATGAAAATGTCTAATGTCGATTATACACTCTTGGCAATGTTAAAACGTTACAAGGATGTTCATTATCTCAGCAATTCATGAAGATTTTGAGCCGAAATTTGATGTATAAGTAGTACCTGAAAATATGCAGGTCAAGTTTAGATTTAGTTGTGGTCGAATGATTTTGAAAGACTTTAGCCGCTTGGAGTTTGAATATTTCTAAGAATACAGTTTCATATCATCATCTTAATCATACAGGAACCTACTGAGCTGAAGTTTGGAACATTGATACATTATGAGAATACATAGGTCGAGAACAATAATCATGTGTCCAGTAGGATAAATAGCAAAGGCGAAGCCCTTGGGTGAGGGATGGGATTCGTGCCGGCACATCTAGGCTTTTACCTGTTAATAACATTTTTAAAATATACCTGTAGCCTTCGAATTATTACCCACAAAAATTAGAAGAAAAAACACCAATCACATTTCTCTTCTTTGAAAGAACTCCATATTTTCTACGATTTATGACGAGTTGCTTTAGTTCAATGGTACAGTGTTCGCTTTGTAACCGGGGAGTCGAGAGTTCGAGCCCCGCTTGTGCCATGGTCGTGCAGTATCAAACCTAAAACGCTTACATAGACGGTGATTACTCCTTCGCTAAAGGTTCAGCATTTGGAAGTGAGAACCATGGGTCTTTCGAATATGACCTTAATAACGGAGTTCCCGTGTCGTAAAAGGAGTTGGCACGTTAAAGAACCTTCATCACTACGGTCCTGATGATTTCAGTTGTCTTTTCCCTACACCGGATGTTGGCTTTTTATCAGCGAAAGAGTTTCAACGTATCATAAACAAAGAAATAAACAGTGGATAATGATATTTGAGATTTTGGAGAAGTTCAAGTGTATTCAACGCCTTGCGCAGGGACATCCGTGTCCCTCCGGCACATTTAGTTTATTGTTCATGAAATTAAAGTTACTTGTTATCGATATTTTTGAAATTATACATGTAACTTTTGAATGACAATCTATAAGAATTTAAAGAAGGAATTCAATTTAATATATCTTTTTTTCTTTTTAATTAGAATACAAAAGCACCCGCTGAGGTAAGTAATCTCTGATTCCATCAGCAGTATTTGCAGTCTGTATCTCCGGTACATCTAGTTTATTGTTTATGAAATTAAAGTTACCTGTTATCGATATTTTTTAAATTATACATGTAACTTTTGAATGACAATCTATAAGAATTTAAAGAAGGAATTCAATTTAATATATCTTTTTTTTCTTTTTAAATAGCTTGGAAGTGCAAGAGCATAGTTTTTCGAAAATGTTAACAGTCCCATTAAGTGTAGATTAAATTTTGTTCAAAGCATGACTCTAGTGATAGAGTGTGGTCACGATAGAAATTTAAATTTCGAAAATGGAATACAGAAGAAAATATTAAATTATTAATTTCAAGAGTCACTTGTAGAACAAAGCTTTGTCATTCTCCTATAATGTAGATGTTTAAGTTTCTTCACACTTGGTATCTTGATCTTAATATTGTTTTTAATAGTAATTATAGTTCGTACATTAATTTATGTTCCTTTTCGTGAAGACAAACGCGTCAGTCCACCGTTTGTCATCATTATAACTCTTGGGATAGATATTTAGATATCCATGAATGTTCTTTCTTTTTAAGAAGTTTAAGGGTGTAACATTTGCATATACAATTTATTAATGCAAACAGTGTAATGCTGTCTAGATTTTCGAAACATTGACTCTCATTTTGAAAATGAAATATAGTGGAAATTCTTTGAAATGTTTATTATAATTCTTAAAACTATTTGTTCACACGTACACCCGTGCAGTTGGTGGGCGTTATAATGAAGGTTTGTAGGTTTAGTTCCATTTGTGAAAGTGAACGTTTTCAGATAATTTATTTGATTATAACCCTCTAGTTTGTGTTCATTTTATACACAGTGCATGCACGTTCATCTAATGAACCTGAACTGGGAATTTGTGAGGTTTTTTTTTTTCGTGTTTTAGTAGAATCGATTTTAAATTGACATGTATTAGGAATACTCCGTTCAAGCGAATTTAGGTCTGATTTATAAAGTGCAATCCTGGTGGCAAACGTGCAAGAGAGACACAAAAGTGCACGGGCTTCTTCAGTCGCGTTTAAAGTCAGCATTTAGCAAATTTTATTGTCATTATGATCATCCAGTTTGCCTATACAACCTATCATTGGGTCAAATGCTGTCTGCCTTGTTTCATACTGATTGTTAAGCCGTTCTTGGCTTTCTGATTTTGACTGCGGATAGCTCCGTTTACCTGATCAAGATGTAGGGCTCACGGCGGGCGTGACCAGTTAACATGAGATGCTTACTCCTCTTAGGCACCTGATCTCATCTCTGGTATACCTAGGGGTCCGTGTTTGGCCAACTATCTATTTTGTATTGCTTATAGGAGTTATGAGATCGGCATGAAACACGTCAGACAGAATTTGACCAAATGATACGTTGTATTGATGCAAAAAGAAGATAACGAATAGTGATCAATTTCATAAACTATGTATTGATAAACTAGATCGTTATAACAACCATATAATCTGCGGAATGTAAATAAAAGATAAATACGTTGTTCACACTGCGTCATTCAATCTCATGATTTAGATGAGGTAGCAAGTAAGTGGTAACGAAAATGTATATCGAATAGTGTCAGTATCGGAAATATCCAGTTGATTTGTCTTTGATAATAATATAATAATAGTGCTGCTTTTTCCGAGAACTATATTACATACAGCAGCCTAATCGCTTAATGTCTACATGATCAACCGCTAATGATAAAAACTAATGTATCATTAAGCGTAGTAGTCGCACCCTTTCATACTACATGTTTTCACGCACACACAGCGCGCGAAACAATCGACCAAAACTGCAGATGATGTCTATGTATATCGTACTTTGTGTAAATATCTATGTTAGTTTTATTGTGTTCTCCGTACATGTATATCATATTTTATTTGTAAATGTTATTTATTTTTGTTGTACCTTACACTGTGTTTCATAAAAAAATGGGGCGTTGCGAAAACGTAGAACTGACAATGGAACGGAGAGAGATATAGCAAGGGAGAGATTAATCAATACGGTCTCGGGGGAAATAGTGTGAATATATTCTAAGCTTCACACACCAATCATTTATATTAAGGAAAGAAAAAAACGACATATTTATTACAACGACAGGATTGCTAATGAAGATATATTACAGTATATCTGGTAATTTTCGCGTCCTGGAAATATCCGTATCTATAAAGAATGATAAAAATTCGCTAAACTTAAAGAGCCAAAATTTTAAATCATATAAATGATACAATTGTTAAATGCAAATGTGCAAAAAAACTGAAGAGCTAGAATTTGAAACAACCGGTATATGTTTTCGACACCACCGCTAAATATCATCGACGCTAAAATTACACTCTAAATGTGTATGCGGTAAAATTGGACGTATAATTAGCATGCTATTTTCGTTATCGAATGCTAACACTGCTGTACATTGGTGATTCTAAATGTAAAATTGTATCGATATATGGCTATTTCTCATTAGCGGCTAATAATGTCAACTATTAATGCAACACTTCTTACATGTAGCATTAAGCGCTACATTTGCAATTTATATTTCTATCATTATGCGGTGTAGTATCAGTAGTGGTTGATAGATTGCATGTTATATAGTTAATACATGTTTAAATGATGTCGGAGAAATGACTATTTGATTTAAAGAAAGACTGAAATTGTTCATGGAAAACATTTATTAGATTTTTAAGCAACCCAACAAGAGCTCTCTAGTCTGTTGTTGTCTGTTGTACATATAAATTCGGTTTAAAAAAAATCTTCATAAGAACCAGAAGAAAATTCTAACAGTCTCATGTAGTGTATATTCATGTTTGTTCAAGTCATGACTCGTGACAGAAAGGAATCACGTTAGTAATATAAATTTCGGACATGTCATATACTGAAAAACATTGAAATGTTAATTTCTAGAGCCACGTCTACTATAAAGCTTAATCCTCCTCCTATTGTATAATTCTTTGAGTTTCTTCACACGAGGATCCATGGACAGGGCGGAGCTATAATGAAGTTTTGAAAATGTCCACAACAAAGAATTCAAAATGTTGAAGGGGGCTATATAACCCATGAGTCTCTTGTTTGTGTTGATACTATAAAGCTACCCCCAGTATATGTGTTCCCATGTTATGAGTCATAGATCTAGAAAATATCGTCGAACATACAGATTACGCTATGCGTACATTTCATTATGTGCATACATTTACTACTACACAGCAGTCACCGACACAATGCAAACTACCTAGATATTTATTCCTAGAATAATTCCCTTTGCAATGAATCTAAAACTTGTCTTTATAAAGTATTTCATGGTTCATGAAAGTTATCCGTTATCAACTATATTTATGCAACTTTCAATCAATATACAGCAGCAGTTAAAGGTAAAATTCTCATATAGGAATTTCTTAACCTTCTTAACATAGCAGCAGAGTCAGTTAAAAATGTTCTTATATATTAAGCTTCATGCTGTTTTAAAAGCAATTGCATCTTACATATGATTTTAAATTCCCTTTCCAGATCGATCCTGATGAAGGATATCCTAGAGCATATTCGAAGGACCCAGTAACAGAGGATATAGAAAGCCTGCATTTTCTGCCACATCTAGGGATACCTCATATAAATCCCATACCCAAGCCACCCCCTCCTCCGGAGGAGCCTGTATAATATATGTATTACTGTTCGTTATCTTTACCCTTTGATGCATGCATGTTTTGATGTCAGAGAAACACTATTTCAAGACAAAACTAAGCAAGAGTTGATAATGGAGAAGTTAAAGTCACCCTGTTTGTCATAAAGTTGAGTTGTTAGTTTGCCGTTAATATCTATTTTCAATAAATTATCTAAGTATGAAGCAGAAGTGGACACCTCTGTGGTGTCTTTTATATCGAGTTCACGGGGATATAGCGACTCGACATATGATTGAAAATTATTATAGACCAGTGCCCCTTTTAAGCTATGTTAGCAAAGTTATGGAAAGAATAATCTTTAAACATGTACATGTATACAATCATTTTCACAAAAATAATTTATTTTACAAATATCAAGCAGGATTTTTGCCTGGTCATTCTACAGTTTTCCAATTACTAGAGACTTATCATAGCATTGTAAAAAGTATAGATGATGGAAAATCTTGCTGTGTGGTATTCTGCTATCTAACTAAGTCATTTGATAGAGTTTGGCACAGAAGTCTTTTATTTAAAATACATACTTATAGAATCAGATGCAGTATTTTTCGGTGGTTTAGGAGTTATCTCTCTTGTCGAACCCAAAGATTTATGTACAAAGACCAATTGTCATCAAGCGCAAGTTTAAATGCAGGAGTACCTCAAGGCTTAGTTTTTGGACCTGCATTATTTTTAATTTATGTTAATGATGTTGCTCAAAATATGATGTCTTTCTGTAGATTATTTGCTAATAATAACTCATTTCAACATACATCTAACAATTTAAATGAATTTGAATTCACTTTAAATCAGGACCTCAGCGTTCTAGATGAATAGTTAAAACAAAATGGTTGTTAAACTTTAAGACCTCTAAAACTAAGGCTGTACTTTTTTCCTTGACCAAGAACATTGATGCTCCGAAATTATTTTTTCAAGACTTTCAGTTGGAGTATGTGTCAGTGCACAGACATTTAGGATTGTTTGTTTCATCCGATGTGAGCTGGTCCCAATATATAGTACGGTTTACAAAACAACTAGGTCTTCTTATAAAATCAAAATTCACTTTAGGAAGAAGCACTCTTTCAAAAAATGTATACTACTTTCATAAGACCAGCTTTAGAATATGTATCTGTTGTTTGGGATGGATGTAATACATATGACAGTGATCTGTACAATTATGTGCAGCACGAATTATTACTGACCTTCCTATACTAGCCTTTACAGATTCTCTATATCTAGAAACTGGTTTAGAACCTCTATCTTCTAGACGAACTAATGCTAAATTGTTGACCATGTACAAGATTTATGATAGCAAGGTTCCAAAATATCTAAAAGAAACAATAACTAGTAAAATAAACCATATGTCCACATATAATCTGGAGATAAATATTTAATAGCCTGTCTAGCATAAAATAATGCAATACTCTCCAAATTGTATTTTAACACATCTTGATGAAATTTGGTGGATAGGTAGACATCCAAAATAGTAATTGAAAGACCCCTCCCCAAAAAAAATTGCTATTTTCAACGTTGTCGTCATACGCAGTGCCATCTGTATTTCGCATATTTTCATCACATGCATTTAAAAATCCAGAGAAAGGGTAAACAATCAAATGTAATTTATTTCACTAAAAATTAAATTTATATTTTTCAAAAGTATTTCAAAGTTACAACAGACGCTCCTCTTCCAAAAACGGTATAATTCATAATCAAACATAAACAAACCCATCAAAGGGCAGACAATTCTTGAAAATTGGCAATATGCCAATCTTTCATAACTGAAGGGAAAGTACATATTGGAAGGGTTAAATCCTCCAAGAGCAGGCTAGGAAATAATTCCTTTTTACACTTATGTCAAAATAGACTACTAAACATCATTAAAGCATATTATTAAGCTTTGGCATTTAAAAATCAAAAGAGATATTAAGGGTTTAAATAATGCCTTTTTCTTCAAAAACATCTACAAAAAAGAGTTAAATGAATCTAAACAGTTAGGTTATTAAATTAAAATTAAATTCATACCTCATTCAATGAATATCATAGTTACAAATGACAATGGTGTTCCAAAAGTAACATGAATAAGTATTTAACATACAAGACAACATAATACAAAGGGTAAACAAGTCTTTAAAGTATGCAATTTAGTACAATGACTGTACTTCACATTGACATGGCCATTTTATTCGAGTACAAGCTGGGATTAAAATAGATTTTTCAAATAGTACATTTATAACAATACATTTCATATGAGTGATACAATTAGTAAGTTTGGCTTTTAAAAATCAAATGATAGCTTAGATTCTTTTTATTATTCAAAATTGTTGAATTCACATAAATTCATTGACTATAATTATATTTATAATTTTACAACATATTTCAAAGTTATAGCTGACAATGATCTTAAAAATTGACAAATCAAAAATAAATATGCAAAAACATAAATGAGTAGTCAACCCTTAAAAAGTGGCATCATGCCACAACCAGTTTTAAAACAGGTCAAATAATAAAAAACAGTCACTCTGTTATCCTGTTTCCAATCAGAATATGATCCCTGAGTTCACTTAGTTGAAAGGGTAGATTGGGTGGTACATGTATTACTTTCCTGAGAGAAATCCTGTGAAACATAATCTGCAAAAGAGAGGACGAAGATAATATTACACAATACAATTCATAAATAATTCTAGAGATAAAAAAAAACCACAAAGTAAAGCCTAAATGGATAAAAAATTAAATAATAATCATAATGCATGTGTTATGAGCTGGGGTAGGTAAAGTAGGGTTCACAAGTTATCAGTCTTATATAGGACGTTCTCCAATCTAGGAGCTAGATACAATTGAAGGTGAAAATGTTTTTCATGTAAAAACGGTATCAGTTGTAAAATGAACCTTGATAATGATATATACCAATCACTACATATTATCATATCACATTCACAAATAAAATAAAACACGTATTACATTTATTACAAGTTATACAAGACATTCTATTCTGCAAAAGTTCGACTTTCACAATAAAGATACCAATCAGAAATTACAGTTGATATCATAAATAATCATTCATAAAACATATAGCCTATTCAGATTCTGTTATACATTTTGTAATGTGTAAATTGATTACGAATAATATGATGTCACATAATGAATGCAATCAAAATTATCTATTCTACATATGTAACTCACTGACAGACGTAAATTATTGTGCGAAATGCTACATTGTTAAGCCGTTCTTGGCACACTGATTTTGACTGCGGATAACTCCGTTTGCCTGATCAGGATATGGGGCTCACGGCGGGTGTGACCGGTCAACAGGGGATGCTTACTCCTCCTAGGCACCTGATCCCACCTCTGGTCTGTCCAGGGATCCGTATTTGCCCAACTATCTAATTTGTATTGCTTGTAGGAGTTATGAGATTTATCACTGTTCGTTATCTTCACCTTGCATGTAGTACGTGATTTTCAATATATATTACAAGTAATATGAATTTCAGAAATAATACATTGTGAATAACTTTGCCTTGTATCTCTGTGGTGACCTTTCAGTAAACTACAAGGATTATGTTTCTTATTTTTCATTGTACTCAGTTATACTACTTTACAGAGCAGATAATGAAATTCTTCTTCACTGTTTTGAATATGAAATACAATTGAGTAAACTTAGTCGTAAAACAATAGAATATAAAACATTGTGATCATGGAAATATAATTGAATTGAACATACTTTATTGACATTAAAACAATGTTAATGACCATTGACTGATTGATGTAGACTGATAAAATACAATTCTCAAAATGTATGATAAAAGCAAAACAAAGTTATGTTGTATGATGTAAGAATATCAAATATGTAGGCCGAACAAAAGTTTCAATATGTAAGAGTTGACACCCCAGGTTGTGACATAGTTTAGTGTGAGCCCTGCTGCTAACAATTGTAACCCAACCCAACCCCTTCTTTTTTCGAAAAATATATGGGCTTGAAAATATGAGTACTGTAGTCACTTATTAGGTACCTGCACTGTGAATGCATATTTCATTTGTAAATAGACATGCAGTCTATCAATTCGTACTATATTTAAAATGTAACTCTTTCGATATTAACATTTTCTGTAAAATTCTGTTTTTATCTCTTACCAGTTCCCACTTTAATGAGTTGTATTTTATGCAGTCAGTGTTCTTTGCATGGGAATGGCTGTCTACCTCTGCTCGCTTTCGCCTTACTGTTGTTGGGATGACCTTCAATGTCTCTTAAGTGATGCTCAACCGAAATGTTTGAAATCCGAAATACCAATAAACTTGCTAGAGCTATTATAGGGAAAAACAGAGTGCCAAAAAGTGAAGTTAAATTCGTCTAAGGATAAGAGCTATGCATGAGGGAGATAATCCTTAATTTTGATATGAATTTGTAAATTTTATCACAGCAATTAAATATACATCCGTATCTTCAAGCTAGTAACGAAGTACTTAGCTACTGGGCTGTAGAGACCCTCGGGGACTAACAGTCCATCAGCAGAGGCCTCGACCCAGGGGTCATTAGTTATCCCAAAGTCAACCAAATTGTGAATATATTCCTCAAAAATTCACTATGAATTGCTACTAATATGCAAAAATAGATGCGGGGTTGGGCAATTTGAGAACGATATTCTGCCTTCAACACATATGAAAAAAATAATAAGCAACAAAACATTCTTCTCTTGCAACTACCCTTTTGGATTAATTTTTGTTAATTTGCATGGTTTTCTGGCGGATTTACTCTTAATACCAAAATGCAGAGTTGAAGTTTACAAAAAGTCATTTGTGCCAGACACTGTTTCTAAGTGGAATTCTCTTAATATTGAATCAAGGCAGGCTTTTCAATTAAACAGTTTCGTAAAAGCGTCAACTCTAATATCAGCAACCCCAAACCCCCTGTATACTTTTCATCTGGTTCTCGTCTGTTGAATATAATTCATGGCAAACAGAGGTACACATGTATTTTGAATGATGGTCTTTATAGACGCAATATTGTTGATTCTCCATCATGTTCTTGTGGCATGCGTGAAGACGCATATTGCTTTTTCTATATTTGCGAGAAATATTTAATTTCTAGATACAAATTAATGGATATATAGCTTAGGTTAAATGACTTGGTTATTATTGATACACATCTTCTACTTTGGGGTGATAATCTCTTATCTACTGAATTGAATAATTATATGTTCTCTTATGTTCAGACTTATATTCATGAAACCAAGATTCAGCTGATGATCATAGTCCATTATTTATTTATAGAACACTTACCATTTATGTATTCTGTGTATATTATTTTTAATGACAATTGTTTGTTGTAACGTGTATTAGATTACAAGTAGAAGAACTCGTAAGTTGTAAGAACGTGCTTCTGATCCTCTTGTATATATTATATACAATGAAATACGTTCAATTCGAAAATTATCATTGTCAACAGAGAAAATGTCGTCGATATATCTAAATGCCGTATTGAAGGTCACAGCAAGAATATTTTTTCTCACGTGAAATTGTTTTAATAAAGTATGCTTTACGTCAATATAAAAACAGGCCAGCTAACACAGGAGTAAAATGCGTGCTCACAGGAATTCCAACAGAGTGTTGGAAGATCTGGTCACCAAAGACTATATGACCATGTTGTCAATGAGGAACTCAAAATACTTGTACGTGGAATCAGAGTGGTGTTTAACAAAGGATTACATGTATTTGGATAACTGATCACTAGATAGTCAGCAAACGAGAACCATATGGAAATATACAGGGGGTGGGGGTGGGATGGTTATTAATATTATTAGAGCTATCACTTCTACGACATTGTTTAATTGAAGTATCTCGCCTTGATTCGATACTACGAGTATTCCACTTAAATCCACGTTTGTAAACTTCAAGTCTGCATTTGATATTGTATCATAAAACAATTGTCAATGTTGTTGCACATGCGTGTACATGACATACAGGAGATATATTTTTGACTTGTAAATCTATACATTAGCTATATGTGTGTTAGTTCGAACAGAGCTCGATGATGGGTCATTGTTGTTAGATATTTTCTGCGTTGGTCAGCTTCTCAAGAAATGACCAACATGGTTAATATCCAATGAAATCAGTTTGACCTAAGGTTAACTACCTGTATAAATTATGAACAATAGGTGGTTTGAAAACGTATATGGATACGAACAGGAAATAGCCAATGCTAGACCAGGTCAAGAGGTCAATGGTTGGAGTACAGCAATAATCTAAAAATAAAATGTAACAATATGCAAGAACTGTAAGATAAATTTGAATGTGCAATGACTGAATTGAAAGTTTCAAATCATATAATTAAATTGCTTTTAATTTTAAATTAAAGATTTATGCCAACAGTGCATATTTTTGAGATGTATATATATTACAAACAAGGAATTTTGAAAACAGATCAGCAATGCGACTGTGTATATAGAACCCGATTCTGCGGAAAGTTAGTCAGTGGTGTTTTACCTGGTTAACTCACAACTCCCATTGCTTTTATATTTCATTTAGGTAAGCTGTGCGCATTCAGATTTATCATATTGAACATAATAAGTGATGTAAAGATGTTTGCCATATATTTTATTGTAAACTGTATCGTGTTGATTGTGTTAAGAAGTGATATATAGTGGGATGTTAAATAAATAAAGAGTGGTATTTTACCTGACTAACTCAAAACTCGCATTGGTTTTCTATTTCATTTAGGTGGGGTTTTCACCACTCACCCCATACCCGGTTATACTGCATGAAGGCCAGGGGACATCAACGAGCAGAGTATATAAGCTCAATAAAAAAGGTCTATTATCGTAAAGATGATTCTGTAAACCAAAGGAATTCAATCGGCCCTGAGGAGTGTAAATGGCATCACAGGCATACAGTATCACGATTCTAACGTACTCAAATATCCCTGATATTTGAGGTTCAATTGTAATCAAATACCCACCCCAATTCTAATCTACTTATAACATAATTAATAATTGTTATAGCAAACACTTGTTATAATAATTACATAGTTATCTGTATCACGTAGATTATATGTTTCCATATTGTTTATTTTTCTAGGTATTGTTTCTTTTAGATACTGCGAAAACTACATGTTTGGAATATCTAGAGGCAGTTGATCTTCCAAATACATGGGAAAGATCCTCTAGTCCATTTGGGTATGCCAATCTTTGTATGAGAATACACAAACCTTCTATTCCTGAACATACAGTCCTGTTTTTCAATTCATCCAGGTTTAATCGGTGATGAATCGATGCCTCTTTTTCATTGTTCATGCAAGACAAAAGTAAAACATCATCATCGTCTGCCAGAGCTGCAAGCAACATTATATTTTGCGCCATTTGTTTTCATTGATCTTAACGCAGTAAACCCTCTTTTGATTCGTTTATTTGCACACTTTTATCCAATCAATTTATTTGTAATTAATGATTTTACACGTACACGTACTGTTTGTTAAACATAACATTACGTTGGAAGCGTGTACTTGTAAACATACTTCTCTTTGACGTACACGGTCAGTTGCTTAACGTCTCTAATGTGTCAATGCCAACAATTCATTTGATAAAATGTTTCTTTTTAAATTGATGATGATTAATCTGGATTTTTTGAAGGTCCCATTCTTCACAGCTTAATAAAATCCTAATGAATTACATTTCTTGCTACATTGGTTCCATCACAGGTGTCCCTAAAAAAAACTCCATCTCATTTATTTTTCTGTCAACTTTAAAGCTTAGTCATGAGAACTCTTTAAGATTTTAGCTTTGTTTACAAAGAACACCCACCCCAATTTTTTCACTGGGTTACAGAATCTGTATAGGCTCATTTTAGAAGAAGTAAAACAATCTAACTCGTAATAACGAGTTAAATACCTCGTTATAACAGCTAATTACCTCGCTATAATTAACTTGTTTTAACGATTGATTGATTCGTGTTTTACACCGTTTTGGCAATATTTCAGCCAAAACCTCAATCAATCAATCGTGATAACAAGTTAATTACCTCATTATAACGCATTAGTTATCTCGTTCTAACAAGTTCGTATCTATGGGAACAATACATGCAAAGGACTTCATCTTTCCAAATACTTAACATAACGATTAGAAATTATTCAAATCGCCCAATTTAAGTCATATAATCATTCATCATTTCGAATGTGGATAGAAAAATCCCAACGTGTGGACAAGATTCACAATCAGGTCACTATATTAAAAAAATCAAATGTCTGGTTTTTTAACAATTGTTTTATTATGATTATCATGTAAGACTCTTGTCGTTAAGATCAATTTTGATTTCTTACTCCAAACAATTGAATAACTGACGATGTATTCTTTTTTATATCAACATGTTGTCAAGAAGTGATATTATTATTATTATTATTCATCGTTTTGATAACTAGATATGTCTAATGTCAATTCACGATTAAATGATAGAAGCATTGATGAAGATTACCAGGTGGTAGTAGCAGGCAGATATATTATAAATTATTACAAAGTGTACTTCATTTTCAGGCAGATAGCAACGTGTGCATTCGGAGAAGTTGAAAGTTGATAATTCTACAATTCTTACACGTACAAGAAATAGCTTTCCCTGTCTTGAAAATCTGAATTCGTGAAAGAGGGGAGGGGGTGGCATTCAGGTCCTTCATAAACACACATTATTTAAACTTTTACCCCACGCTTTGATTTCATTTCTAAAATCGAGGAGGGGTGTTCTACGTTCACTACAGGACTCTGATTAACAACTTTCAAGCTTACAGTCTTCTCATTCACTACTGCTATCAAAAATAGTCAAGGGGGCAGCAGCCCAATATATCTTCATTTGCATATGAGAATAACAGATGTCTGTTGTCAAAAAACACCACCACTGTTTTCAATATCGAAGCGTAGGTTTAGGATTGGGACCAGACTAACGAATTCAATTTTCAAACGTATTTAATCTAAAACTCTTAACAAATCTTTTCAACCGAACTGGAAAGATGATTTCATACAAAATATTTAACTAAAATAGTTGTGTGGATAATAGTTCATATAGATAGTATTGTTTCCAAAATGAGTATGAGTATGGAAATCAACAGGGTTCGATTTGACTGGCTTCCGTACATGGTTAGGTCAACATATTAAAATTAATTACCATTTATGAGGTTTACATGGTGAAATGAGGACCCGATACCATGAGGTGACCTGACTGAGTACGCGTAGCGGCCGAGGTCAGGTCAATGAGTGGGCAAGGTCGAGTGTCCTTATTTCACCATGTTGACCTCATAAGAGGTAATCGATTATTTTATTATACCGATATGAAATAAGATTAGAAATGATTCACTTATTTACTTTACATTTTGAAATTACAGAAAACTGTAATATTCCTCGAACAGGTAATAACAATCAATCCTCGTACAATTGTTATTCATATGGTAGTGAATCTGAACTTGATTCACATGAGAAAACATTAGACCGTATGTTAAGGAACGTGCTATTGCACATGATGTTGAAACAGGGATGACGGCATATTCTTTCCCCGACTCGGGAAAATCTGCAAGTATCTCGACTAGGAGCTGAGCATTATCAAATTGCTGAACTTCATACTCATGAAAATGTGATTCAGAAACATTTTCAACAGGTTCTTGTTGATGAGCTGGACCATTAGAACAAGATGAATTCATCACATTTTGCAAAACACTACACATTTCATGTTTTTTGGTTTCACTATCATTTCTTGAATAACTTTTGAAGGAGTTTTAACTCTTGTAGCCACGTATAGACATACTATGACGGGAATCAATTCCTTTCTGATCCAGAGCGGTCATGCACGTTGCCCTTATGCAGTGGTTAGTGTATGTACATGTACTTGATAACTGGGCTTTCAATGCTATTGTATTCATGACGTTACAAAGGGCATTGTGTCCTACACTTACAATGTCATACCAAGCACTATCACGTTCTTCAAACTTTTCTGCGGGGCCTCTGCCAGAACCAATCACACCTAGGATTTAATTTGGAGATGCATTTTTCAAGACTTGAAACTGGGCATCTGGAACTTCCTGGAAAAAATTAGGAATTATTATATTTACATGCCTGATTAAAAAAAAACCACTTTTCAAAAATGATTCAAATGGTATAAATTAGTATTCATATAACAGAATTTAACGATGTACAAGTAGATCTACCTGGCATCACACAAATCCTGCTCCCTGATGAGTCATTGTCTGCAACATCAGCGCCCCTATGATTTTTGGTTTCATATTTAGCAGTGTTTATGTAGAAACGTCTCCTCTGGGCATCTTTCTTCATGCATCACAGACTCTCTCGTCCCCTGCTGCACCTGTAAAACATGACATCCAAAAATACATTGTACAGGAATCCTTGGGGATGTTTGGTATCAAGAGTGGCCGATGACTAAAGTTTGTCAATGTCGGCATCGTGTATAACCTCTTTGTGTTGTATACTTCCTTTACCCAAACGTTTTATTTGTGTTAAAACAGTTTTAAACATTTCATTAGACAACTAGAATACAGGGTCGTTCACAATATCTAATTTTCTCAGTGGAAAAAAGAGCCTTTGTAATCCAACCCGAATGCTGATCATTGATGCTCTCGAATAAAAATCGTCATTCTTCTTCCGACACTCCTGCATAAAAAAGTATGAGAAACTCTCCAAGGTCGTCCATTGTTTTCTGCAAAACGTCATATTCCTCCATTTCATTGGACGCACAGTACTCTCAAAGAATCCTAATGGAGGCTTGGATTACGTTTTTGGCATTTGGACTATCTCTGTTTTCATGAATACTCGATCATTCTCTCTGATTCAGTTCAGCAAATCTCCCACCGACAGCACGATTTTCTTTGGAAGCAGCCATAGTTGTCACAGACGACAACTGATGATATTGTGCAAATCCAGATTGATGACTTATTTCATACCTACGCACTCTAAAATATCAGGAACAGGAAACACGGATATTTTACAACATTCAATTTTATCTTGCAAAATAGGTTTAAAATCATAGAAAATTTTATTCATTAATATCAGTGTGGTGTGAAAATATATTAAGAATTAAATTTTATTAAAAGTTTGGAAGAATACAACGATGCACGACCTCAATTGTGCGCAGAAAATAAAAACAATCTGTGCCATCAATTGAATGCTTTTAAATAAGGGATGGATGTGTAGTTTTTAGAGGTGGGGTTTTTTCATCCACATATTTTCAAGATTTAAAAATTGTATGTAGTAAGTTAGATAAACCAAAAAATGAAATCCTGACTTTTCTTGATTTCTTTATCCACGTTTCTTATCCCCTGTAATCTCATCAATGTGGAACGTATTCTAAAGCCAACAACACTGAATCCGTTGCTGATTGATTGATTGATTGTATATTGTTTAACGTCCCTCTCGAGAATATTTCACTCATATGGAGAGTTGCAAATCTCATCAATGTGGAAAATATTCTAAAACTAGTATAACTATGTCAGTTAAAATTCACATTCAAATTAAAAACAATCAAGTTCAGTATCCATGTATATTATGTACGTCATGAAAGAGGATTGTAATGATTAAATTCCAAATATAACCTGTCATTAGGTCGAATTTTCTCTCATCTTGTATTTAATAGTGATTGATAGGTCGTTCTTCACATATCGATTGTGACTACGGATTACACTGTTTACCTGATCAAGACAAAGGGCTCATGGCGGGTGTGACTGGTCAACAGCGGATTCTTATTCCTCCTAGGCATGCGTTCCCACCTCTAGTGTGTCCAATGGTTAGTGTTTGGCACTGTTTGCCCTACTTTCAAGTTTGTATTTTTTGTAAAAATTGTGAAATTGATCACTGTGCGATATTTTTTACAACTTCATCACATCACATAATAATTTGCATTATAGGTATGTATTGAACATTTGCATATTAAAAGTTTGCAAGAATACAACAATGTAAACCCTCGGTTATGCACAAGGAAAAACAACCTTCGTCATAACTAGAACGTTCTTCTTAAACAAGGCGTGAATGTGTAGGTCTCTGTCCCACCCCCCGGAGAGGTAGGTGTTTTTCAGTCACATGTTTTTCTTCAGCTTTTACTTGTAATAAGTATGTTAGATACACCAAGGAATAAAACCCCTATATTTTTCCTGATTTTTATCCACCTTTTTATCCCCTGTAGTCTCATCATTGTGGATAATACTCTAAAACTTACATCACTATGTCAGTTAAAAATCTCATTTAAATTTAAGACAACCAGATTCAGTATACATGTACATGTATATTATGTATTTTATAAAACGTGGGATATAAATATTTGATTTTCACATACAACTTGTCCTTATGTTGAATCCTGTCTGACACGTTTCATAACCTTTATTAGGCCCCTCTTCACATACTGATTGTGAGTACGGATTAATCGGATTGCGTGATCAAGATAGAGAGTTCAGGCGCGTGTGACCGGTCAACAGGGGATGCTTCCTCCTCCTCAGCACCTGATGCCACATCTAAAGTGTGTCCAGTGGTTCGTGTTTTCCATATTCTCACTGTAACATTCTTTTTAGGAATTATGAAATTGATCACTGTTGGATATCGTCACTTATTTATCACATCACGCTATCATTTGCATTGAAGGTATATATTGCACAATCTATTTTGTATTGTTTGTAGGAGTTATGAGATTTATCACTGTTCGTTATCTTCACCTTACATTTACAAATTAAAAGTCAGCAAGAATACAGCGATGTAAGACCTCAATTGTGCACGAGAAAAAATAACATGAGCCACGAATCGAACGGTTTTTCTTTCAAACAAGGGTGGCTGTGTACTTGTTTGTGTCCCATTTCCACAGAGAGGTAGAGGTTTTTTTTAATTACATGCTTTAAAGATTTTACATGTAATAAGTGTGTTATATGAACATACACCAAGGAATGAAACCTCTATCTTTTTCTTATTTCTTTTTTTATATTTCATCAATGTAGAAAGTATTTTAAAACTAACATCACTGGATCAGGTAAAAATATCATCATGTGAAAAGTATTCCAAAACTAACAACGCTATGTCAGTTTAAAATCCCATTTAAATTTAAAGACAACCAGATTCAGTATACAGGTATATTATGTATTTTAAAAATGTAAGATATAATGATCTAATTTACAAATACAACCTGTCATTAGGGTCGATTTCTGTCGGATGTTTTATACCGATTGTTAGACTTTTCTTGGCACACTGATTTTGACTATGAATTACCCTATTTATCTGATCAAGACATAGGGATCACGGTGGTTTTGACCGGTCGAAAGTGGATGTTTACTCCTCTTATACACCCGATCGTACTCCTGGTATGTTGAGGGGTTCGTCTTTACCCAACTCTTTATTTTTTATCCCTTATTGGAGTTATGAGATTGATCACTGTTTGTTATCTTTACCTTTCATACTGATTGTGACAATCGATAACTTCATTTACCTGATCAAGATAAAGGGCTCACGGCGGGTGTTACCGGTCAGCATTCGATGTTTCCTCCTCTTAGGCACCAGATGCCGACTCTATAGTGTGTCCAGTGGTTCGTAGTTTCCAATTTTACATTCTTTCTGGGAATAATGAAATTGATCACTGTTCGATATCGTTTTTTATCACAGCACGTAATCATTTCATTGTAGATGTATATTGCATATTTGCGTTGGAATTAACAAGTTAACATGTCTTCTGTATACCAGTGGTCTTTGGTAGTCTTTAAGTTATTACATGTAGCTGAATGTGTTATACAATCGGGAAAAAAACCCATCGGTTATCTTTGCTGTTACAATCTAAACCGAAATAAAGATGTATTTACTTAATTTCAAATTAATGTATGAATGTTCATAATCTCTACACAAGATTAAAACCTCAATTAATCCTTGTATTTTGCATAATACATGTATAAATATCGGAAATTGTGATTGTCCGTAATCTAATGAAAACATGACACATTGATGATTTTAACTTTTTATTCAAGCAGGGAAGAATACAAAGTGCACAGTGTAATAGGGAAGATCAGCAAATTCTGAGAAATAAATAGGAAACTCCAGTTCACTCTTGTATCATCACGTGGATGTCAAAGACTGCCATAACCATCTAGAAAGAGTTAAAAGTATAAAGGCTAAAATCCTAGAGATGCAGATTAAGATTATTGCTGTAATATTTTTTTATGTTATGGGGCTTATTTGTGATTTTTAAACATTTTTGTCTGTTATCAATTTAGAATATCAACGAAATATACAATTCGTATAATATTTCAATCCACAGAATTTCTTGATAAATAAAATTCTGTCTTTCATTGAATTGCTGAAGTTTGGCTTTTCAAAACAAAAAGGAAAAGGAAAAGATGGAAGTGTTTATGGAATGAATTCATTATTTCTTTTCGTTGGATGGTTGATTGATTGATTGATTTAATGTTTTCCGCCACACTCAACAATTTTTCAGTTATCTGGTGGCGCCCAGTTTTTATTGGTGGAAGAGAGAACCCAGATACAATGTACCTGGAAAGAGACCACCGACTTTCTGAAAGTAAACTGGGAGACTTTCTAACTCACCGGCGCGAGCGGGATTCGAACCCGCGCCGACAGACGTGAGAGGCCGTGTGATTTTTTAGCGTGATGCGCTAACCACTCGGCCACGGAAGTCCTTCGTTGGATGGATGGATGGATGGAGGTATACCACGAAAAATAAGACTGAAAATGTTTCAATGCCCTTAGCACAAGATGCAAAGTTTTCCATCTTATTTTCGTGGTATACCGCTATCCAACGGAAAAAAAATCAATTTATTCCTTATCGTTTAAATATTTCAAAACATTGAGTTTAAATAATAAACATGATCATGATTTGAGTTGAATTAATGACTCATTTTTAGGCTACATTCTATATAATTTAGAGATGGTTGTAGTAATTTGTGAATACAAAACTAGACAAACTTCAACTAAATCCGTTAATGGCGACTTTCACGAACTGTTTACTGTTAAGCAAACGGGTTTCTTTAACTTTCTTGGGAATTGAAAAGTGCAGTTTCGATGGGTTAGAGATAATTGTTATTGAGAGAAAATTTCTGGAGGTTTATTGAATGGAAATGGAATTATGTCGAATGGATTGATGTCGGTACTAACGGCAAGCGTGGGACACGTGCATGATTATGACGTGGAATGCGATCAGAGACAAGAGCAGGTTGTCGCGGTTTCCAGGTGGAAAAGTGAGGGTTGCGGAATGTTTTTCTAGTTTGACCAGTGAATTGCTACGGCGTCACTGCTATTGTAACGTCATACGGAAACCTCATTTCGGTGCCCAGTCATAAATATATGTCGGAATTCGAAACCATCGTCGTTAAGGGCTTGACTATTGCAGTTGCTCTGAGGTAGTTAGGTATGTGACATGAAGAAGTTGTCGCAGGGTGCACACTGGACTATTATCATCCCCGATGGAATGCCTATGACTCTCAGAATAGCAGAAGCAGACATGTGGGGATTTTGTGGTTTTTCTTGTCATCAAATAACTAATAGCGATCTTTATTTAATTTTGCATACTTGATTGTTTATTTTTCTTTGATATTTGTTTGTTTTTGTTGAATAAATTTATACAGCTTAACAGAATCGTTGTTTTTCTTTTCAGGATTCCCAATCAAAAATAGATGTATAGATACTTAGCTATCAGAGAAATCCCCATCATCCTAATATAAAGCAGTTCTGGGTTTTTTTTTCATCCGATGCGATATATTTTTCTACCAATAAAAAATCATGTAAAATCATTTTCTTCTATTTAATATACATGTATTTTAGAGTAATAAGGTGACAGAGAAATTAGCAATTATTGCAAAAATGATAAACGCGAACATTCACTGCTTTGTTACTTTTATATAGTATATTAAATGAAAGGTGAAGATAACGAACAGTGACCAATCTTATAACTCCTATAAGCAATACAAAATAGATAGTTGGGCAAACAGGGACCTTTGTACACACCATAGATGTGATCAGGTGCCTAGGAGAAGTAAGTATCTCTGTCGATTAGTCACATCCACCGTGAACCCTATATATTGATCAAGTAAACAGAGTGTTCCGTAGTCAAAATCAGTGTGCCAAGAACGGCCCAACAGTCGGTATGAAACACGTCAGAAAGCATTTGACCCAGTGATAGGTTGTATTGGCAAACTAGATCGTTATAACGACATTAGAATTTAAACGAGACTGTTGAAACCCAGCACCATCAGCTTTTGTCAATAGCCTGCTTCGATTTCTAAACTGACCATACGTAGAACAAGCCCTTGCATATCGTCAGTTGAGATATATAAACACCATATGGAGATGATAATGGAATGTTGCTAAATAAATATGGGAAGTTGACGATAGAGAAGTTGAAATCATCCCGTTTGTCATAAAGTTGATTTGTTAGTTTGCCGTTAATATCTACTTTCAATAAAATATCTAAGTATGAAGCAGAAGTGGACGACTCATTGTTGTCTTTTATTTCGAATTCATGGAGCCATGTCGAATCGACATATGAATGAAAATTATTATTGTTAATAGATAAAACGTCGTCGATATAACTTAATGTCAAATTGAAGGCCACATCAAGAGATTGTTTCTTCTCACGTAGAAGTTTTTGAATAAATTCTGCTTTCCTGGAAATATAAAAACAGGTCAGCTAACAATTCGTGTCCATGGAATTCCAACAGACTGTTGGAAGACCTGATCACCAAAGACCATGACGATATTGTCAATGAGGAACTCCAGCATATTTTTTATTTCAACTTCAGAGTACTTGTGCGGGGAATCAAAGTGGTGTTTAACAAAGCGTTTGGGTTTTGTTTTTGGGTTTTTTTTTTTTGGGATGACTGATCACTAGATATGAATATTTGCGTTTTCCATTTTTGTTGAAGAAGCAACTGTCTATTATGTCAAATAGTCTAGTCTTTAATTGGTCGTGTAAAGTGTTGAAAAGGCATACATGTACGTTTTGATGTTTTTGATTTGAGAAAGGTTTTGCGACTTAAAGTTAACTAAAAGTTCTTTAGAATTTTTTAGAATCCATATTTGATTTATAAGACCTCTGGCATATATAGTTGCACAGTACGTTTGAAGTTTCTCCTTCACAGCTGTTCATATTTTCATGAAGAGCAAAGATAAGGGCTTAGTAGAACAATTACTGGATCCAGCAATGTATCTTTGTAAGGGTTTGTATGAAGTTTAGGAATCCAGTATAGGTAAGATAACTCATATTCACCCGACCCATTGACTGGGATATCAAATGACTGTGTCTAAAACTGAAGCATGGTTTTGAAGAATTGCATTTACATACATGTATGTAATTTTACATATCTTTATGATATCCTAAGGTGATTCCCATATTTAGAGAATAACGTGGCGGAACTTTTGTATTTTATCCTACAGATTATGTTAAAGTATATAATGTATGTGTATAGATATTAAAAACATTTTAAAGTTCCGTTTTCTATCAAATTTTCCAAATGCTCTCTATGTATATTTCATCAAAAAATTCCACACATGTTGTTATGAATTAAAGTTCCAAATTTTAAAGATACATAATAGCAAAAGTTTACTTAATCACAAAAATAGGTGATGTTTTTAAAGTACATGGATTTCAAGTTAACTCTAATAACAGGAAATAGACATGGAATGTTACCATTTTACTGATGTTTAAACCTCTGCTTAAATGGCTCATGAACAGCACTGGGTTCTTTGAATTTGAATTTGAATGAGGACTGAAAGAGAAAAAAATCTATGAATTAGATATCAACTGAATAAAGTATGTTATAAATTGAAAGCGTATATATTTTTAAATATAATGGATGAACAGACTAATAGCAAAATCAAAAATAAGAAAGAAAGGGAAATAAATACCCCTTGAAGCAAAAAAGAAAACAATGCAACACAAACAAAATCACTCCTTCATGACTGCACGTTTCATACCCTGTATCTTAATTGCAATAACTTGCTCATGTAGTTTTGATTTTTAAAACAAATATTGCAAAATGAAATAGTCAAAGAGAAATCAAATAGTCAAAGAGAAATCAAATAGTCAAATATAATCATTATTAAAGACGATAAAGGTAAATGTAAAGTCGGATGAGATGTATATGTTGCGAACATGGCCACGATCTTAGGGGTACCGGATGACAAATTACTAAAATCAAATAGTCAAAGATGATCAGTATTTCCAATGACATCATATGGTAATGAAAGTCACGCTAAGGGAATGATATTTGAATTACCCAGAAGCTATTCATATCAGACTGAATGCATGATGTCTTAAATATATGGGTTTATCTTCGATCTTATTCTAATTACCGGTACTTTGGATAATTCTGCGTACCTGTTCCTTTCAAAGTAAGCTACATTTTTAAGTTCTCAAAGTTCTAAATTTGAGATGACTTCATGATTATTTATAAACATATACCACTGCTGTCATTTGAAAACAGTTTGGGGGAGCTGTCACCAATATGAGAACCTACAATAAACTCACCGAGGATCGTCTCTTTCTATGATTTACGCAGCAAACCCTTGCACAGCCAGAATGGTCAGAATTGTGCTCACAACAATACGTTTCGCATTGAGCAGATTCCCGAACAAACTTTGCGCAGATAAGCAAGCAGACGAGAAACACCGCCTTCATCTAAAATAAAGAATGGGAAAGGGAAATCCGTTAATTTTTAATTATTTTTGTATTTTGATGAACCTTATATAAGAAATATACAACACATCAACAAGTTATCTATTGAATTGAGAAGTACACGGATGATTTAACTCTTAAATAGTCTTGTCATGGTTTAGTTGAACAAATCTCGAATTTTACAGTCGACTTTGAAATGATGAATACCGAACTCTTATTTGCAAACATGAGATCCTACTTTATTTTCAGACATCTACACACATGTAATATAAAGGCTTTAACCGTGATGCCGACAAGTTTGTTGACATATATAATCCAACATTTAGTGGCAAATATTTAGCACAATCCATTTAGCATTCACTTCTACCCCACTATGATGAGACAATGCTGCAGAAAATGATCAATGTAACTACAGGGATGAATAGATAGTCAAAATATGGTTTAAATATACTAGTATGTTAAAAAAACAGATCAGAGTTGTCGTACCTGTTCAACCATTAAATGCGCTTATCCAAATACAAATCAATGGTATTCTGGTTTTACAATCAATTTGTATCTTTATTAGAGTCAACTTTCTTAACAGAACCTCTCTCTCTCTCATTATATATATATATATATATATATATATATATATATATATATATATGCAACAGTGATAAATCTCATAACTCCTATAAGCAATACAAAATAGATAGTTGGGCAAACACGGACCCTTGGACACACCAGAGGTGGGATCAGGTGCCTAGGAGGAGTAAGCATCCCCTATATATGTATATATAGATATATATACATATATATATATATATATATATATATATATATATATATATATATATATATTATATATATACATATATATATATATATATATATATATATATATAACCGTGCTGTACCCTGATAGTTAGATCCTAAATTAATTCGTCGATTCTATACCCATTGTCGCTTTAATAGATCCAGTAGGAGTTGATGATTTTTCTAGAGATGCTTACACGTAACCTTTCTGTTACTATTGGTAACCCTTACCAAAACAAATTGTTTACTGCAAGTTTGCCGCAAATTTGCGGCAAGTTTATGGCAAATAGATTTGTTTGCCATAACTATTCACCAAAACCTTGCAGAAGTTTACCAGTAGTGGCAAACAGTTGTAGCAAAGTTCTGGTAAACATTTGGGACTTTTAAAAAGATTTACCGCTAGTGGCAAACAGTTGCGGCAATTTTCTGGCAAACAATACAGGTTAAGTTTCTTGATCCGCTTATCAAAACATAAAAAAGTGTCATGTCCTGCTAAATGACGTCATGTTGCATCGATTGACATGTGGATCGCGATCTGTGAATTGTATAATTTGTATTTTAGTGTGTCGGATTGAATATTGGTGACGATGTTCGCGCTCTGGTAAGTTATAACATAGTTTGATAAAACTTTAATGAAATAAATAGCCGCAAATTATTCTGTATTTTCTGTTGCATAGCGTATTTTGTGTGATGTCTGTCTGAGCGACTCCAAAGTCGGATCTTGCGCTGCGAAGTAAACAATAGACCTACATAATATGCACTTTATCCCATGTACATTTAGCCTATTCTTGTCTTCTGAACACCTACATGTATCACGATTTGTTGCATACTCCATCTTGTGGTTTTAAATTTGATAAAGTACAAACTCCAATTATGCGAAGAACCAAGATCGCGGCCTTCGCTTCGTCGGTATGTTGCGAAGTGAATCTTTGCGCGGCCCAAGCGATTTTTTGAAAATTTATCGGTAGGCTACTTGTTTACTTTTTTATGAATTAAAAGTTTGTATAGTGTAGTTTTATCATTTTGCTTTCAACGAACGAAGCTAATAAATTTTAACCAATATTAAAACTTGATGCAGAATATCACAGGCGGTTCCTGGAATTTTTGTTAAAGTGTTGGGGGTTTTGATATTATACCCCCTTTTAAGCAACATTTTCTGACAAAAAGGGGGGAGGGGTTCCGACCTCCGGAACCCTCCGTCTAGATTCGCCACTGAATATTCACGGATTTTAAAAGTTAGGTTATATCGCAGAAAGTAGGTCAAATTTAGTTTCATTCCTTAAATAAACTGAATTATACAACCTGAACGCATGTTAAGTGAAAAATTCAAAATGAATAGGTTAATGATAAATTGGACAGTGCTTTATAGTACACAATACACATTTTCCCCACATATCTAAATGAACATTTAATAGTTTTAATGTACATTTTTATTTGTGACCAAACAGTAGAAAAGCTATACAGAGAGGAACGTTAAACAAGATACAATCAATCAATCAATGAATAGTTTCAACATTCATCATACATGTATTTAATTTTAAGGGGAAGCCCTTCAAGGGGTGAAAACTGTGAATTTATTTTATTGTCAGACATTGAACTTTTAATCTCGCTCCTTTAAAGTCGTCAATTAGTTGGATAATTCCATTAGTTTTATATTTTTTTTTCATTGGGTAGGGGGGGGGGGGGGGTATGTACATAATATCTTTATACACACGCTTCAGGTGCCTGTGGTTTCTACAAAATTTGAAGGTCACAAATCAATTTTGATCTTACAGTTGCAAATGCTACATTTACACACATACCAAGCTTGTTGTTCAGTTCAATAACATTTATGTACTAGAAACATTTCATGTGGAGCCAGTGGCGTAGCTTCCTATGAGGCACGGAAGCATGTGCTTCCACATTGTTGAAATGAAATAATTTAAAGTCAAGTTAAAATGAATATTGGATTTTAAACAAAAATACTTAATAGTAAATGAGTTACTTTTTGAAATTCTTGAATAGTCCTTAGAATGATTCTCGAAAGGTTTTATCGTGTAATATATCATTATAACACGACTAAGAAATGTAACATGTGGGTGTTCTTGCTCCAAGATACTAAATAATTGTTAGAATGTAATTTATTCGGTAAACAGTTTTAATTACCTTTACACGTGAACTCGGTGCATATGAAATTCAATTTTATAGTTTCTTGGTCTGCTTGCTTACAAATTTTGCACAAAAGTGCTGTATTCTGAAGAAACAGATTCAAGTAATGAAGATAGGTTTCGTAAAATATTTACAGAACTCATTACATTGTATTTGTATATCTACAGTTTGAATGCTATGAAGTAGTTTTGTTATTTGGTCATTCGCATTTCCAAATGGAAATAAAGGATCTGCTCATAAGGGTACTAAATCTTTGACACATGTAAAAGTAAATGTAAAATTGAA
This sequence comes from Ostrea edulis, assembly GCF_947568905.1. Lineage (NCBI taxonomy): Eukaryota > Metazoa > Mollusca > Bivalvia > Ostreida > Ostreidae > Ostrea > Ostrea edulis. The sequence goes on along the minus strand of NC_079166.1, from coordinate 66,905,452 downwards.
GTTTGGTATTCGACCCTAACAACGTTATAAAAATAAATAAATAAGAAAACAAAAATTAGAACCTTTTCTATTCTTCCTTTGATATGCTTCGACTCGAATTTTAAATGAACGGATGCTTTGACTCGAAATTAAAAGAGTGGCTTCTACAAATGTAGTGTAATGAAAAAAGTATCAAGGTTTATAAGAATATTAATTTACAGAATAGCAATGGAATAAAGAAAAGACATGACCTCAGTTCAGTGGCTTTTCAATATTTTAAATGAAAACTGACCGCTCTTGGATTTGACGATTCAATGAAATATGATATCGATTTTACATTAATTAGACAAATTTTGTAAACAAGATGTACGTGGACATGACTTGTCATCATCAATGACAGGGAAACAAACAATCAGATTATCGCCACTAGGAAATATTTTTGTCATGATTCAACCAAATACTTCATTCTAAGTATATTTCCCAGAATTGTTTGCCACAAACTTGCTAGAATTATTTGCTGCGAACATTTGCCAGAACTGTTTGCAGCAAATTTACCACAACTGTTTTCTGCAAAGAACAAGGTACGATTGTATACATAAAAAGGCCCAAAAATATGATATCTATAAAATGTGCCTGGAATTAATCTTAATCAGCGTTTTAAGAAAGTAAAATGTATGCCAGGTATACCATGTAAACAAAATCAGAATGATATTCCTAAATGGATAGCATTATGACATCATGGATAAGACATTAAGACATACAGATTATTGCTCAGAAAAAGATGTGCGCATTTGTCGAGCAAAATGAAAATGATGTATATTGTGTATTATTTTAAGATGAAAAACATGCTTGAATATGAATTTGTTCGCCGCATGCGCTGTATGTTTTCTGAAAGGAAAACCGCCTGAATTTGTGGATATTTTGATTGAAAATGGCATTTTTGCAATTTTATGTCAACTTCAAGCTCTCGTCATATGACACAAATCATTTTGCTGATCAAACTGAGCAAATTTTGGGTTTGCTAATCTATTCCTTATTTGAATGCCAGGGTTTGAGCTCCAAGTGAAATCATCGATAGTTTGGGCCAGATGACTTTAGTAACTGTACCTACTTCTTTGCCAGAACCAGATTTCTATCAAAATGCATGCCAGAAATGTTTGCCAGAATCGTTTGCCGCAAATTAGCCAGAACTGTTTGCTGCAAACTTGCCAGAACTGTTTGCCACAAAGCTCATTTGCATGGCAATAAGACTTTGCAGCAAACTTGCAACAAACATTTGCCAGAGGTTTGCTGCAAACTTGCGGCAAATTTACCACAACTGTTTGCCAGAACCATTGTATTTCGGTAAGGGAAGCTGGTCTTTTTTATCTTTGTGATAAGTGAGCTGTATAATATTTAATACTATTGGATACTTGCTTTTTTTGTGTCCGTATATGTTTTCTATTACATATTTGTTACTTTTTCGTATACATTCATACGTTTTCAGCGGATGTTTCATTGATAACTCGAGTTTGTATTGTACTGCTGTGCTTAATAAACAGAGATTGATACGCACGGTACATTGTATTTTTGTCATAAGATTTAAGGTGTTATTTGTTTCTACTAAAAAACCACATTGCTAGAACAATGTAATACTATATTGGTATGCTCTTATTATCATGATGGTCAAATCATCTGTGTCAATTAGTTTATGTTTTACGTAATATGTCACTCAAAAAGTCATAAATTTATGATATTCAAATCCAAGGTATAGACAATTTCCAGGCGAGTGTCAATTCAAGTATTGTAGGTATTGACAATTCCTGGGCGCTTTTAGGATGGATCAACACAGACATCAGCTTGTGATAGTGACTTTATAAGTTTCGTTTTGTATATTTCTGTATCATATGTAGAATGTATGTGTATGTTGAGCTTATCTTAGGTATTTCAAATTGATGTTTGAAGGTCACTATGCATTTTCAAGAGTTTTAAAAGTTGAGGGCATACAATGTCAGTTGATGTTCACAAGCATACCTTGAAACAAAAATATATTCGTAGTATTTTCCAGATGATTTGTATTCTATTATTTTCTTAAAACAAAATGGATTAATGAAATTGTTCACAATATAGAAATTAAGAATTGTTTTGATACATGGGGAACACTGTTGGAATGATAATATAGCGAGCTTTTTTGAAGTTTAATTTCTTTATCTCAAATGAAACTTTCTCTTATTTTCAAGCGCTAATATCGGAGCAAAGAACTCGGTACGTTCGTTGATATCTTTTAGATTTTTTTTGTAAATGGTACGATTTAATCAAATTCTTGTCTGTTTTATGTTCCCCTAATTCATATAATCATACGTGCGTGTGTTTGGTTATTTTACCTATAACGTGAGGATGAAAAATAAATTGTTACAACTTTAAAACATTTTACTAAACGCAATGATTTCATTAGTAACGTAAACTAAAAATCTTGATACCGATGACAAAGCCGAAATTAGTAAAAAGCAGTGCACTCTAAACGCAATGACAATTATCACTTAAACGAATCAAGCGTGGGGCTATTTTCAAGCATTTCACTAAAAAGTAAATACCATATATGATTTTATTTAAAAGCAAATAAAGAGTAATTTTACGATACTTTTTATGTCGATGGTTGTATTTGTCAATAATATTATTCGACACGCCGAATTTATACTTGTACGTAGAATGCTTGACACAAAAATCTTGACCTTAATTGGATTTATTTACAAGTATCCTTCTTTATGATAGTGTACGTTGTCCTTGAGTTTTACTGAGAAAACATGCATTTAAAAGAAAAGGGAGAGCAAAGTCGACAGTTCAGAGTACACACTACCATGTTTTATATCGCATCATTACAGCAATGAGTTCTATATTTTAAGGCAGGAAAGGAAACAATATATGCACCCATGTTGACCTGCATCGAGGCACTTCTTATCTTATGTGAACCAGTCCAAATAATTAAGTTTTTAGAAGTGTATTTCTAGTAGAAGATAGATAATGTATTAATGAAGGAAACTATGACGAAGTATGTTTGGAGAATTATATATATATATATATATATATATATATATATATATATACAAAGCACTAAAATGACCAACGACACGAACAACGGGATTGTCAAATTTTCGGGACGACCCGTCCCTTCTTCAGGGCAAACGACATTTTTTGTATTTGACCTTGTATCCATGTTGTGGATCCGACACTTTGAGGTATCGGGTGTTGTTGGAACTTTAGTACTTTTTTATATATATATATATATATATATATATATATATATATATATAGTGGGATAAATCTCCGATATAATCTTCTAGAGTGCTCGACGTGGCCTCACGGAGCTTTATATATTGATGATCAGATGGAGTTCAATCACATAACATTTATTTCTCTACAGGCTGTTTCGTAAGCGGATGGTTTCCCCTCACTCGTCGGGAGAAAAATGACATCTAACGAAAAACATCCGCATGGCTGAGAATATGTTACACAGAAACATACCGGATAGTTGCTAAGCATGATTACACACAGGATTGAGTAAATAGAAATTTATGGGAATGACGGCAAGTGCCGACAAGTTCTGAACGCTTATTCAATGAAGATTTTTCGGGATGACATATTATAAAGAATTTCTCTAGAATACAAAGGTTGCACTTTTTTGAAATGTTTGAGTATGATGATGTTTTTCCTAAAATTTCCCACTTGATTTTGTAGTCAATATTTTTGTCTTTCAATGTCCATATGAATTTGCTGAGCTCGGTGGTATTCTTTTTCGTGGGATTACGGAATGAATGAGTGTGGTTGGCGTATCTTAATTTGAACTCGGTGTCTGCTAGTCCCACGTAGCTCTCTCCTTGTCCATTATCGGCTCTGGCTCTAGCTAAATACACAATTCCGTGGGCGCGACATTCACCGTTGAGCGGGCATTGATCTTTGTTTCGGCAATTACACCTGTTACATGTATCTCCGGTCTGGCGCACTTGTTTGATTGAAGCGTTATGCGAGTCAATTACATTTTGCATGGATGGCATACAACTGTATGCTATTTTAATAGTATTTCTGTTGATAATCGGGCGTAGAACATGGCCTATCGGGAAACACTCATCTATAATTTTGAGAAACTGTTTACCCAAGTTTGTTTTTACGTTACTATCATATGGGGGGTTAAACCATGTGATGTTACGGGAACGATTTCTTCTGCTGTTCTGTTTAGTTTTGGCTGATTCGTCGTATGTTAGCTTGTATTTATAGCTGCCTTCATCAAGTGCTTTTTGGTATATGCCGGCGGCTTTGACGAATTCCTCTTTGTCCGATGAAATTGATGACAATCGGTGATTGATGCCTGATGGTATAGCTTTAAGTATGGAAGGCGGGTGGTTGCTGCCGGAGTGTACGTAACGTGGAATGTTGCCGGGTTTCAAATACGGGGAATGTTTACTTGTATCTAAGTTCAACGTTACGTCCAAATAGTTGACCACCTTCTTGTTGGCAACCCGACGAAGTCCGAACTTGGAAAAATCAGTAAATCAAAACTACAATGTATTATACAAACAGTAGCGACAGCCACTACACACAAATTATGACGAAAAACTTTATCCATAGTGGAATGGTTCGACAGTATACCTGACAAGATTTCATCTTCATTCATTTGTTTTGATATCGTGAACTTTTATCCCAGCATATCTGAGCAATTACTCCGCAATGCTCTCAGTTACGCATCGAAGTTCCATCATATTTCCGATGCGGATAGTCACATCATTATGCACACAAAGAAGTCGTTATTACTATGTCAAAACGAACCGTGGGTCAAGAAAGAAGCCAAAGAAAATCTATTCGATATTACCATGGGCTCATACGATGGTGCTGAGTGTTGTGAATTAGTCGGCATCTACCTGCTGTCAGTGATCAAAGCCGAGTTCGGTAGTCTATTAAACGTAGGACTATACAGAGACGACGGACTAGGCGTTACGAAATGCAGCGCACAAGTCACAGAGAAGATAAAACAACGTCTGTGGAAGATATTTGAGGATCAGGGTCTCCGTATCACTATAGATGCCAACAAGAAGGTGGTCAACTATTTGGACGTAACGTTGAACTTAGATACAAGTAAACATTCCCCGTATTTGAAACCCGGCAACATTCCGCGTTACGTACACTCCGGCAGCAACCACCCGCCTTCCATACTTAAAGCTATACCATCAGGTATCAATCACCGATTGTCATCAATTTCATCGGACAAAGAGGAATTCGTCAAAGCCGCCGGCATATACCAAAAAGCACTTGATGAAGGATTTGGAATATTTAGGATGTCACGAAAAGTTGTCAGATATTCATCACTCTTATTCCAAATAATGAAACAGTCATCTAAATATCTTTTCCAGTGACGTTTGATATTTTCAAGTTTGTCGCTGAATTTTTCGTCAATACTTCTCATTACCAGCTCATTAGAGTTATCGCGCCTTGATGACTCTTCTGTGTCATTGGTAAGAAAATGCACAAGTCTCGCGAGCAAGTGCGAGATTACTGGGACATAAACGAAACGTTCATAGCAACTACCCCCCCCCCCTTTTTTATGTTAAAGTACATTGTGTTTTTTTAAATAGAATAGCCATTGGTCAAACTGCATTTTTTAAATATTCTAACACTAGTTTATCAAGGATGTTACATGTTTTTTAAACTCTACTACACCTAATTTAAAAAATTCCAACCAACGATGTTCTCTGTCCTAAGTCAATCAATATTTTGTCATTTTCAAAATAGCTTAGATGCAGTTTGGAAACGCATTTGTTGTGCTAATTAGTGTTATAAACGTCTTAAAAAATGCAATTTGGCATATATATAACTTATTCTAAAATATTGGAAAATGAGAGAGAGAGAGGGGGGGGGGGGGTACATGAACGATTACAAAGTTCATGCCCATATGAACCTGTCCAAATTGTATGATAAAATGGAATGTCTTCATAGTCTGACAGAATAATTCTAATAACATATGAATCCCATTAATTACAAGAAAAGTTATTGTGTCGGATGTGCATTTTGGTTTTTCCCTTCACAGTTCTTCTTGCGATTGATGCTTTATATCGGTTAGATTTGGCAGATCCTTCACATAGTTTAATAAGTTTGTCTGTTTTCTTGTAAGAATAATCAATTCCTAAATTTGCCTTTAGAATTTTAATCAATGTCGTGGTTTGCAGTCGGTTATAATATGTATTCGATACCATAATTTATATTACGTATGCCTTAAGTAATGTTTACGCATGTTGTCCCGGTAGCACGACTTTACGCGCCTTTAATTTGAAGAGTTCCACTAATGGAAATTATAAGTATTTGTCATACTTAAGTTCCTCTAAGAATCCGAGCGTTAAGGTAGCCTATGTAGGGGCCATTTTGGTGCCCCTAGCGGTACCTTTCATTTGTTGAAAATGTTTATCATCAAAATTGAAAGTGTTATCTTTTAAAATTAATTATGTTGCCTCTATTAAAAATTCTTTAGTAAAGCGGCTATCAATTTTTTCTCTGTGTTTGTCGATCCAGAAATTTAATGCCTGGAGTCAAAGTGTGCTGGTTATGTTGGAATATAAATTTACGACATCCAGAGTAACTAATTTATCATTAATCCCCACATTGTTAGGTAGATGCCGTAAAAAGTATAGATCATCACGAACATAGCTTTTGACTTCACAGCACACATGTTTGAGAACAATATCTAAAAGGTTGCTAAGATGTTGAGTCGGCGCTAAACGTCCTCCTACAACTGGACGGAATGTGAGATCCTCTGGCTTTTTAAAGGTGATCTACTCGGAATTTCGAGTTTTATTGCCTGTTTGATCATTTCCGATTTATGGACTTCCGGTAACCCGCTAACAATTGTGTTAGAATCTTGATATTTTTTTTATCAAATGTAGGCTTTGCATGATTTTCACTGAATACATATATGTTGCATATGTGATCGGTATTTTTAATGCATGCTATTTATTTGTGGTGATGGAAGATGAATCTATTGCTAATATATGTACTAAACACGTTATCAAAAGCAGTTCGGTCATAGATACCACCGTTAAAAAAATGAAATCAGAAATCAGTACAAATCTTATTGTCACTCAAATAGTTATTTTCAACTAAATACAGAAATTATATTAGAACTGTTAACCGTTAACTTACGTTTCGTTTAAACCCTATATTATATTGTAATGTAATAAATATATGTCACAAGTGCTCACAAAAAATAAATAAATCAAAAGAAAATAAAGACACTTTCTCTACTTTTCTCAGGCTCCTGATCGAATTTGCCTTGAAGCAAAATATATTATAAATATCCGGGCTCGTATAATTATTTATGAAAATACATGTATCTTGATTACCTATTCTTATATTTATAAAGCACGTGTCGTGAAAATACATGTATATGTAGTACACCCGTCCGTCTTTGTTTCGGTTAATTATATTACAGGTAGAATAATAAACCAAAAGATAAACAGGGACCATTTACTCCTTAAGATATACCAGTATAGTAAGTCCATGTAAGTGTAAAATTTTAATAACGAAAGTAAAATCACACTAGTCCATTCCCCTTTGCATATAATGTAAACAAAGAAAATATTTCATTATTTGTTTAGAAAATTAGATTCAGAATCGTCAATGTATTTCTGATAACGATATCTACACGTGTATATAACTTGATTAATACAGCTGATCAAAATTTAGTAAATAAAATACATATACATGTATACCGTATGTATCGAATACACTCAGTTTAAAGTAGATGACGTTGAAGGCGTGTTTATGTTCCTAAAACAGCGGACAATACATCCAAATCACGTGGTGTCGTTCTTTTGTATAGGGCAAGCTACTCCAGGTAGGTCATCGAGTTCAATCAGGTTTCCTTAATGGAGAGGCCTCTAGTGCACATTTTGCTTATCTTTTTTTAAGATATCGACGATATGGGCTACGTTTATCACCATACGGAATTTAAAAGTTTATGATGATATACAATTATAGCCTGAATTATTTAACAGTAGCTAATATCATCCATATATTTCCAGAACTGGGAATTTCAGCTAATGAGGAAACTCCGCGTTATATACCGTTTGTGGCGAATTTATGCGCCGTGTAACATTAAATCATGCAAAGTGCAAATGTTGATACGTTGAATCATGTAAAATGTTCATAGATATATTGGAGGCCATTTCACATAAACATTTCACTTCAGTCTTTGGTTTGAAAGCGGTGGGGTGTTAATGAAAATTATGAATTTAGTATTTTTTGACAGATATTGAACTTTTGATCCCATCCCTTTGTATATTCGTTTGTCATATTAAATTCTTTTTAACGTGTTTTTATTTCGTAGCTAACCTATATAACCTAATGCAGACGATAAAAAATTACACAAAATACATATCATGATATCAAAAAATTAATCCTCATGTTTAACTCCTTTCCCAGGAACATTTTCTAGATTCGTGACTGGACAATGTTAATTGCATGTACATGTATATTGCATACGTATCTAATGTAATCTTATCATTGAAATCTGGGCTACTTTTTGCTTTTTCACGTGTGATTCAATATTGTGAAAAAAAAATTTTAAATCAACTTTTAATACATCAAACAGCTCGACGTGTATTGACTTACGTATCATTAGGGGATGGAGGTGTGGATTAGCCCCATACGTTTACGATCTATATAGGCTGGCTCGTGTTTTTTTTAATTAGTAGTAGTTAATAGTAATGGAAATATAATCAAATTAACCGACGAATTGAAATACAGGATCAACCCCTCTTACCCCAAACATTTTGGATTTAAACAGAGCTTTGATTTCATTTTTGAATTTTGCGAAATAAGAATTTTTAGACGTGAAACCAACTTTTTTTTCGACTTGTCCCCCCTCTTTCCAGGTGTCTCTTGTTTATAACAGGTTACTTCTAAAATTTTCGGTATTCCTATTGTATTACAACTTGGACATACATAAACATTAGATACAGCTGTCACACCCCCCCCCCCTTTCACTCAAAACCCTATAATTTGACAAAATTCTTGGCAAAATGTACCATACACAATGTAATGCTCCAGTTTGACATGCTACAACCGTGTTCAATTCTCGTGCAGTATGTGTACGAACAGTTTGATGGCGTGACGTCTAAATCAAACACCGCTTGTATAACACAGTTGATTTTCTGTCTTCTAATTATTATATGGATTGTTTAGATGTATAGTGCAAAGGTCATGCCATTTAAATGTTATAGTCGGGAGTTTTACATGTTATACCATGAAATGATTTTTTCATGGTCAAAAGAAAATTATGATATATAGACCCTTGTCTAAAAAATTAAATACATATATAAAAGGCATCATTCTGTATTAGAACACTTCTGCGGTAACATACACCTGTGGAACCGCAGAAACGCATGCGATTCTACGTCCACATCGCCATGCACTTTGATTCCTGCCTACCGTCGTCTGTTTCCTGTTTAATCTCCGTTTGTTGACAAACGATGAGATCGTCGGTGCATGTATATGTATGGTCGTGGTTGGACATCGACTTTATCTTAGTTACATTTTACTCGCTTGTCGCGTGCTGCTTAACTCATCGTGCGTCTCTATCCCGAAATAAGTTGTTTAGACGTTTAAGTTTCGTTTCTTTACAAAATTTCCCTTGAAGTTTATGACGCGTCATCATTACATTTCACTACAGGATACCCTTTTTGTACGTTATAAATGAAACCGACCACGGTCAGAAACGGTAAAGTACGAAGGGGTGAAACGGACTGATATTGGTTCCGTCTTTTACAATCACAAGTGAAGTATAGCGAGAGCACAGGCACTCGACGTTTTAAATATCTATAATAAAAAAAATGTCTTCCTGTAAACATAATATTGACAAGGTATACCACGCCACCATCTTGGTTTTCGTTTTTACCAGCTGCATCGCTTGAAAATTTCGGCGAAAAATTCGATATAATGCAATAATTAGACCTCTACCGTTTAGAAGCAACTCTGTCAAGGTCTTACCTCTCGCATCGTCATTGTGAACTGGAATGAAGTCCATTTATCGGCTATAATCAACTGTCAAACATCGTCTACTGCATCTCAAATGCGAGAAAGGTGGACGTACGTTGACATAATTTTGGGATAGCCCTTTTTTCATTGGTCGATAAAATTAAAAATAGTAAATATTATAATTAGCAGTACATATGTTCTAGTGAGCGAGGTAATAGATCTTGAACATTATTCTATTAATATATACTTTATTTATTTTTTTAAACGTTAAAAATGATAACTTCACTTATTCATGCATTCGTTTCTGTTGAAAGTAAATTTCATAACGTAATAAGAAAACTTCAAAATTGAATTCACACACAAACGCACGCGCGCCTACACGTGGGTATACTCTCAAACGTACACAGTGACATTTATACATCCAAATGTCCTGTCCTGCTTATCTGTAAATTTTCAGTGTTGTCAAAATGGGTGATAAAACGTGGGTTGGAGTCGAACCACGGGGGTTGGGGGGTGGGGGGGGGGGGTCATGAACATTTCCAATGTTATTTGGTAATGTGATAGATTTACTAAATTTCCCGTGTCAGCCTGTCCCGAAACCACACAACTGTGCCCGAGTTTTATTGTTTGCAGGACTGCAACTACCCTGCATTCAGTACACCCCCCCCCCCCCCGCACAAGCGTCAGTGGGTACATTAGCGAGGGAATTCTCATTTGCATAATGATGTCAATTTCCGTCCCTAGATCAGGAGTTATCGCATTCTGAGGAGCAGTAGACGATAGTTGATGCTTGATTATATTTGATCAATGGACATTATTTCGAGTTTTCCATAACGATACGAGATATAAGATATTGACAGAGTTGTTGCTAGACGGTAGGGTTCTAATTATTGTATTATATATCGAACTTTTCGCCGAAATTTTCAAACGATGCAGCTGGTATAAACGAAAACCAAGATGGCGGCGTGGTATACCTTGTCAATATATCATGTTTACAGGAAGACAATTTTTTTATTATAGATATTTAAAACGTCGAGTGCCTGTGAGCGAGACTGGTATTACTTTAAGGAAGTCAAAGGGACTTTACCGATCTTTTCCCCCAATCTATGAATAGGTCGATAGAATACTTGATCACCTGCTTTCGTTGTGCCTGTGTATATTACCAGTAAGTTGATTTTGTTTTATTATATGTAATATTTTCCCTTGGTTATCTGTAAACAGTTATTCTGTCTCCTTGAAACATTCCTGCAAAGATACAATCTACATCGCTGTCTTTTTAACTTCCTTAGCTTTTTTCTTTAAGTCCAGAAAGGTAAAATATAGGAACGCAGAATCATTACAGAATGTTTTGTGTGTTTAATGTACCTACCCCCTTTCATTAATTCATCGGATACAGCTTTCCTTTGTAAATTGTTGTATCTAAAACGTGCTTGGGTAATCAGGAAATTCAAACGTGAATCCCAGGTGTCTATTTCCAAAAAGTCCACAATATCAACTTAATACATATTTCACCTTTATGCATCGATGGATATACCTGTATTTTGCAGATAGTTTAAATGAAATTTACCATACTATTAGCAGGGACAGTGGGAATATGGTTTACCATAGTTATATCTTTTCTATATCATCGTTTAAAATCGTACTTTTTTAATAATCTAAAACCGAAATTTACTATAAAACTTTGGTGAAGTGGAGGTACAGTTACGTTTGAATTGTATCCGTACAGGTACAATAAAAAGACGATTGAGTATCTCGCATATGTATTACTTGACTGAAAGAGTCAAAATTCACGGTGCATGGATGTATTTAAATACCCGTGTTCATTTTTTTAAAGACGTGTTTCAACTTGTTTTTCTTTGATTATTTAATTTAAAGGTCTTTTTTGCGTGTTACTCATTGTTAAACTCAATTCAATACCATTTACTGTATAGAAAATGTGTGAAGGGTACTTTAAATTTACCTATCGTATTTTAGGTTTACTCATTCGAATCTTGCAAGTCTTTACCTGTACAATTAAATGACATTGATCAATGTCATGTTCTTTGGAGCACCAAAACAAAATCATGTTTTCCCTCGGATGCAATTTTTTAGGCTAAATAAAATCGTCTTTTGCGCTATGAAAATTGATTTAAAAAATTAAAACATCACGATAGTCTTCGAGACTTTGACAAATATGTAAAATACGTAAGTGATGGATCTAAAAATAACCTGTGAATTTTTATGTAAATATGTTTATTCTTAAATTGTTTTTCAATTTCAGTAAATATTTTGAAACACGATTCCTATTCTAGTAGTCTGAGTAGTGGAAATCCCCTTTACCGAAATCACTTCTATATTATTGTTTGAAATTATACGATTGAAATTTCTTTTATTACTCAAAAAGTATAATTTACTATATATGATAAAACATTTGTAAAGTGGGAGTACAGATACAGTTATTTACAATTTCGAAAATAAGTTTGTAATTAAAAATGAGACCATTACGTCATATCCAATCAAGTGCTTTTGAAAGGTCACCAAATATCATACCATGATTTTTTTTTTCTTCGTCAATACCGTGTACGATACTACGACTCGCATGATACGTTTCTAATAATTCATAAACGGTAAAATATCCTGGTCGGAATTCGGCTTCATATCGATGAAATAAATCATTACTATGAAAATAATTATGTACATGTTTTGAAAACGATTATCACCATAATTTTACTAATGCATGATAACAGCAAGACATGTCTATAATTAGATACTATCGATGGGTCTTCCTTTACAAAAAGAGCAATGACATGGGCAATGTTCCTAAGAGATAGGAACATATCTTCTGACAATGACCTATTGAATAACATAGAAAAACGGTGGATTTAGTTGATTTCAACATCTCATGACTATTAATATATGGGTCAGTAGCTTTATTGACTACAAGTATTATGATGATATCAACTACTTCTTGTTCGTCAATAGAAATGTCACTTAGAGATCTACTACTTAAAATGTCACTTAGATAGCCACTACTTAAACTGTACGTGTTTGCTAGTGTTTCGTTGGTGTCATCTATTGTGGAAATTGATGAGAAGCACGCATTCAAATCTTCAATTTTGTCAATATCAGAATACATTGTTATCATCAATTTATATTAGATATATTTCATTGATAATTTCATATCAAATGGGTTTTTTCATCAACCTTCAATATAACTCACTGTTGCCTTCCTTTGCTTGAATTCATTAGGGCCCCGCATGGAATGCAGGAAGCCCTATATTAATCACATTGTCCGTCCGTCCGTCTGTCCGTCAACACTTTCTTTGTGACACGATAACTCACACAGTTTTTATCGTACAGTTTTCAAATTTTGTACAGAAATAATGTACAATAAGAGAAAGAGGCCTATAGATTTTGGGGTCATTTCACTTTGTCTGCCTGTACGGCATGATCTTTGTTATTACACAGGCAAATGTGCCTCACGTGAAATTCACATGAATTTCACGTGACAATTTCTATGTGAAATTCACGTTAAAAGAGCATCAAATGTGAATTCACACAAAAAAAATCACATGAAATTCACATGAATTTCACGTGAAATTGACATAAAATTCACGTGAATTTCATGTGAAATCTTTAACATGAATTTCACATAAAATTCACGTGAATTTCACATAAACTTTATAACGTTAAATCATACATGGATATTTTGATACCCTGAATCTCGGGTTCAGATGAACACAAAAAGGAGTACAAATCTGCTTTCAATCTGCTGATAATTTAATTGATTGAATTTGTTTTTACATGGTTGTCTTCATTGTCTTTTCTTTCTTTCTTTTAATCTCTGAAAAAGAAATAATTATGTATTAAAAGGACTGTTCAATATACAAAAGGAGTCATCTTAAGCCTTATGTACACATACTGTATTGTTATACCCCTATAAAACAGTTCCTATATAACTCCTTACAAAAAAAGTCCAACATTTCGACTGTTCTGGCGATTGTTGGACCGGGAACTGTTAAAATCGACTGTTGACCGATGACGTCATATGGCGCTAACTCGAGTTATCTTTTCGTGCCGTTAGGATAAAGAGAAATGGTAGCCTGGTACCCGAGGCCTTCCGATGTTCAAAGAACGAAGTAGCGGATTCATAATTTGCGACAGCAACGGAAGATGAAATTCAATTAATTCTTCAAAGTACGGACAGCAAGAACATAAAGAAATATTTGTTCATCATTTTCTAGAATCAATTGTATAAGATGAAGTTTACTTATTTTTATTTTATTCGTGTTAAAGCTGTTATACGCAAGTCATATGATTCTTGGTCTGCTGATTTGTTTACGTAATGGTGAGGTTCACTGATTTGACTGGTGATGAAATACGGAATTTATTAGATGAAAAGCAGAGCAGATACACGAAAAATATAATTATCAATTAGGATATTGAGTATGTTTTCTTTTAAACTAGTGGAATCAGTGATAAATGTATGTAATCACACTGTCCTGTTTAAAGTCAACAAACCATGTGCACCTAGTAAAAACAACCTAAAAAATGAAGGTGTATAACAAAACAGTTATTAACTGGGTCCTCGGACAACAGCTGTTTTGTTTGACCCTCGAACGGATCGGTTGCCCTCAGCCTACGGCTTCGGGTAACAGACCCGTTCTCGGGTCAAACAAAACAGCTGTTGTCCTCGAACCCAGTCAATAACTGTATACTATGAATGAAATTGCATGTAGATGTAACAGAAACGAAGAAGAAAAAGTTGCAAAATTATCAACAATTTGTGTTTGAAAGAAACATAACCTTTTATATATCATCATACAGAATAGAATAGAATTATTATACAAGATACAGAAGGAAGTCATGGAATATGTTTTCAAATTGTCATGTTCTAGTCCAGAGGCGATTTGAAAATGACTTTGCATTCCTCATTATCTAGATGAAATCTATATAAATGCATTGCTTAAAATGAAACGATTGACATTGATAGAGCTTTCAAGCTTACATTCTTCTCATTTAAAACTATTGTTAAAGGGGGGAGCAACCAATATATATACATTTTATTACCATTGCGATATATATATAACAATCGATGGACATTGTTACACATCACCCCCCCCCCTCAACGTGCCTGATCTCGATGATGCCTCTATGAAGGTAATATAGAACGTTACTTAGCACCCCTAATCAATATCTAAATCGATTAAATTAGAAAAATTATGTTCTGAATTACGATTACCATGTTCTCTGATGAATAAGGAAATATTAACAAACCGTGTAGAGTTATGCGATTCTGCAACACGTCCCCGAAGTGACTTCCGTATTTTCGCTGTCGTGCCTATTCGTTGACGTACCCCGTCTAAAGTAATTCTCATCAGTCTTAAATAAGCGGTTGCATTAGGAACTTTAGATCACATAAATGTAATAAGCCTAATGGCTTGAATTTACACTGAACATTTATATATTACAATGCTCAATCTCATCTTACCTGTAGAGTTTCTATGTACTTTCACATTCGCTGTCTTGCATACGTCAGACGCGTCAGACGGCTTACTCGAGTGTGACGTCACAGTCTTGTAACTATTACCGGAATCTGACTGTTACAGTGTAAAGCTTTATATATTTTTTTTAAAAGTTATCTAAATATACATGGACAGTATTGTTAAGGATTGTTCATGTTTTTCGCTTTCTTCCGAGTGCTAGAAATCTGTGTTTTCCTTTTGATTGACGATCTACAAATTCGGGATGGTGAATACGGCTGATAGAAAATTTTCATTTCTACATGCGTGTATCAGTAATTTCCAATAAGTCTAACTTTATGCATACACCAGCTTCCAAGGTATCACACCGGTAATTATTATCGATGTATCTAATAAGGAGGGGGGGGTAATTAAAATTGATGCCAAACTACCGACAGCGGAAAACAATATCATGGCATTTTTCCCACCTGCACAATACTACTCTCAAATCACATGTATGTAAACAGCCCAAGTGCGCCCCGACAAGTAGCCTGTTAGTAGCGAGATAAAAACTTTAACTCATCTTCAGTAGTTTTACAAAACTGACAAAAACAACAATCTTTTGGAATGCATGGTTTTGAATATCCACCAGTTTCAATTTCTAAAGGGTGGGCAAATATTCTTAGCTATTTAAAACGTACTACTCTATAAATGGAAATTTCAAATGGTCTTATTAGTTTTAATTCATAGATCTTTCTGATTTTACTGTAAAATAGTAATTGTCTATGTGTAGAAAATTTCGTGGTTTTGAAGTTGCATATTCTAACTCTATCAATATAGTGATTCTTCAAGTAGTTCGAAAATATGCTTTCATTAATATCTATGATGATGGGAGATTTAATTTACATTTTAATTCTTAAGAGAAAAAATAATGGGAAATGAGGGAAATCAGGTGTGGAAAGTACATGTAATCATACTGCGTACAGAACTACAATGCAAGTTAATAATTTCGCAAATAAACGAGGAGAGGGAGGCGTGAGCAGGATCTACTTTATTGGTCGTTTCAACGTTCACATCATTTCCTTGCGAAAATCAAATCACATTAAAATTTTCGCAAGGAACTAATGTGAAAAGTGATATAATGCTTTTCACGTGAAATTCATGTGAAAAATTTAACGTGAATTTCATGTGAATTGCTGTTCACGTCAAATTCATGTGAATATTTTAACGTAAATTTTACGTGAAAAGTGATTCACGTGAAATTCATGTGGACATATTAACGTGAATTTCAAGTGAACCACTTTTCACGTGAAATTCACATGAAATTTACGTAAATTTCACGTGAAAGGTTCATGTGAATTTCACGTGAACAGCATTTCACGTGAAATTCACGTGAGGCACATTTGCCTGTGTATGAGCACTTTCTTTGTGACACAATAACTAAAACAGTTTTCATCGTACAGTTTTCAAATTTTGTACAGAAATACTTTACAATAAGAGGAAGACACCTATAGACTTTGGGGATCATGTCACTTTGTCTGTCTTTTTATCTATGTGTCATGATCTTTGTTATTATGAACACTTTCTTTGTGACACGATCACTCAGTTTTCATTGTACAGTTTTCAAATTGTGTACAGAAATGCTTTACAATAAGAGGAAGATACCTATATATTTTGAAGTCATATCACTTTGTCTGTCTGTTTGAATGTCATCATCTTTCTTATTATGACCGTATTTATTTACCACTGTCTAAGGGAGATAATTCAATTTGAATTGATATGGATTGTATTGATATATAGAAAATTTACAACAAATATCTCTACAACATTGTGTATGTGTATATATTTGTTTTTTAATGTGATATAAAAATGCTTGATGTTACATGTATATTGAATTAAAACACGTCATTCCCAGTTAACAACTTTCGATCGGGATCGGAATACGAAATAAAATTTCTTATGCGGTTGCAAAGTGAAACTGCTTCATGCATGTATTGAATTATGTAGTAATTGCACGTTACACATTAGAGAACTGTTCCTTTTAGTAAAGAAAGTCACAAAATAGATACAAAATGAGTGTACCTTATTCATTACTGTTAACGAGCTTTCGTCGGCGAAAATCTCGAAATGGCGTGTTTCACTGCGCTTGTTGACGGTAAGGTCCACATTTTCTACGTGAGTATTTTGATATTTGCTAATGAATTTTTTTGCGCATACATGGTATGTCTTGGCTAGGAATAATGGAAACTTTTTCACCTATGTATGTAAAGACATATTAATTTCTATTTTTAAAAATGTAGAATACTTTTATCAAATGACAATGTGTTTGAAAACGCTTAGAGCCCCGATGTCAGAATTTCCTTTTCAAAGACATCAATATGTCAAATTCATAATCCTTTTCAAATAGAATACATCATAGTTTGTACCAGTTATCAATTTGGAATCCCCTATTACAATGGGATTGTGTTACACTCTGTTGTGTTTGAGTGGATGAGTGTGAGTCAAACAGAAGTAATTTAAATTGCATAAGTCTCTCATAAATATGCTTCATGATTCCTTTCTCACAAATTGGCATTCCAATGTATCTTTATATATTATTAATTCTAACATATATACCAGCCCCAAACATTGCTATATCAAATACAGATGTCACTTTCCTTTAATAACCCACAGCGGGGTCCTTGCTGACCGTGTCAGTTTTCTAGTCTAAGTAGGTTTCAATACTGTCGTAATAATGGAATATCTTATGGTTTTTCCATATTGTTAATCGAATTATGAAATTTTCTATAAGCGGACCAATCAGAGTCGTCTTTCGTTTATAATGAAAAGGTGAAGATAACGATCAGTGATAAATCTCATAACTTCCATATGAGGACCCCTGGACACACCAGCTGATGTGATCGGGTGCCGAGGAGGAGTAAGCATCTCTCTTCGACCGGTCACACCCACCTTGAACCCTATATCTTGATCAGGTAAACAGAGTAACCCGTAATCAAAATCAGTAATAATGCTGTGTTGCAAAGTCGATTTCTCATCTGATTGTTTTTCGTATATGTATCATCGAGTCATGCCATGGTTTTTCTCGCGGACAAATGTTATGTTTTGTTTAGGTATACATTCACGAACACAAGAAAGATTTTCGGATGTGAAATTTTCTGTTGCCAATTCTAAAGTATCTGCTCCGTTGATGACATTTACCCAGTTACAATTTTCGATTGATAAAATCATTGATTTTCAAAAACACATACTGTATGCGTGTATGAGCGGTTGTAATTTATATTCGAAATAAGCGAGATGATCGCTAATCGAGAATTCTATTCTCAACAGCTTCACACGATTGAATGTCTGTAGAGTTCAGTATTGGGTCAAGCAGTACTCGATTCCGTGCAGCGTCAGTTATATTGTTTACTAAACTGTGTATGGAAACAAATTCACGGAC
Source organism: Ostrea edulis (assembly GCF_947568905.1). NCBI lineage: Eukaryota > Metazoa > Mollusca > Bivalvia > Ostreida > Ostreidae > Ostrea > Ostrea edulis. The sequence continues at coordinate 66,886,597 of NC_079166.1, read as the reverse complement.
ATTGTGTGATAGTGGAGAATTAAGGAAATCTACAGTTGAATCGCCTATGTTTATTTTGTCAGATTATATGCAAACTTTATCTAAACTCCATGCGCATTTGATCCAAAAAAAGGCTGTCGAAACTCGGAGGTCTCTAGATACAGCAAAGTTCAAAATTACAGGTGCAGTTTTCTATTTCAATCCATATACATTCAAGATCGGTGGACTCAAATTATGGGCGTCTTATAACGCGTATTTCATTTGACATATAGATCAAGACATAGGGCTCACGACAGGTGTGACCGATCGACAGGGGATGCTTACTCCTCCTAGGCACCTGATCACACCGCTGGTATGTCCAGGGGTCCGTGTTTGCCCGACTCTTTATTTTGCATTCCTTGTGGGAGTTACGATTTCCATTACTGACCGTTATCTTCGTCTATCATAACACCGCCTACAAAACAAATTCTGTGTTTACGGATTATATCATAAAAGTCATCAATAAGTAAATTATCGTTGCTCACGGAATTATCTAGACGCGTTTCAGTAAAACATAAAACATCGAAGTCATGAACAATAAAATTTAAATGACCTGGTTGACGTCTAATGCTTATGATATTCAGGTGCAAAATGTCAAGAACATTTTCAATAGTAGGACCCGGATTCATTTCTATATCGGGTCCAACTAACAAAAGGAATTGTGAAACCAAAAATGAAAGTAAGACTTGATAAACACAGATCTAAGCTGAATGAATTTCACACAGTGAGTGAGTAGTTTTAAAATATGCTCGAGGAAATACAAAAGACATGTAAATGGCAACACAAAAGATGCTGGTTTTTGTAAGTACCCTGCCTGATGAGTAGAAAAGACCGATTGCATCCCGGTATTGTCTACTTGAGTCACCCATTATATAGTTTATGGTACACATATAATTTGAAAATAAGCGGCCGCAATCATTAAAAATGTTTACTGTTAAGCGTTTAACTACTAGTACATGTATTTCTAAGATTTGAAATATATTAATTTGGTCGCATGACAAAATACACATGAGGTTTGAATATAAGTATTAGGCGAAAGGGTATGGAAGAAAAAAGAGAGACAAAAACATGAATACAAATAGTGCAACAGATCAAATGAGTACGTCCATGGTAGTAATGCAATTTAAAAAGATTATAAAGTAAATGAATACATGTAAATAACGGGAAAGCAATTGCAAATAGTCATATAATAACGCGAATCGGGTGACTGTGCACACAACATTTGAAGAAATAATATTTGAATGATGCAAGTAAATTTGAACTGAGGTTAATTGTTCCTCAAATAGATAACGGGTATTAGGACTGTGCGTACAAGGGAGTTGAGTTTCCTCATTCATTAAATGGGTTGAGGAAAAGAGATGCATGATGATGGAAAGAAAAACGAAACATATATACAGAATAAAAAATGCATACATGTAAATGATTGTATACAGGCGGTTGAAGTGAACAAGAAACTGAATGTGGGATATAATCACATAAACGATTTTTGACATAATAAAGTTCAAAGTGAGTAATGTTCAGAACAGTTTAAATGATGACATCTTAAAGGGAACGTAGGGTCAAAAATCAAATTTTGATATGTGAAAACTGGTACCATGCAGACAACAAAATCTAACATAGAAAAAATAATTGCTGCTGATAACAAGATTTAATCTGTCATTTACACTGAAAACTGAGCTGAATGGGAGAATCTCTTATCATGGCGGCTGATGACGTGTATGCGGCAATTCATTACAACTGCTGTGCCTAGCACTAAATGGGTTACAGAGTATCTATGATCTAAATGTCGGGAGTTCAAGTGAAATTTTGCACTGTGGTCAAAGGAAAAGGAATACATGTATCTACCTTTTAGCATCCCTGATCTCCCCCCAAAACTATGAACATTGTGCAATAATTGGATACATAACCTTGAAAATGAATCTTTTGTTTTTGAACGGCATTTGAGAAAGAGTCTTTTAAAGAGGATATCAGGGTAAGTACAAGTTATATTTGCTTTTTACTCAGTAAATACTAATAGTTCTTAATGTGTATAACCAGAGTTTATTTACAACAAACTTTTACTTATATAATAATTTTCTATTTTAATCTATCCTTATCCAGTGAACATTTTGTACAGGCTAAATATGAAGGGATGGGTAAACACTGCTTTTTAAATATTCACAGTTAAATTAATATCTATTTAAGTTAAGATATTAGGATACACACCAAAACCTATTAAATAGAAGATGCAGTAACTAAAATATTTGATGGCACAAGACTAATAAGAAAAAATAGCTCAAAAAGATGAGGAAAAGGAAAAGCAGGATACATGTAATACTTTCAAAAATCATCCCAGCACTAGCACATTTTGTATTATACTATTGTTTTTAAAGAAATTGAAAATGTACAAGTAAACAAATGAAGTATAGTATATATGAAGTATAGTATATATGAAGTAAGTATATATAATTAATTAGTCATTATTTTTCAGCTAATCCATTTTCTTTTGGAAACCAATGAAAACTCATATGCAGAACCTATTGACCAACCTGGACTGTCAGCATCTAAGGAAACAGGTAATTTGATGCACTTCTCTATTAAATGATTAACAAAGTTTTACAACCAAGGTCATTTTAATTCCCCCTGTGCAGTTAATCTTTCAAGTCTTGACATTTATGTGGCAATTACTGCAGGGGTGTAGTGATAATCAACTGATTTATGCTGTATACAGATTCACATTGTAAGATTCTCTTGTAAACAGATGTACTAATAAATCAGAAAGAGAGAAAACTACTATGAAAAATAAACTCTTTGTTGTGTGAAATGCATGCACTTTCATGAAAATTCATTACTAAAGTTATAAATTAATGGTTTTATTTCATTTTTATATTTTCAGCTCAATGAAGACATGAATAGTGACAAAAATATCCCACTCTCAATCCATATTGAAGAATAAATCAACTTTGTGCAACATATACAGATAGAATTGCCCAGTCATTGTCCATCATATGTGCTAAGGAATGTTCAAGTGAAGAATGAAGAAGTGAAGATAATGAACAATCCTGTATAAAGAATACAAAATTAAAAGTTTAAGAATTAAGAGTGTCGTTTTCATCAATTTATCCCAATGCACTAGTGTTTTCATTTGAATCTGCTAATAATTCCTCTTCATTATAATCAGGCTCATATTGATATCCTTGCAGTCAGACATGATCAGATGCTTTCACTGAGAGGCAATTGCCCGGTATACGTCATAAACAGATGGGATTGTGGGAAATATCTTAAAGAGCGATAACTTTATCTTGCAAAATGGCAGCCTCCAGCAGATGATGTGTAGCTATATTTAATAGCCAATTTCTACACAACAGATTACAATCAAATGGAAATAACCAGTGGACTTAATTACTAAATATTTAGTATTTGAAATGTGAAAATATTTTTTTATACCCTACGTTCCCTTTAAGGAACATTTCCAAAAAGGATCAGGTCTGACTCGGGGTAGATAACATGTACTTTGTTAGATTGGTCACGTACACAGATTTTATCGTTAGTTGACCAGGTGGGGATGTTTAGTAAGGTCCTCGTTGAAGGAGACAGCTCTCGTTTCGCGATTGTTTTTCAACTTGCAGTAACGTTTCACCAAGCGGAAAATTTACATCGACACTTTGAAGCCTGGTTATGAACTGTCGTGGACCTGCATTACGCTTGTTCGGATTATCGACGTTGTGTGAGTTTATGATTTCGTCTGGGTGTAACTCTTCATCCCTGCTATGTCAAGGATAAGTGAGGCAGTATCCTCGCCCTGCTTTTCAGCTACTCCCGTGGCGCGAACTGCGACACTGTCCATCTCGTCAACAGTTCTTAGTTTTCCGTTTCTAAAAGTTGATGAATCTTCTCCTTCAAGGGTTGAAACACCAAAGATTACTTCGATCGACAAAAGTCTCGATGTGTCGTCGTGCAGAAACTGCTTTACAGATGCCGCTATCCTAAGGTCGTTCTCATCCGATATAACTACCTGGTGAGAATATGTAATTAGTGTTGCTTGGTGGTCAAAGGTTGGGTTTGCATATGGTATACTTGAGAAATGGGGTAGATTCATCCGCAGGAATGATAGGGAGTTACACAACAACGTTGTCAGCATTTGTATTCATTGTTGGACAGTGTGGGCTTGAATGTTTTCTCTGTGTTCTGTAGGGGCCGTATTACGTCTGAGAATGATCGCAATAAATCACTCAAATTCCTTTGTTTTTGTTATTATCACCCATGATAAATTATATGTGCATGGGTCGTAATTAACTTTTTCTACCACAGGCTAATTTTAGCCGGTGGGTAAAAAATCCACAGGCTAAAATGAAAACCTACAAGCTAGAATAAAAATAATGAAGCAGTGCTCTTTTTTCACATGTTTTTTTTTTTTTAATCAATGATTTTCCCCATCATTACTGAGCCTAGTGGGTCAACAGGCATCGTTTGAACAAGACACTAAGTTACTTAAGTCATATGGTGCAATGTTTAGGTCTCTTCATTATCGCACCTCTAATGCACAACCTATTTACCGCAGGTCTAGACCCAGTCTTTCAATTTCATGCCACATCAGGGTTGTCACTAGTGATTTTACATAGCGAATCTGGGACTCGTGGTTTTATAAGTTTGATAATCGTCTACGCAGTGAGCAGTGCACTCATATCATCACTACAAGCCGACCTCAATATGACAATAAATTATTTTAGATAGGATATTCTCATGATTCTGATAAAAATAACTACCGGAAGACTTGGTAAAACATAGATTCCGTTTTTTTTGAAAAGATAAATGAAAAACAAAAACGTCATAGTTGGAATTCAATTTAATCACCCCTATTGGTGAACAGGACTCGTGGCACATGTCTATATTTTTCATCACAATGCGATGCACGATGTCCGACCTCTAAAGCATTTGTTTGACTCCGAATTTCTTTTAAAAATTATAAAAGAAAACTCCGGATAGAAACGGTTGTTGAAATCGGTCGTTCGTGTAAGCGTTTTTATGATTCAGAGTGCAAGTATAAGAAAAGCGAAAAGCGCATCACCGTATAAAACGGATACGATACGATCATAGTTTGTAAATAACCATTCGTTAAGATTTTCGAGTGTCCACTATTTTTACTCGCTAGTTTTCAAATGTACTCGCATTTTGCGAGTATTTTTCGCTAATTTCGAGCCCTGATATTGTGTACCACAAACTAAATAATGGGTGACTCAAGTGGACAATACCGGGATACAATCGGTCTTTTCTACTCATCAGGCGGGGTACTTACAAAAACCAGCATATTTTGTGTTGCCATCTACATGTCTTGTGTATTTTCTCGCGCATATCTTAAAATTACTCACTCACTGTGTGAAATTCATTCAGCTTAGATCTGTGTTTATCAAGTCTTACTTTCATTTTTGGTTTCACATTTCCTTTTGTTAGTTGGACCCGATATAGAAATGAATCCGGGTCCTACTATTGAAAATGTCCTTGACATTTTGCACCTGGATATCATAAGCATTAGACGTCAACCAGGTCATTTAAATTTTATTGTCCATGACTTCGATGTTTTATGTTTTACTGAAACGCGTCTAGATAATTCCGTGAGCAACGATAATTTACTTATTGATGACTTTTATGATATAATCCGTAAACAAAGATAACGGTCAGTAATGGAAATCGTAACTCCCACATGGAATGCAAAATAAAGAGTCGGGCAAACACGGACCCCTGGACATACCAGCGGTGTGATCAGGTGCCTAGGAGGAGTAAGCATCCCCTGTCGATCGGTCACACCCGTCGTGAGCCCTATGTCTTGATCTATATGTCAAATGAAATACGCGCTATAAGACGCCCATAATTTGAGTTCACCGATCTTGAATGTATATGGATTGAAATAGAAAACTGCACCTGTAATTTTGAATTTTGCTGTATCTAGAGACCTCCGAGTTTCGACAGCCTTTTTTGGATCAAATGCGTATGGAGTTTAGATAAAGTTTGCATATAATCTGACAAAATAAACATAATAGGCGATTCGACTGTAGATTTCCTTAATGCTCCACTATCACACAATGTCCGTGAATTTGTTTCGATACACAATTTAGTAAACAATATAACTGACGCTACACGGAATCGAGTACTGCTTGACCCAATACTGAACTCTACAGACATTCAATCGTGTGAAGCTGTTGAGAATATAATTCTCGATTAGCGATCATCTCGCTTATTTCGAATATAAATTACAACCGCTCATACACGCATACAGTATGTGTTTATGAAAATCAATGACTTTATCAATCGAAAATTGTAACTGGGTAAATGTCATCAACGGAGCAGATACTTTAGAATTAGCAACAGGAAATTTCACATCCGAAAATCTTTCTTGTGTTCATGAATGTATACCTAAACAAAACATAACATTTGTCCGCGAGAAAAACCATGGCATGACTCGATGATATATGTACGAAAAACAATCAGATGAGAAATCGACTTTGCAACAAAGCATTATTACTGATTTTGATTACGGATTACTCTGTTTACCTGATCAAGATATAGGGTTCAAGGTGGGTGTGACCGGTCGAAGAGAGATGCTTACTCCTCCTCGGCACCCGATCACATCAGCTGGTGTGTCCAGGGGTCCTCATATGGAAGTTATGAGATTGATCACCGGTCGTTATCTTCACCTTTTCATTATAAACGAAAGACAACTTTGATTGGTCCTCTTATAGAAAATTTCGTAATTCGATTAACAATATGGAAAAACCATAAGATATTCCATTATTACGACAGTATTGAAACCTTCATAGACTAGAAAACTGACACGGTCAGCAAGGGCCCCGCTGTGGGTTATTAGAGGAAAGTGTCATCTGTATTTGATATAGCAATGTTTGGGGCTGGTATATATGTTAGAATTAATAATATATAAAGATACATTGGGATGCCAATTTGTGAAAAAGGAATCATGAAGCATATTTATGAGAGACTTATGCAATTTGAATTACTTCTGTTTGACACACACTCATCCACTCAAACACAACAGAGTGCAACACAATCCCATTGTAATAGGGAATTCAAAATGAATAACTGGTACAAAATATGGTATATACTATTTGAAAAGGATTATGAATTTGACATATTGATGTCTTTGAAAAGGAAATTCTGACATCGGGGCTCTAAGCGTTTTCAAACACATTGTCATTTGATAAAAGTGTTCTACATTTTTAAAAATAGAGATTAATATGTCTTTACATACATAGGTGAGAAAGTTTTCATTATTCCTAGCCGAGACATGCGATGTATGCGCAAAAAATTCATAAGCAAATATCAAAATACTCACGTAGAAAATGTGGACCTTACCGTCAACAAGCGCAGTGAAACACGCCATTTCGAGATTTTCGCCAACGAAAGCTCGTTAACAGTAATGAATAAGGTACACTCATTTTGTATCTATTTTGTGACTTTCTTTATTAAAAGGAACAGTTCTCTAATGTGTAACGTGCAATTACTACATAATTCAATAACTTGAAGCATGAAGTAGTTTCACTTTGCAACCGCATAAGAAATTTTATTTCGTATTCCGATCCCGATCGAAAGTTGTTAACTGGGAATGACGTGTTTTAATTCAATATACATGTAACATCAAGTATTTTTATATCACATTAAAAAATATATATATATATACACATACACAATGTTGTAGAGTTATTTCTTGCAAATTTTCTATATATCAATACAATGCATATCATAATTCAAATTGAATTATCTCCCTTAGACAGTGGTAAATAGATACGGTCATAATAAGAAAAAATGATGACATTCAAACAAACAGACAAAGTGATATGACTTCAAAATATATAGGTATCTTCCTCTTATGGTAAAGTATTCTGTACAAAATTTGAAAACTGTACAATGAAAACTGAGTGATCGTGTCAAAAAGAAAGTGTTCATAATAACAAAGATCATGACACACATACAGAAAGACAGACAAAGTGACATGATCCCCAAAGTCTATAGGTGTCTTCCTCTTATTGTAAGGTATTTCTGTACAAAATTTGAAAACTGTACAATGAAAAGTGTTTGAGTTATTTTGTCACAAAGTGTTCATAATAACAAAGATCATGCCATACAGATGAAGTTAAATGAACCCAAAATCTATAGGCCTCTTCCTCTTATTGTACATTATTTCTGTACAAAATTTGAAAACCGTACGAAAAAAACCTGTGTGAGTTATCGTGTCACAAAGAAAGTGTTGACGGACAGACGGACGGACGGACAATGTGATTAATATAGGATTTCATACGGGACCCTAATGAATTCAAGCAAAGGAAGGCAACAGTGAGTTATATTGAAGGTTGTTGAAAAAACCCATTTGATATGAAATTATCAAATGAAATATATCTAATACTAATTGATGATAACAATGTATTCTGATATTGACAAAATTGAAGATTTGAATGCGTGCTTCTCATCAATTTCCACAATAGATGTCACCAACGAAACACTAGCAAACACGTACAGTTTAAGTAGTGGATCTCTAAGTGACATTTCAATTGACGAACAAGAAGTAGTTGATATCATCAAAATACTTGTAGTCAATAAAGCTACTGACCCATATATTAATAGTCATGAGATGTTGAAATCAACTAAATCCACCGTTTTTCTATGTTATTCAATAGGTCATTGTCAGAAGATATGTTCTTATCTCTTAGGAACATTGCCCATGTCATTGCTCTTTTTGTAAAGGAAGACCCATCGATAGTATCTAATTATAGACATGTCTTGCTGTTATCATGCCTTAGTAAAATTATGGTGATAATCGTTTTCAAAACATGTACATAATTATTTTCATAGTAATGATTTATTTCATCGATATGAAGCCGAACTCCGACCAGGATATCTTACCGTTTATGAATTATTAGAAACGTATCATGCGAGTCGTAGTATCGTACACGGTATTGACGAAGAAAAAAAAATCATGGTATCATAATCGGTGACCTTTCAAAAGCACTTGATAGGATGTGACGTAATGGTCTCATTTCTAAATTACAAACTTATTTTCGAAATTGTAAATAACTGTATCTGTACTCCCACTTTACAAATGTTTTATCATAGTAAATTATACTTTTTGAGTAATAAAAGAAAATTCAATCGTATAATTTCAAACAATAATATGAAAGTGATTTCGGTAAAAGAGATTTCCATTGCTCAGACTACTAGAATAGGAAATATTTTTCAAAATATTTACTGAAATTGAAAAACAATTTAAGAATACACACATTTACATATAAGTTCACAGGTTATTTTTAGATCCATCACTTACATATTTTACATATTTGTCAAAGTCGCAAAGACTATTGTGATGTGATAATTTTTTAAATCAATTTTCATAGCGCAAAAGACGATTTTATTTAACCTAAAAATTGCATCCGAGGGAAAACATGATTTTGTTTTGGTGCTCCAAAGAACATGACATTGATCACTGTCATTTAATTGTACAGGTAAAGACTTGCAAGATTCGAATGAGTAAACCTAAATTACGATAGGTAAATTTAAAGTACCCTTCACACATTTTCTATACAGTAAATGGTATTGAATTGAGTTTAACAATGAGTAACACGCAAAAAAGGACCTTGAAATTCTGCTCGACCCAGTAAATAATCAAACAAAAAACAAGTTGAAACACGTCTTTAAAATATGAACACGGGTATTTAAATACATCAATGCACCGTGAATTTTGACTCTTTCAGTCAAGTAATACGGATACAATTCAAACGTAACTGTACCCCCACTTCACCAAAGTTTTATAGTAAATTTTGGTTTTAGATGATTAAAAAAGTATGATTTTAAACGATGATATAGAAAAGATATAACTATGGTAAACCATATTCCCACTGTCCCTGCTAATAGTATGGTAAATTTCATTTAAACTATCTGCAAAATACAGGTATATATACGATGCATAAAGGTGAAATATGTATTAAGTTTCCTCAGTCGGAGTCAATTGGATTGCATAGAGACTGGTCCATCGATGTGCCAAGGTCTATCAAGTTACATCTCTCGGTGCCTCTGAACGCATTAAATTACAGGTCTGAAAGCTTTTGTCATTCCGTGAACAATAACATACACTTTATCGTAACCCTGTAGTGTTTACCATTGCAAATACGCCACTCGCATATTATAACAATACCTCATTGAATTTTACGATGTCCTTGTCAGGTTTTTCGTATATCCTTATTGACTCGGAAAGTGTAGACTCGGATCCTTTGTTACGGATTTACATAATCTGATTAAAATTCATAATGAATTTCTACCAATACACAACTCGAATGATTTTGATTTAACGTTACCGTAATTTAATAAAGACCGTGTCAGGTGTTTCCGTATACCCTTATTCACTCGGAATTTCCAGACTCCGGTCCTTTGTTATTTGAGAATAATATCTGTATTGTTTACCCCCTATACAATTCTTTTGATCTTCAATCCCATTCGTATACCCTTATTCACTCGAAATTTTTATACTACGGTACTTTATTATTTGCGAACAATAGCTCTATTGTTTAGGCCCCCTATACGACCCCTTTGATCTTCGATCCATCGATCATTTAAGTAGGTCAAGGATATAATATGACCCCTTCTATTGTTTTCGAGAACAATAGAATATCTAAATCTAGGTGGAAAACCCAGGTAAACAATAAACCCGTAAAGTAGGTCACCGAGAACAATGGATGACGTCATCATTCTTTTGTGTAACCCCCCCCCCCCTATACACACGTCTATACTACTTGTATCTTAAGCTGAAATATTTTAAGTGGTGGAATACCAACCTTACTGCAGCCTATATTTTGCTGAAAATATATTTGAATTCAAAGATGTGTTACTAACATACATTGTTAATGTATGCATTTAAACAAACATCTCCAAAAAATAAGGGATTTATAATTTATTTCATTCGAAGTGTATTCTAGTATTTGACACAGTAATATGTGATATCATTTTAAAATTGTAGTAATGCGTTTATTTCTAGTAATGGATAGAGTTAGATATTTACAAAGAAGTTTGTCGATATAATAATTCATAGGGCCATTTAAAGCATCTGTGCCACCCGTACAATGCCTGAAATATTGCAAACCCGCCATTTAACCCGATGTATGAAGTGTGTGCCATCTGCTTGATCACAAGATAACATGTTGTTTTTAATACATCTTTGATCTGTTGTATATAATATATATATGGGGGTCATTTACATGTATACATAGTTAATTCGTGCTAGATAGAAGAGTCACGGTGGGCGAGGCTGGTCATAAGCGAATCGTTGTTAGTTTTGTGTCCAGTCCAGAATTTTTCAATTATATTGAAAGGTTACTAGCTGTAAGTACCACTTTAGTCCTATGCTTAACGCTTCTACTCGTAACAGTGAGGACCATTTAACGTGCCAACGCCTGGCGCGACACGGGACCTTCGTTTTGTAAAGTCATATCCGAAATCATCGTCGGAAACCCACGGTCGGTCGCACTACATATACCTCCCGTGAGACAAAACACTGATATCTATGCTGATCAGCTTCTATTACCCACACTCTCTGCTCATCGTAGCTCGTTTTTGCTGCCATTGAAAATCTGAACGAAACAAAAGGGTTATTGAGATTGAAAAGATGTCATTTATTACAATATCAAATGACGGAAGAAATCTTCAACAGAAGATTCTGAGGTGAAATCAGCTAATACATTCTACATCAAAGCAACGGCAAAGATGAATTTCTCAAAGTCTGATTTCCCCCAAAGAAGACAAAATAACGAAAATGATGCTACTCTATAAGATGACAAATACAAAATCATCAAAACAAACCCAGAGCCATCGTCGTATTTTACTCATCACCCGTGAGCAAACTCGCCGGAAAAAAAATAATCGTATGTAATTAATAAGCGCTGTTCAGATGATTGGCTGCTGTACAGAGTCGCGATGGCTAATCAACGAATCAAAGTTTATGTTACGTGTGTATGTTCGGCAATGACAAAAACTTTTCCGTAGTTAAGACACCGATTGCAAATAAATCCACTCACCGGTGTATTTCGTAGTTTGAGAAAGGTACTCCCATATCATTTCTGACTGGTATTTGATCTAAATGACCTGTACGACTTGTCTTTCATCGTTTTAAAACAAAATCTGCACGTTTTAACGGGTGTCAAGATATTTAGCATAAATGGCAAACTAATAAACATATTTTCAAAATTGAAGAGTTCCAACTTTCTGATTGGTTTTCTATAATCAACAAATTGGCATATTTTACGACCATATTTCGGCGAGTTTGCCCACGGGTGTTGCGTAAAAAACGAGATCACCCGTGGGTATCCGATGATAACCCACAACAAAAAGATGGCGAAGAAATAAGGTCATAGAAATTCATTTCAAAATTAAGGATTATCTCCCTCATGCATAGCTCTTATCCTTGGAAGAATTTGGCTCCACTTGTTTGGCACGCTGTTTTTGGCTATATTTAGATCTAAAACTTCATAGTTATTTCGGATTTCAAACATTTCGGTTGAGCATCACTGAAGAGACATTATTTGTCGAAATGCGCATCTGGTGCATCAAAATTGGTACCGTATAAGTTTTACATATATACAAAAAGAAAAAATAAGAGAAAAAAAAAACCATGTAAAACCAACATCTAAACACATTACACAGTATCACTAACCCACATAATTTATATAGAAAGGTGCATAGCACCGAAGTAAACGCTGATATATTCGCTGGAAAGTGTGTCTCGGCTTCTATATGCGATTGGTCGCTTTACCATTCCTTATTGAATGTTCAACCAGTGAAAAATACCCTTATTTTCAGTGTTCGGGAGCATAGAAAAACATGCTTTTGAAGCGAAGATTTTTATTACGTTTAAGTTCGACAAGTTACAAAGCTTTCATCGAGATGTTTTATCTGTATTATTGACGCAGATGGTGTATTTATGTCTAGAAATAGTGGGGAGGAAAAAACCTGTGTTACCAAGCATTTACTACTGCGTACGAGTCTATGTACAGGTCTACATGTTCATCACTCTTAGTCTCGCGATCTTGCCACTTTTATCTATCATACGGGAGCAATGTGTTTTTAAGAGACTTTGTATTCCATCGCTTTATAGGCCTATAGGTACATGCCTGTTAAATTTACTTGCGTATTAAGTTACTGCTGTAATTTGTTCCAGTTGTGGTGTCGACAATTTGAATAAGTAATTATGACCTTCTTTACATACCTTTTTTGTGTTTATAAACACAATTGAAGTCTCAACTACGATAATTACAATATGACATGTCAACGGGATTGTAAGACCATATTTTGATCATGCATTATTGATTTTATTCACGTGCTATGTAGCAGTGATGATGATAAACATACCAATGGCGGATCCAGGATTTCTAAAAGCGAGGGGGTGGGGGGGGCATGTGAAAGTGAACTTGTAGCCATAATAATCAGCCATTTTGGGTGCAAAATCTGGAGTTTTCATCTATTTATCTTTGCTAGTGGCACACAACAGACACACACTTTCATGGCGCAGCCATTACTGCTGACACTTTGAGTTCCTGGAATATTTTCGGCGATTCCCATTGGTCCTCAAAAGGTCATGTACGGTCATGCATTTTGATGAGTTATGGGAAAATATCGGCGTTCTATCTCACGGGAGGTAAACGTAGCGCGACTGACCGTGGGTTTCCGACGATAATCCGAAATACCTATGATTCTCATTTTTAAATGCCGACCGTTTGGCAAAGGAGCAATGGTTATCTAATAAACGTTTATGTCTAAGGTTTCACGTGGTTAATGTACGTGCGGGGTACACACTCACGACCTCCCTGTTACGAAGTGAACGCTCTACTACAGAGCTATCGCGACCGAAATTTTATTTTACAGTTGAATCCCTGATTATGAAAACGTTTTACACAAGTAATAAAAATATGTTAAATCAATTTACTAGTAGCTATCTGATATTTATTTTGCGGGATAATTATACAGTACACACACAGGTATTGATATTGTAACATGTATTCTTGTCCCAGCCCCAACCACTTATTGATCATTCGTTTTGTGGTCCCCAAAACGGGTAGTCAATGCGTGGTATAGAACGGGGACCAGACTAAGCTACAAGTAGCCTAATCTATAATAATTTGTTTTTCATGATGAAATCATTGTTAATGCTTATATACTTGTAATGTTTTAAATACCGATAAAGGAAATTCCCAAACATCGCTTGCAGAAAATAAAGGTCTTTAAAAATCTATAAATTCTAAGTAATTCAAATTACTATGATATAAATTTTATAATTAATTAAATATTTCGTACGACCTCTACTTGCATAGTACATGTAGATGATAGATATGGTGCTAGCACCGTAATCTTTTTTTAAAAGATAAACTTGTAGTAAGGTAACCCCACGTTTGGTGTGCCCAGTGATCCTTGTTTTATGTTTTCTTTGAAAAATTGTTGGGATTGCTTACGTTTAGTTCGTTTTGGTCACCTTTTTCATCTGACGGAATGGTCATCGTATCCATTACTCTTTGAGACGCTAATAGGGGCAACCATAATATCATTTGGAAAGAACAAAAGACAAGGTCAATTGGGATTTTAAATCTTATGCACTATATGTAAAATAAAAGTCGAAACTGGTTCCCGATTTGATTGAATATTGTAAAGGTCATCTTTGATATACGCGTTTATCGAATAGATAGCTCATGCAGGAATGAAACAAAACAACAAATGAATATTTATTTGTGAATATATTATCGTTGTAAAATAGCTTTTTTGGAGATCACCTTCACTAATTAATAAGTTTTAACAAAACTTTATCAAAATATGATTTATAATTAGTGTACCGAATTAGCAAGTGTTTAACGAATCAGGTTGAATTGTGATACTAAACACACCAACATTTCAGTATCATCGTATGACCTCGGTTTGATAGTTTTTCATCTTCACAAAATAGATCATATGTGAATAATTCTATACAAAATGTATGTTGAATCATTGATACCTATGATAGTAGTAATAAAGTTCTATATAAAATGTAGGAAAAGACACGAGTATTCAGATGTTACAATTTTGATCTCATTTGTTATGAACACATACTCACAGAAAATAAACCTGTTTTTTCACAAAACTTAAAAAGAATAAACAGTCTTGGTTATCAATGAGAAATACCAGCTCTCTTAAAATAAACTAACCAAAATATAAAGTTTTACTCAAAGTTCTTTTGTTTAGCTTGATAAGCATCTTTGAAATTGGGATTTTTACTTGCCCGTATTGTATAGAGTGTATGTGGTTGGTTCCGCGGAAACCCCAAGTACCATAACACGGAATCTATGTGAGCACAGTAACCTAAAATTCTAATTCCCACTTTACAATCGCAGTACCAGCCGGATATTGGATTGTTAGTGTTATATTCATTCTCTATCCAGCAGTATCTTTTAGCCGAGACATGGCAAGACTGTAATCGAACATGGATAAGATTAGATAGGTTTTCATTTTCATTTACAAATATTTCATAGGTGCCCTTCGGGCTAATGTGCTCATTCACATAGTTAATAGCTTGCTTCAGTTGATAAACACCAAACGTTATCCCTCTTGAATATTCCTCAGACAAAGTAGTAAAATCAATAGGCGCTTCAGAGCTTTCAGAATCTACTTTTCGCCTTTTCCCCCTTTTTATTTGTTACATGCATGTTTGCTACGCGTTGTTAAACAATATTTGACTTTGTCTTCATGTTTAACATTTGTCTTGCAAGATTTTCACCTTGTGGTGTATCGGTTACTGTATGCATTGACGAGGTTGATTGATTATATATGTTTTAACATCTCACTCGATAATTTTTCACTCATATGGAAAGGTCTCCATCGTCGGTAAAGGGTTGCAAATTTTAGGCCTATGCTCGGCGCTTACAGCCTTTGAGCAAGGAGAGATCGTCATCGTGCCACATCTGCTGTGACAAAGGGCCTTGGTTTTTCCGGTCTCATCCGAAGGGCCCTCTTATAGTCGCCTCTTACGACAAACTAGTTGTACTGAGGACCTATTCGTACCCGAATCCCCACGGGACTGCATCGATGAGAGCAACAACTATGTTTACATAGTCTTTTTTAAATGGTAATTGAGTATTTGTCACTACGTTTGCTAAACATTTCCAATGTTTAAGCCTGCAGACTCAACCACCCGACGTAATTTTGTAACCAATCTAGTGCTATTGGCCTCATGTGTACTATGTTGTTTTTGTGACTTGTTTAAGAAAGATGGTATTTCCCATTTATATCGAAAACTGTTTATTGCATCAACAGCATCTCGGAATCCACGATCAAGAATTAATAAATCTTGATCATGCAACAAATAAAAAAATCCATTGGTATCACTTGTAAGTATACACATGTACTAGATACGATATTGACGTCATTGTTTTCCCGTCAGTGACCAACAACACTGCATGATGATGTACCCACTGGTACCAGTAATTACTAAGGATTAACAAGTAGCCTATCTTTATGCCTGCTAAAGCACCTACGGTGTTGGGCATAAGAACTACTCTTTTCAATATATATGTATGTCCCACCCATGACCAGAATGGCAGTGTCGTATAACCCAGTCAGAGTAAATCTGCCTTTGCAAATACAGTTGTGTGTTTTTCAATGACATCTTCACGCGATATATGCGAGAATCTGAGGTATAGGGGCACAAAATATGCTAAAAACGCTTTTCTGGCTAATGCAATGATATGCGTGACTTGGTTTTCGTTATAACCAAATAGTGTAGCAAGAATAGAATGTGACGTGGCTGTAGGTACCTTAGTCAACAAGGGAGCTGCGGCATTGCGAGTAGAAGGCATTGATGTGGGACTTTAAAATGGTAGACGGGTTAAAGATATTCAAATTGTGAATACGTTAATCCGGTTAAGCTCATGTGGCATCCTTGGATAAACGTGAGGAGTTGATTTCGTTGACAATGTCCTTAATTTTGTCGTATCGATATGAGCCCCCTTTCTCAAATGATTAATTTGTAGATGAGTAATGCAACATTTCCCACAGGGGATACTTACTCCTCCTAGACACCTGATCCCACCTCTGGTGGTACTTGTATTTAAAAGGCAAAACAGGCAAGGAAATACACGGCGAGTTAGTAGATGTTTATGAGTCGTCTGCACCATCTTATGCTCAGGTTAAATTCTGAGTTAAGGAATTCAACCGCGATAGAACGTCTGAAGAAGATGAAAATAGCTCTGGACGCCTACTGGATGCCACCGACGAAGAAATGTGTAAGAAAGTTCGGGATCTGGGTTACTCTGATAGACAAATTCATGTGGAAGAAATAGCGCAGGCATTAGGCATTTCACATCGTAGTATTTCAACAATCTTACATCGCATTTAGGTATGCGCAAGCCCGTTGGGTCCCCAAATCCCCTAGAGATGAGCAAATGGCAACCAGAGCATCAGTATGCAGCGCCTTGTTGAAGCGTGTTAGGTAAAAAGATGATTTTCTGTTGCGTCTGGTTACTGTAGATGCGACTTGGGTTCATCATTATGAGCCAGAGAATAAAGCTCAGAGTCGTCAGTGGATAGGACCTGAGTCCCCGAGGCCAAAGAAGTTCAAGACGCAACCATCTGCTGGCAAAGTGATAGCCACAATTTTGGGACACAAAAGGCGTTATTCGGTACATATGTATGGTCGTCGTTGGACATCGACTTTAATATAATTGTATAATGTATTGGACACGCTTGTCGCGTGCTGCTTAAAGGACACATCTCATGTTTTCAAAGTTTTCAACATGACATGCATTTCGTCTTCCTTATGCTTATAGTAATTAATTCTAATAGTTCGTTCGCCGAAATTTTGCGATAATTAACCACAATACAGACGTAAATCTAAGCCCCGATTTCAAAAAGTCTAGTTAATTAATTAATTAGGTAGGTAGTCATGTGGTACAGTGACGTCACATGCGCCCTTCCGATTGTGAAAGTACTGCGAGATAGTTAAAAACTCAACTTGTAGGGGCCTAATTTATTTACCATGGGCAACATTTAAATCGATGTTGACAAATTGTCCGAGTTTTATATGTGCACACATATAACGATGTAAATACCCAAATATAGCGAGTAAAGCGTGTATGAAATCGGTAATATTATGTGTAAATAATGTTTATATGGGTCGTTGTCTACAAACTGTTTGGTGGTGTTGTTCCCCTATACATCTGTAATTGCTGCTGTTTTTCTAAAATAAACAGTGCAATCATTATTTATTTTTGGATTAGACAAATTATGATACGTTAAATTGTTGACAACTAGGCCCTATGTCAAGCTATTGTCACGAGTGCATTTCGGAAAGAAAGAAAAAGACAACACCCAGACAAATCAATAAAATTATTCAAATTTAAAGTGTTAATCACATTATTTTATTTTGATAAAGCAATCTTATTACTATTTTTGAATTGTGATCTGCACGTGTTTAGGAAGTACGAAGTGGGAGCACGGTGTTATAGCCTACTGTCGCACACAAGATGCTTCGAGTTCAATAAGGAAATAATTTTATAATTAAATTTAAAGTTCGGAAATACAATATTCTATTATTTGTATACATGTAATTAAAAGTTCAATTATTTTGTATCTTTAATTTTTTTGGTGTAAATCTACCAGTTGGTAAAAGTTACAGATTGTATCGTCGATATATGTTGTTACAAGGTGAAGGTCAGTTGACCCGAGTGTGTATTGAATTTGAAGAACAAAACAGAATGTATGCTATAGGCCTACCAGTGCTTATAGCTTTGCTATATTCATTTTCTCGCAGTTTAGCAGGGTCTCTGTCCAAGCGGTTTTTGAAAAGGTGACTGGGTGTGTTTTTTAAGGTAAAGTTCTTGATCCAACCAAAAAATTATCCACGTCTTTTTTCTCGTACCTTCCTTCGAAAAATTAAAAAATACTCAGTCTAAATCCTTTCTACCGACAACTTGTACACCCGAGCACGGCAGAAAACTTCTTAATACATTATCATTTACAAGCTGGTCATGTGATAATTGGTTTTTTGTCGATTATACCTAATCTGTTTATGAAATAGCTAATAGGTGTTTTCAAACCCGAGGACGCATATGACGTCACACATAATGGCGCGTAAACTAGCGAAAGAAAATATGCATATCGCAAGATTTGAATTTCATCGCTTTCAAACTCGAAAACTACGCAAAATATTTCATTTAAAACACATTTTAAGTAGTTTTAGGCATAAAAGAGTTAATTTTGCTGAAAAAATGAAATTTTTTAGAAACATGCGTTGTGTCCTTTAATCCATCGTGCATCTCTATCCCGATATAGGTTGTTTAGACGTTTAAGTTTCTTTTCTTTACAGAATTTCCCTTGAAGTTTATGCCGCGTTATTACATTTCACTACAGGATACCCTTTTTGCACGTTATAAATCAAACTGATCACGGTCATTAGCGGTAACGTACGAAGTGGTAAAACAGACCGATATTGGTTCCGTCTTTTACTATCACAAGAAACGTATAGCGAGGGTGACATCACTTTAAGTCAAAGGGACTTTACCGATCTTTTCCACCGATCAATAAATAGGTCGGTAGAATACTTGATCACCTGTCTTCGTTGTGCCTGTGCATATTACCAGTAAGTTAATTTTGTTTAATTATATGTAATATTTTCTCTTGGTTATCTGTAAACAGTTATCTTGTCTCCTTGAAGCATTCCTACAAAGATCCAATCTATATCGCTGTCTTTTTAACTTCCTTAGTTTTTTTCTTTAAGTCCAGGAAGGTAAACTATATGAACGCTGAATAATTACAGTATTTTTTTTTTTGCGTGTTTAATGTACCTACCCCCTTTCATTAACCCTTCGGATATAGCTTACCTTTGTAAATTATGTTATCTAAAACGCGCTTGAGTAATCAAGAAATTCAAACGTGAATCTCAGGAGTCTATTTCCAAAAAAAGGCCAGAATATCGTCTATTCCATTAAATACCACTCCACGAATATATTGTGAATTTTATGTATCTTAAACTGAGATATTTTAAGTGGTGGTGTCTAATAAACTTACTTCAGCCTATATACTGCTGAAAATATAGTTGAATTCAAAGAAGTGTTACTAACATACATGTAGATGTATGCATTGGTATAAGATCTCCAAATTAGGGATAAAAGATTTATAATTCATTTCATTCCAAGTGTATACTAGTATTTTGAACAGTGATATGTAAATATCATACTAAACTGTAGGATACATTAATGTGTTTATTTTTAGTAATGAATAGAGTTAGATATTTAAAAAGAAGTCTGCCGATATACTAAGTGATTGGGTCCTTTAACGTATGCTATAGGTGCCACTGTACAATGCCTGGAGGCATTTAACCCATTGTAATATGTATAAAGTGTGTGTCATCTGTTTTTGTGCATCACAAGATAACATGTTGTTTTTAAATACATCTTTAATGGCATTTATCAACAATTGTCTTAATTGCTAGGCAGGCGTGGTAACTCTTACAACCTTGTTAACACAGAGAGAGAGAGAGAGAGAGAGAGAGAGAGAGAGAGAGAGAGAGAGAGAGATTATACATGTGTACTAGGACTGACTTTACATTTGATGTACGAAATTTTCAGCATGTATATGGTAAACGTTACTGACAAGAAAGAATATCCTAATCCGTCTACTACATGTACATATATGATGTACATTAAAGTGATATTCGACATGATGTTAATGATTTGGAGAGAGAGAGAGAGAGAGAGAGAGAGAGAGAGAGAGTTGTCGTTAAAGTATGTGTGCCTAAATAACTGCATCATATAGTGCCGGTTTATGATTCAATCAGTATCATAATTCTCTCGGGTTCTAGGAGAGAATTGTCTCCAACATTTACAACTACATTGTTCTCACGACGGTACTTTCTCTCTTTGAATAAATTGTTGTATCCGTCAAGATAGCTTTCACCGACGTTGCTGCCATCTCACGTTTATACAAAATTATTCACAATGTTCTCAACGTCTAACTATTTTACACAGAACATTGATACATACACTAAGCCATCTGCAGAATAGCACTTGGCAAATATACTACTCACAGAAGACGCAAAACGTAAAGAGGGTGTTGCACCAAAGCGGGAATTTTCCCTAATTGGAGGTCCGTGCCAACATTCGTTACGTAATATTGACCTTCATTCATATTTATACTCATTGCGTATTTGCCATTTAGGCTGCTTGAAGTTAATTCTACGTTTAACGTCACCCGCGCGCGTAGGTTTTGGCAAAATTGTCGTTTTGAAAAAACAAACAAATCTGGATTTGAAGTAATCATTCAGGTTTGGTTTTTCATTTGGTGACTTTATTCTACATCCCGCGTAAGAGGAAAAGGCACTGAAAAATTGAAGCAGAGGTCCTTGCATAAAGAAAATGGAAGTATATGCCACTATTAAAGTAAAGGAAACGTACAAAGATGGTTTGAACCGAACTAATCTCAGCAAGATTCGTCGAGGCTGGAAATTTGGACTGAGGCCTCTTCCGAATGTCAGACAAAGTGGTTCGGGAAATCTTGTCTGAACTTGAGCAGCTTTTTGCGATTAAAATGGGTTCAACTGAATTCCTTGACCGCTTCAACTTTTTGCCTTAGACATCCTATTAACTCCATATCACAATGAAACATGCATTTCTTACCTTTACATGGTGTAAATCCCACAGTAGATAAAGATGGCTATTTTTGATTCTGTTGCAAACCGCCACCCTTTCAAATTTACCTTCTCAACTCTGAAGAGTTCCGATATATTATTTTATGACAGTTTGTACTACGATTGGAAATACAGAACTTACTGATTGATAATTACTTTGTACAAAGCATTTAATCATAAAAATTAAAAGCACTAAAAAGAAAACTGTAATTATTTAATCAATTTATTTGAAGGCGTCCTAAACTATCGGAACCCTGCCTTATATTTGTAGAAGTGAAGGTACAATCCTGATCATTTAGTTATGGTAAACTGAACATAGAAAATTGTATAACAAAAAAAATCAACACAAAACAAATATTGTCATCATAATTTTAATTGTAACTGTGAGTCACGTGTCTAGGAACTATTTCCACAAAAGGAAGTTTTCCTTTAGTTTACTATGTGTGTGGTGATGAAAGTCTATTGAATGTACCACCTGATATTTATTATCGCAATCCACTCCTCTGCCCAACCAATCTGCATATTGTGTTCGCAGAAGGGATACAAACCCAGATTATGGGAAAAGTCTTTGCTGGGAAAACGCAAAAATTGGCATGGACTTCAAATCCTACAACGTGTTTAATTTGACATATTACTTTCCTTGGTCACTAGATTGGGTGATTTTAATTGACTTGGACTTGAATATAAAACCCTATACCGTCTATTATTTGAAGTTAATTTTGGGGTCACTGAATATGTGATTTTCATTTGTTTAAAAAAATTTGTTTGTTTATTTTTTTTCCTCCCTCCCTCGTAGGTTTTGAAGTTTGAGGTGACGTTAAACGTAGAATTAATTTTGAACAGCCTTAAATACCTAAAGGATTCCTTAGTACTAGGGACAAGCCTAATACATTTTAAGTGTCAGTACATTATACATGTAGTCTAAAGATAATTTTTGATATCGTGAAAATTAAATTGTCTTCTCTTTTTCTGAGTTTCAGATACAATGGGTACAGTTACATGTTATAAGTGTATGAAATATTTTATATTCTATACTACTACAGTCCAAAAGCTCTTATACTTGTATGTATTATTTTCTACAGACAACAATTGACAACTGTACATGGATCTGACCACAAAACAAAACATGGAAAGTTTAATACGCATTGGTAAAATTCAACATTATTCGAAGTACATGGACCTGTAAAAATTGATTCTACATAGCAATTTGCTACTGGAATACAAATAAACTCAAACTGTTTAACGGTTAAATACCTTGTTTGTCCTTAGAGGTTTTCTTCCAAAGCTTTACAAAGTTCACAGCGGTTTTTTTGTAAAAGGCACCATGCCTTTGTCAACAACTTCATTCAGAAAAACATACATGTTCTCGTTAGCAGCCTTGACTATTAAAACACAGGTATTGCATGCTGTATTCGGCGTGTTTATTGAGAGTCCTATTCACAAACTAAACAGTGTACAGGTTGGAAACTTATTTCAAACTCGGAACAAGGTAATAATTTGAGATTTGAAATGAACAGGGTATGCTTACTCCTCCTAGGTACCTGATCCCACATCTGGTGTGTCCAGGGGTCCGTGTTCGCCCAACTATCTATTTTGTATTGCTTATAAGAGTTATGAGATTGATGACTGTTCGTTATCTTCACCTTGCATGAAACATTTATAAAAAGTAGAGGCGTGTTTCAATTAAGAAGGAAAAAATTTAGATGGAAAAGGAATATGAAAAAATGTGTTCGTGAGGGAGTCGAACCCGGTCGTTTTAAAATTTGAAAACATCTTTACCTATAGTAGTCGACGACATAATCCACTGAACCACGCAGTAGACCATACATTGCTAAGAAAAATTAACGTACAAGTGAAGTTGGAAATAATACCAGTGAAGTCGTTTCGATGTTTTTAAATTTACAAAAAATGCCCTCGTGAAACAAAATTTCAAAGTGACAGTTTTTCCAGAGGAAAGCTCGAAGAACATGCTCATGGTAAATTCATTTTGTTTCACGGAGACAGTTTTTCTGAAATTCGGGGATATCCCTCCATTTCAAAGCTAAAAATCATATAAATCGCTTATTGCTTGATTTGAACTCGAAATATTTTGGCAAAGACAATATACGTCTTTTCAACTTATTTTCAAAAAAATATTGAATCAAGACATACGTTCCAATTAGTTTTATCATATATTTGAATAACTTACATTTTTCTATCTTTCATGCAACACCTTTAGAGAAATTAACACGAGACGTGTAACACCTTCTTTTCCGACACACAACATTTCCTCGTGCTCACTACAAGAAGTAGTCCTGAAGTCCCTCCAGCCAAATCACCTATTGTGCCACGGGAGACACAATATGTCCCATACGTTACAGCAATAGTTTTCGGGGATTGGGTGTGGGTATCGTCGAAATGTTCACCCGCATGGCAGTGTTGCTCATGAAAATGTCTTCGTGATAATGAATCAACAATTTAAATCTGAACATGTTTAATTTGTCCATGGACACAATTAACGTATCGCGGGCTGTCAATCAAAGTAAATTTTCAACCACTGAAATAATTGCATTTATTTAGCGCGTTGCAGTATATTCGTGCTCCGCCATATGCTCCGACAAATAATCGCAGAACGAAGAAGATAGATCTATTAGCAAATCCAGTGAACGAAGACAAACATGGTGAAGAGATGCAGTTGGGGGACATGTAACACCGACGACAGGTATCCTGCTTGGCTAGAGGGGGGAGTTAAATTCATCCCGTTTCCCAAACCGGCGACAAATCTTGAGAAATGCAAGCGGTGGATTAAACTTGGCGGCAGGCCTACCTACCAACTTAACGAGAATCTTTTGAGAGATCAAAATCAATCAAAGCACTTTTATGTATGCAAAAAGGTATGATAATAATGATGAATGAATGCATTTATTTGATAGTTATTATTTTATGTATACACCAATAGATTGATTCACTAGACTGATTGATACTCGTGTTTCTCGTCCTGTTTGTCAAGAATGCACATACATACAGTACACCAGGCGTGTGGACAGTCTAGGTCTAGTGATACTAGTGTGTTTTGTAAACAATCACAAACTACAAAATTAGTGACGTCCCCTGTTTACACTGAAATGAAAAAAATGAAATAAAAATTGCAATCGTAGCTGTCTATTAGATTTGTATGAATCATGTGCATTTCAAAAACACTTCATTAATATGTTGACGGTACTATCGTTCGGGCGAGCGCAGCTACATGTAGATTCTATGATGTATGCACATATTTTGTAATGTTCAGACTTTGATCAGATTCAATTTAAATCGATGTATATTTGCCAAATACTCAGTACATAGAATTTAGGCAGCAGAAATTTCAATCTGATTTCAATCAGCTCCTCGATCCGCTCCTTTATTTTTTTTTTTGTTTTATCGCTACTCGAGTAGCGATCCGCTCCTTTATTTCTTTTGTTTTGTTGCTACTCGAGTAGCGACAAAACAAAAGAAATAAAGGAGCGGATCGAGGAGGTGATTGAAATCAGATTTGCAGAAATTTTAGTTTTCTCCCAGGGTTTTATATAAATCATTATTTGAGTCCTGTATTAGCTGTGTTCGCTATTAAAGTGATAAAACAAGCATTTGATTTTTAAAACTGGATTTTTATAAAATCATTACAGCATTTTGTTGATGGAGGGCCATCAGAAAAGTACCCTGACCCGAAGTCAGCTTTAGGACATGGTCGAGTTACTATGAGCAGACCAGCACCACAGAAACGACAATCACCTGATTGTTCAGACAACACACCAGACCCAAAGAAGATTTCAGTTGAAGTCGGGTATTGATTTAAACTATATTAATTCATGTTAACGGAAATATTTCTATGGCGTAGGAATTAACAAAATGTTAAATATTTATGCAGAAATTAGATGCACACATTACACGTTACAATATACTAAATACTTAAATTATTAAGAGAACTTGTATACTGTATAGGGTTTTCGAAAATGGACAGACTTAAAGGACACATCGCATGTTTTTAAACTTTTTTAATTTTTTCAGCAAAATTAATTCATTTCATGCCTAAAACTACTTTACATGTGTTTTAAAGGAAACAGTTTGCGTAGTTTTCGAGTTTGAAAACGATGAAATTCAAATCTTGCGATATGCATATTTTCTTCGATATTTTACACGCCATTATCTGTGACGTCATATGCGACCTCGAGCGAGAAGATTTGAAAACAGTTGTTAGCCATTTCATTAACAGATTAGATTTAATTGACAAACAAACAATTATCACATTAACGGCTTGTAAATAGCACTGCATTAGGGTGTTTTGTGCCGTTTAAGGGTGTACTTGCTGTCAGTAGAGAGGCTTTGGACTGTGTTTTTTTCAATTTTCGAAGGACAAGACCTGAATATTTTTTGTCGGCACAACGACTTTGCCATAAAAAAACCAGTATAATTTGTCCCTGTACTTTTTTAAACAAGCACTTGGACAAAGACGTAGATAAACTGCGAGAAAATGGTTCTATCGAAGCTACCCACTGTTACATATAGGCCTATGGCTTATGCTTTCCGTTCTGCTCTCAAATTCAATACACACTCGCACCAACTGACCTTCACCTTGTAACACCATATAGGCAGAACTTCGCTAGCAGTGTCTACCAACTGGTAGTTTTAAAAAAGAAATTTGAAGATAAAAGATAATTGAACTTTCAATTATAAATAATAAAATATGATATTTCCCAACTTTGAATTGAATTATAATGCTTTCATTTTTTTAAGGAACACGTACGTGTTTACAGCAACGTACAGCACGCCGCGCTCCCACTTCCTAAGTAACAACGTGTAGATAACAAAAAAATAATGATTAATAAAATTGCTTGAATAAAATA
This sequence comes from Ostrea edulis, assembly GCF_947568905.1. NCBI lineage: Eukaryota > Metazoa > Mollusca > Bivalvia > Ostreida > Ostreidae > Ostrea > Ostrea edulis. The sequence goes on along the minus strand of NC_079166.1, from coordinate 66,860,047 downwards.
ATCTAAAAGTATTGGGATTTTCACCACAAGTTTGATCATTTTTATTATTATTTTTTTCTCTCGAAATGCACCCGTGACAGTAGGCCTAGTTGTCAGTGATACATAATCGTATCATAATTTAGATCTAACTTTTCCAAAATAAATTTAATAATAATTGCACTGTTTATTTTCAAAAAGCAACAACGCTAATTACAGTTCTTTACAGAAATGACATTACCATATTGTGTTTCGACAGTGATCCCATGTAAACATTATTTACTCGCAGATTTCATACTCGCTTTCCTCGCTACATTTGGGCCGCTATTTGTATGCACTGGTGGCTAAAAGATATAAGACTCGTAAAAATTGTTAACATCGAAATAAATGTTATCCATGGTAAATTTATTAAGCCCCTAAAACCCGAGTTTTTAAAAATATCTAACACTACTTTTACAACAAGTTGATCGACGAAGGTCGCATATGACGTCACTGTACCACGTGACTACCTATCTAGTTAACTAGGCTTTTTGAAATCGGGGCTTAGATTTAAGTCCGTATTGTGGCTAATTATCGCAATACTTCAGCGAACGAACTATTACGATTAATTTCTATAAGCACAAGGAAGACAAAATGCATATAATTTTGTATACTTTGAAAACACGATATGTGTCCTTTAAGTTCAACAGACACAGGAGGATTCGACAGATAACAGTGTTGTGTCAGAAGATTGTCAACCTGGAAAAGAATCAGTAGAATCCAATGGTATGTAGTGCTAAGTTTAGAGTGCAAAATACGGTTTAAAGTGATTGACATACACATCACTCATTTTTTTTCAACAGAGAAAGCATGGTATCAATACATGGATAAATTCGTTAAACATTAATTTCTTGTCTAGTAAATGTAACAAAATCACAAGAAGGTGCTCCAGTTATCACGAGCTGACATTGAACTTGGAACCAATGAGAATGTGATCCTTTTAATACATACTTTGAACATGAAATTTCTAGAAAAAAATGTTTGATTTTCACAAGCTTCCAGCAAAGTAGAATCTCTTACTGAATAGGGGCACTTAATTTTCAAGAATACCTGTCAAAGATTTTTCACAGATTTTGACATCTGGTGTTGCACCTAAAAATGGGGAAAGGGGATTTACAACTAATCCAGCATAATGTATATGGTTTCCAGAACTTTTTATGTACATTTCTTTTGCAGCTTTTTCATTGACCTGCCCATATGAAGTTGGTGCTGATTTAAAAGACTTCTTGTCAAAAATATTTCTAACAAATGTGTCATTAATTTCCTATTTTCTATTCATAATAGAACCAAAATTAAAGGCGGTAATTCGTCCCTTCCTTTCTCCAAACCATCTTGCACTGCTGCTCTGACCTTTGGTGCTTTTTTAATCTCTACACAATTTTCAAATGATACATTAAGGTCTTGCCAGTTGTGTTGTTTGTCACAAAGTCCAGTACTCTCAAGGTTAAGCATCATGTATGGCTTTGGAAAATTTATTTGCCCACAAACATCTGCTCCTTCGGGACGAGTTTGTTTAATAGGTGTTATCAAGGGATGCTATATATGTAAACACATGAACCACTACAAATATTGTTCAATATTTTGTAAACCCATTTCTTTTATTGCAGATATAAACAGTCTTGATGTATTAGCTATGACTGCTGAGAAGAGGAAGTTGGAAGAAGTCATAATATCTCTGGAAGAAAACAACAAATTAAAATGTGAACAAATGCATTTACAAGAGAGTTTAAGCAATAAGTCGAGTATGAGATATGATAACTTAAAACAGAGGAATTTAAGTATCATACAGGATTTTCATCAGCAACATTTCATGTTATATACCAGTTTTTAGTTCCTGTGGATGGGCCATTTGAGTACTCGAAAAATGTCAGTAGTCTAAGAATTCTTGGTATGAAGGATCAACTGTTATTTGTTTTAATCAAATTACGACAAAATTTTGACTTTAAACATATGTCTCGGCTGTTTGGAATTTCACTTCAAGACTGCAGTGTTATTTTTAGTAGCTGGATAAATTTCATGTTTTACCACTTTGGATCAGTGCCTATTTGGCCAGGCAGAAGTATTATTATAGACAAAATGCCACAAAAATTTAAAGAAGAATTTTACTACGCTTGTCATCATTGATGGTACTGAGGTGAAAATTCGAAGGCCTAGTTCGTTAACAAAACAAAGTCAGTTTTACTCTGACTATAAATCCAGTACAACTCTCAAGGGTTTAGTTGGTATTGATCCTAGAGGATCTATTATATTTGCCTCAATGCTATTTTCAGGCTCAATTTCTGACAATGACATTACCCATCAGAGTGTATTTTTCAAAATTTTGAAAGAAATGATTAAAGAATGTAAAATACGTGAAGGAGATAGGGTAATGGCTGATAAAGGCTTTCGTATAGAAAATGTCCTTGAAAAGATAGGACTTGAGTTAAATATACCACCTTTTGCTCCTGCTTCAGGTCAGATGAAAACATCTGATGTGAAAATGACAGGAAAAGTTGATATTCATAGGGTGCATGTAGAAAGAGCTATTGCTAGAGTAAAGAAGTTTAAAATAATGGACAACAGAATCGACCTTAGTTTATTCAGTGCGATAAATCAAATCTGGTTTGTTGGTTGCTTTTTAACAAATTCCATGCCTTTCCATATCCAGGATTGAATATGTAGATTTCCTTACATGATATGATAATGCTGATCCAAGTGGCTGTTGTGATTGACCAGCATCAACCATTTGGCATGGTGCTGATACAATGTATGATATTGGTGCAGACACATGATTTTTCAATATGGCAATGTGAGACTCTTCCAGGTTAATTTTTCTGCAAATCAATATTTTTATACCAAATTGAAATATCATGTGTATATACATTTTCAACGAAATGTTTGTCTTGTTCAATCAGTCATTCACTAAAGACACATAACAACACAACACCCCCATCCTGGACATTATATTGTTCCTGTTATTTTCATATGGAAAGTTCAGGATTTATATTATTATTCAATGGCTTTGGAAATGAAGTTTGAATTGAACACATAAAATAAATGTTGTTTTTCTTATTAAGCCTACTTCTCTGCCCCCTCACCCTTTACAAAGCGATGCTATGTGCATGTATTAACCAGTGTGTATATAAACTGAAGGTTTTATTACGTGACATTGAGTATAAACTTGTGTACTAACATTATACAGCTACCCCCTTCTTATTTTCAGGGGGAGGGGGTAATTTCTCATCGATTGCATCCCAATTTTGATTTATGTAATTATTTCACTGTAGAAGGCCAATCTCTTAAACATGTATATATAGAACAGGTAAAAGGCTAATCTCTTGAACTATACAGGTAGAAAGCATGCAATCTCTAAAGCTTACAAAAGGAGTGAAACGAATACATAAATCACAATTGGTATGAGATAGACAGGGAATCCAAACATTTCAGAGATTGCCGGCCAAAAAAATTATGTCTGTGTGCACTGATACTATATGTAATACACGCCAATAAATTATTAATCAGAATAATTTGCCTTATACCTGTTGTCATTATAGGTAGCCATAACTGGCTTCTTTTTCCTGTTAATATTACCAGGTCTTGCAATAACAATCTGAGAAACTGGTTCAGCTTTAATTTTGGGACCTCTTGGTTTATCCCATTGTTGGGATAGACTTGTTGATGAGAGTTCTGCAGGAATATCTCTATACCCACACATCTTCCAGGACCCGATCATCATTATTAATGCCAAAACATGTGCACATTTTCCACCAGAACTTGACGAAGAAAACAAATTCGGTCGGAGTTACCGATAACAGACTTGTAAATGGAAAATTATTTTAATGGTGTTATTAAGTAAGCATATAATATATTTAAAAATCGTAGATATAATTCATTGATTACCCAGCTTTACAATCGCAATGCGCATCTGTAATTTTCTTCATGTCTTTTTCAACGTCGATGCGGACAGCGTGTGGCGACTCGGACTTGCGCATGCTACAATATATTTTCCCCAAAAGTGTTAAACTTGAAATAGTTTTGAAAAGTTTGAGCGAATGCAAGTATGACCCTTTATTAAAAGCATTTGCCCGTTGTTTTTGTTTCAGTGTAGGTTCATACGGCAAGTACTTTGCGGCAAAATCATCGGGAACGTTGGACAGATCAGCCGGTATTAATTCCTTACTCGCCATGTTTGTCGGAGCATCAGCGGAATTATCGCCCCTCGCACGGTGGGCGTAGTTTCGCGATACGTTAATTGCAATCATGCTCTTTTAGGGGAAAGTGTTATCAAGATTAACCACAAGCATAAAAACTGGTATTTGCCAAATAGATCTGCTTTAAAAAATATTATAACCCCATTGTCAGTGAAATTGAGAAATATTATGATTTAGAGAAATTTAAGTGCACAAAAAGGTGACCTGAAATCAATCACTTTTTTTGTCAGAATTTTAAATCTCGTTGTGGGTTGATTCTTCGAAGAAATCCTTATCATCCTTTTCAAAATAAATCAAGTAAGTCAGTCAGTCATACATGTTAAACTTATACGGTACCAATTTTGATGCATCAGATGCGCATTTCGACAAATTACGTCTCCTCAGTGATGCTCAACCGAAATGTTTGTATCTACTGAGGCTCGCATCTGTACATATATCATGCCATGTAAAACGTTGTATGATATGAGGAATTATTTACAAAATTCCCTTTAAGAGTACCTTTAAGTTTTACCACCAAATGTCTCCTTGGTAAGATCTCAGGTGTTGGCTGGCAAGACCATCAATAACAGAATTGCAGTCTATCCTTAATTTTCTTGTCAGCGCTTTAGGCATACAGTGCATATTGTATACAAAGGGGCATGGACGTGATTTTAACTGAAAATTTTCAAATTTTATTTTCCTATTTCTAATGTTTATAACACTTACGCATGGTATTGCTAATGGTCAGTAAATATTTAGATGCCATGCAGTTTTTGCGTTACAACACTCGCAATTCCTTTTTATTCTTTGGGGAGGATTATCCAATATTTCGGACCTGTATTCAATCCTTTTGTCTGATTGGCAATGGAATAAGTTAAAATGAAAGCTTGACAGGAATTTTCTACCCCTTCAATTAAAACTACACTTAAAAATGAAATACAATTTAAAGTTGCATCGTTATAGATTGGCTGTCGCATTAGCAGATTGTGAATTGTTAAATTATATATGTACTATTTCTATATTTACAGATAGAATCCAAAATGGGATGCTGTTTTACTCATCATGAAGACTCGGAAATACAAGATGTTGGCCTTGATAATTTATTTCTCCCGTACGATCAAAGGACGCTACAGGTAAGTAAAATGTTTTGCTACAAAAGTTGAGATACATCCATGATGGTTTTTAAGACGTTTTAAGAGAACATACATGTAATAAATTTTAGCAATCATCAATAACTTACTTTGCACATATTCTATGCGTTAACAAATGCGAATTTAAGTTTATAAAAGTTATGTATAATCAATAACGAGATTAATCCTGTTTTTTCTATTTGATTGCTTGTATATCTTAAGTCCCGTTAAGTATCTCCATTCATATTGAGACGTAACCAGTCAAAGGGGTTGTTGTCGATTGTAAAATTACCCAGTGCTTTTATCATATTTGATATATATTCCTGAAAAAATTTTCCTTGACACAAAAGTAAACACATAGCTATTTATGTTGCCGTTATCCTTTTTCGTGATTCTGTTTCCTGCTATGATTTTGTTTCCATTAATTATCTCTACATTCAGCTGCAATTTATATGTATATAGAATAGTTTATTCACCAATCAAGGGCCCTGGAGGATGTACATGTTTACAGGCATTTAATTATAACAATGAAAATGAATAACAATCATTTAGAAGTACTACCGGTAATACTGACAGAGTTCACACTTCTGCACTACACATATATATAATTATATATGAAATACTGATTACAGACAATATTTAAATTAACAACATGGTAAATAAGATAACCCAACTGCTTCACACATCAGTTTCTGGAATAGCAGATAATAATAGTGTTGTGTGAATACATATAAAATTGCAATCAAATCGGTGCATGGTGAATATAACGAACAGTGATCAATCTCATAACTATAACTATAATTATATTTATATAATTATATTTTAGTAAGAACAGTATGCAAGTATACAACACATGTACATGTAGGATCAAGTTGTTCTGAATGTTTTATGCTAATGCAGGGAGATAATAGAATACTAGTAATTATATAAATGAAAACAATTGTACGAAGTGTTAAAGAAGGTGTGAATTGTTTACTTGATTACAGAGGGAACCAAGGGAAAGTACCTGTTAACAGTCTGGTAGTAAATCTATTGTACCAGACTGTTGGTCTTGTACTCCCAGTAACCAAGACAGCTTACAAGTGTAAAGCAAAGGAAATGTGTACAAAACAAAGACATGTACTTGCAGTATCACATTCCACTGTTCAAAATTATCTTACTGGATACATATATAAACCATGAGATTGTCAAGGTGAAGACTTATTTGGTTCCGGTCTAATATTTCTTTTACGAAGTTATGTCACTTCGATTCGGAAAATTGTAAGAAATCAGTCTCAATTCATTATCGCAGTCATAGATGAACGCTTTGTATTTGAATTTGAAATATAGATGTATCATGAGAATACACAGGTCAAGAATGCATGTGTCCAGTCGAGAAAATTGTGGCAATGGTGAAACCCTTGAGCGGGGGCATTCATGTCACTCAATCACATCTAGTTTATTGTTTAAGAAAGTAACTTGTAACTGCTAATGATACAATACCGATTATTGATTGAAATTATATTAAGCTGTACAAATACAACGTTTGATACTATAAATAATGTATTGATAGTTGCCACTCCCAACAGCTAGGCCAGGTCACTACTTTTTAAGCAAGTGATTTGATTGTAATCGTAGCGGTATGCCCCTCGCCCCCTACCCGCCGCAAAAGCGTTGAAGCATAGAAGACTCAAATTCATGTACAATTTGTAGAATCAAAATGCGACGCAATGTGATGAACTGCATATTCCGACTACCCGGTAACAATCTTGCAAATTTGAACAAAATCCGTGTAGCGTTGCACCGACAAACTGTTCCTATATTGGAGTATATACAAAATAAACAAAGCCCCATCTCTCCTGTGAAATTTCTAGAATCAACATGGCGGTGCAGTATGATTAACTACATGTGGCGACTAACAATCCTTATAATTTAAACAAAATCCATTGAGCGGTTTTGGAGGAGTTGCGTCCACAATCTGTTCCAAACGTTAACGAAGTTCCATAACCCCTATTACATTTGTCGAATCAAAATAGCGGTGCAATATGATCAACTTAATACAATGACTAACAACCATACACAAATCAAACAAAATCTGTCAAGCAGTTTCGGAGGAGTTGCGTCCACAAAATCAAGTGGGATGGACGCACGGACACCATTATTTCTATGTCCCCTTCTGCGGGCCTCTTGTTTGTGTTCATACTATAAAACTACCCCAAGTATATTTGTGCACATTTCATAAATCAAAGGATATATTATTAGTTACATACTTTTTGATATCATAGACAGTTGATTATTAAAATGAAATGGAAAGCGATAAGTTTCATATCTAGTGATCAGTCATCGAAAAAAAAATTACTTTGTTAAACACCACTTGATTCCAGGCACAAGTACTCTTAAGTTGAAATAAAAAATATACCGGTGGTCCTCATTAACTATGTTTTCGTAGTCTTTGGTGATCAGGTCTACCAATAGTCTGTTGGAATCCCCATGGGCACAAATTGTGCTCCTTTGCTGGCTGACCTGTTTATATATTCTTATGAAGCAGATTTTATTAAAAAAATCTCCGTGACCAGAAAAAATCTTTTTGTGACCTTCAACTCGACATATAGATATATTGACGACGCATAATCTATTAACAATAATAATTTTTATTCATATGTCGAATCGATATATCCCTGTGAACTTAAAATAAAACACACTATCAAGTCATCCCCATCTGCTTCATACCTAGATATTCTATCGAAAGTAAATATTAACTGCAAACTAACAACCCAACTTTACGAAAAACGGGATGATTTCAGCTTCTCCGTCGTCAACTTTCCATATTCATGTAGCAATATATGTATTCCATTACCACCTGCATATCGTGTTTATATATCTCAACTGATTCGATATACAAGAGCTTGCTCTCCGTATGATCAGTTTTAAATCGAAGCAGACTACTGAGAAACAAGTTGATGGTGTAGGGTTTCATCTGTTTCGTTTTAAAGTCAATATTCAGCCAATTTTATTGTCATTATAACGATCCAGTTTGAAATTACAACACAGCATTGGGTCAAATGCTGTCTGACTTGTTTCATACCGATTATTAGGCCGTTCTTGACTTACTGATTTTGACTGCGGATAACTCAGTTTACCTGATCAAGATATAGGGGTCAGGCAGGTGTGACCGGTCGACAAGAGATGCTTGCTCTTCCTAGACCCCCGATCCTACTTCTTTTATACCCTTTGGTTCGTTTTGCCCAATTTTCTATTTTGTATTGTTTATAGGAGTTATGAGATTGATCACTGTTGTCTTCACCCTTCATGAAGAGGGGTAAAACGGAAGTATATGGGACCCTTGAATAAAATCATATTGGGCAAGGCGTAAGTCGAGCTAATTATATTTCTTTTTTATCAAGGATCCCATATATTTCCGTATTGTCCATCTTAGTGTCGACATAAAAAAGTTATCCTGTCGATGATTTTACGTATACATTTAACTGACATTATTCATTCTTGATTTTTTTTTTCGTATGTACATGTACAATGATAGACAAATATAGCCCTTTCATGAGGTCGATCCATCGATATATCGACTTCACAGAAAAACATATCCACCGAACACGGAGGTCCATACATGTATACTTTTCTGTGAAGTCGATATATCTGTGGATCGACCGATTGAAAGGGCTATATTTGTTATATTATTTTTCAAAGAATGTTTAATAAAATTAGGGAACATCAATTTCCTTTTTAACATGTTGAGATTAAAAAATATAGTAAACTCTTTTAATTTCAGTGTGGGTTCTTCATGTTGATAAAGTAATTTGATGAAACATGTAATGTATAGAGCAAAAATGATAGCAATTTATTAATAAATTAAATTCCCTAATCCATTATTAGAAAGTATCCATTAATCCGAATCTTTTTATGTTTATAATTATAAAGACCGGGAAGAGAATTTGATTAATTGGAATTACATGCGTCAACGAATCACATTCATTTTAGCATGTAGCAAACTTTCCCTTATCTGTTATTAGAAAGTACAGGTCAATCCGAGTTTTTATTATGTTTATAATTAGAAAGACCAAGTCAATCCGCATTTCTATATTTTGACAAGTGATGTCAAACGAACCAATGGTGAAGTGCATTACAATACATATAAAGGATATTAATAAATGATTGCAATGTCTGTATTTTTTATCTGTTTTATCAAACGTAAAACAGTAAAAAAAAAAAAAAAAAAAAAAAAAGGCTGCAACATTTATACCATCAACAGCAGGATAAAAACAAGTTTTTCAACAACTGTAAAATCAAAAATGAATTTATTTGTTTTTGTATACCTATGGCGTCATAATATGCGTTGATTCCATTGACAGAGTATACGTATTCCCATGACGTCATATTAGGCATATGTGGTCAGTACACCAGATGGAATGGGTGTATTGACAAAATTGTATTAGTGATAGACATGCTATCGTTGTATGAAGTATTGATTTAAGACAATAAAATTCCAAGATTTTTATCGGAGGCAGGATAACAAAGATTACGTCATGCTTACATTTGCTAATACATTGTAAACACCCCTCCTCCTACTCGCACATATACTTACAAGCACGGTGGGAAAATGCCAACACATACGCACATGCAGTGCAAACAAACTAGTTAATTGTTCAATCCTGAAATAATTTAACTTGTCACAAATTTAAAACATGTCTCTATGAAATTGTTTATCGTTCATGAAGGTTATCTGTTATCAACAATCCTTTTGTAAAAAAAAACAAACCAAAATAACATACAACTTTATATCCCAGACTTAATGTGTCCTAAAAGGGTCATTTGCAAAAGCATGACAGCGCGTTCAAAAGCACGCCGTCACGCAAAAATAATGAACACACAGTTACACTGACATAATTTTACATAAATCGCCTTTGCGCCAACAAGCAACGCACCATCACAATTTTGCAGTCGACCATATCTGGATACAATCGAAATAGGATAAAAATGGTCAAAGATTCATATAGGAATTAAATATTCTTCTTAACATACCAGCAGAGTAAGTTAATCTTTTTATTCCATATCTCAAGCATAATATTCTTTTTAAAAAGCTTGATATTGTTCTTAACAGTAAATATGTTTAGTAATGTGATTTTATATCCCTTTTCGTCAAGCAAAACAACAGAGGAAAAGTGGAGAAGGAAGAATTTGGAATTCCAGATCTATCATTAAGCTTGCTATATCACGTGCACACACACACACACACACACACACACAAACACACACACACACACACACACACACACACACACACACACACACACACTGGTCTGACGTCGTATGCTGTGCATCATGGTTTATCTTCATCTCTCCTATGTAAACTCTTACATAGAATTTTTCGTGAAAACCACAAGAGCATATTTTTTTTCGAAAATGCTAACACTCCCATCAAGTGTAGATTAAAGTTTGTTCAAAGCATGACTTTTCTGACAGGGTGTTATCACGATAGAAATTTAAATTTCGAAAATAGAATATAGAAGAAAACATTTAATTATTAATTTCAAGAGTCACTTGTAGTACAAAGCTTAGTAATCCTCCTATAGTGTAGATGTTTACGTTTTTTCACACTTTATATCTTGAGCTTAATATTGTTTTTGATAGTAATCATATTTAGTACAGAAGTTTACATTCCTTTTCGTGAAGACAAAGGCGTCAGTCCACCGTTTGCCATCATTATATCTCTTGGTTTAGATATTTAGATATGCATGCATTTTCTTTCTTTTTAAGGAGTTTTAAGTGTGTAACGTTCGCATATACAATTTATTAATGCAAACAGTGCGATGCCGTCTAGATTTTCAAAGCGTTGGCTCTCATTTTGAAAATGCAATATAGTGGAGGATCTTTGAACCGTTTATTATTAAGAGCCACTTGTACATATTGTAGTACAATTCTTAAAACTATTTGTTCACTCGGGCACCCGTGTAGTTGTTGGGCGTTAAAATGAAAGTTTGTAGGTCTAGTTCCATTTGCGAAAATAAACGTTTTCCGATAATCCATTTGATCTATAACCTGCTAGTTTGTGTCCATTTTATACACAGTGCATACACATTCACCTTATGGACCTGAACTGGAAATTTTTGTTTTTGTTCGTGTTTTAGTAGAGTCGATTCTAAAAATGAACATGCAGTAGGAATATTCCGTTCAAGCGATTTTTTAATTCTGATTTATAGAATGCAATCCTGGTGGAAAACATGCAAGAGAGACACAAAAGTGCACGGGTTTCTTCAGTCTCGTTTAAAGTCAGCATTTAGCAAATTTTATTGTCATTATGACGATCTAGCCTATCATTGCGTCAATTGCTGTCTGCCTTGTTTCATACTGATTGTTAGGCCGTTCTTGGCTTTCTGATTTTGGCTGCGGATAAGTCCGTTTACCTGATAAAGATGTAGGGTTCAAGCAGGTATGACAGGTTGAAAGGGGATACTTACTCCTTCTAGGCACCTGGTCCCACCCCTGGTATTATCAGGGGTCCGTTTTGCCCAACTATCTATTTTATAATTCTTGTAGGAGCTATGAGATTGATCACTGTTTATTGTATTTACACTTCATGAAGACACTTTAGCTCTTATCCTTGGACGAATTTGGCTCCACTCTTTTGGCACGCTGTTTTTGGCTATATTTAGCTCTAAAACTTCATAGTTATTTCGGATTTGAAACAATTCTGTTGAGCATCACTGAAGAGACATTATTTGTCGAAATGCGCATCTGGTGCATCAAAATTGGTACCGTTTAAGTTTTACATTATGACCCCTGGGTCGAGGGTTCTGCTGGTGGACTGTTAGTCCCCGAGGGTCTCTACAGCCCAGTAGCTAAGTACTTCGTTACTAGCTTGAAAATACGGATGTATATTTAATTGCTGTTATAAAATTTAGAAATTCATTTCAAAATTAAGGATTATCTCCCTCATGCATAGCTCTTATCCTAGGACGAATTTGACTCCACTCTTTTGGCACGCTGTTTTTGGCTATATTTAGCTCTAAAACTTCATAGTTATTTCGGATTTCAAACATTTCGGTTGAGCATCACTGAAGAGACACTATTTGTCGATATGAGCGTGTGGTGCATCAAAATTGGTACCGTATAAGTTTTACATTAGAGAAGTAATACGGAAATATATGGGGCCCTTGAAAAAACATCATATTGGGTGAGGCGTAAGCGAAGACAAATATGTAATTATTAAGGATCCCACATATATCCGAATTCACCCTCTAAGTGTTTACATAAAGAATTTATCCTGTCGTTTCTTTTGCATGATCTTTTAACTGACATTATTCATCATTGATGTTTTTTATATGTACATGTATCAAAATGATAAACAACTGCAATATATGTATTCTTGAGATATTTCATCAAACGTAAAACAATGAAAAAGTGGCTGTAACATTTAAATCATCAACAGGATAAAAACAAGTTTTTTAACAACTGTAAATTCAATAATGGATTCATTTGTTTTCGTATACTTATGACGTCATAATATTCGTTCACTCCAGTTAAAGGGTAACTGTATTGTTATGACGTCATAGTTGTGGTCAATAAACCACGTGGAAGGGGCATATTGACAAAATTATGTTAGTAAAAGGCATCATATCGTTGTTTATCACGCCTCAGACAAACTTTTTAAACTTTATTTGGTCAGATCTTGGTCACATGACGCCATGAAAAAACCTTATCATCCGAGAAAAATCCATATTGAGCAAGTAATTTATTGTCGCTTTCGACAATTACTCTTAATAAAAGGAAAGACTAAATTATATGATATAGACTCCCATATATACAGTTTGTGGTCTTCGACGTGATGAATTCGTTACACAGTTAGTGACCTGATATGAAAAAATGCATGGTGTGATCAGAAAACCCGTATTTTTTTTGGGGGGGGGTATACCATGTATTTCATCCGTATAGGGTCACTACCTAACTATTAACAAACCGTACCTAGTCGGGAAAACTGTCATCCAAACATGTTCCGTTTGTTTACGGTGTCGCACCGCCGCGGTGGTCTAGATGTTAGAGCATTCGTTCTGCATGCGGAAGTCCGGGCTTCGAATCCTGGCCGTGACAGACCTAAGTCGTTAGAACAGGTAGTGACAGTTCCATCGCCAAATGCTCGGCATTAGGTGTGATTGTCACGGGTCCTCGGAGATGACCTTAAAAACGGATGTGTCACAGTAGGTGTGGCATGCTAAAGAACCGTCACTGTTCAATTGTCGTCAGCGCCTGGCAAAGGCCTAAATTTGAAGCCCTTCATCGGTCTTTGTGACGTTTCCATATGAGTGATAAATTCTCGTGTGAGACGTTAAACAAGATACTATCCATCAATTTAGGGTGTCGCCGATCAATACAGTTACTTTACACAAATTTTGCGGATTAAGGTCAGGGTCACCAAATTAGTAATTAATTTAAGATTAAAAGTGCCCTGTAGTTGCAAAAAGGCACATTTCATGTTTATTATTTCACTTAAATCATCGCTGAACCGAAGTTTTTTGTTCCTTTAGTCTATGATGTTCGATTGATTTATTGCGGTTTTACGCCAGTGATGTTCGATAAAAAAAAACATTATTTACAAATAAATCTCTGATTTGAATCTCTCTGTCGTATCATTGATCCTTTATTTAGTTAAAAAGTGCAGAAAGTACCAAAAATGTTTTATTGCATGAAAGTACTCAGTGTAAAAAACCATCCTTTCAAAGAAATTGGCCATTTTCTTATCATTCAAACACGACACAATTGGCGCGGATACACGGCATTGATACACGGAAGAGTGTTGCTAAAACGCGGAATGGAAGACAGAACTGAACGAAAAGCGAATTCAAGAACTAGAACGATTAATATAGCTAAGATAGCACAAAAAATCTTGGGGAATGCTTTATTTTGATGAAAATCAAAATTTTGGGAAATTGTTTACAAGCGGTAAAACAATTTTATTGTAAACTTCTGCATCATAAATCGATTAAGCGAATTAAACGTTTGTATGAGAATTTAAAAAGAGTTTTACAAGAAGTTTGAACGTTCGGCATTTACAGATGTGTTAGCAAGCAGCGACACCTATGGGTAGAGAATACACACCAGATTCGTTCTATTTTAAATTTGATGTGATACATGTATATTTTACCTGATGTAAAACTAAATTCAAATATAATTATCTTAAAAAATATTTAGTTCGAATAAAAGCAAGGTCGATTTAAGAAGGATATGTTTAGGGGAAAATTGTTGAAGAAATTATCTTTTACAATGTTATTTTCGGGGGAGGCAATTCATTGGATATTAAATTTGAAAGGGATTAAATTATAATTCAAGTCTTTTCAGTACGTGCAATTGTTTTTCTTTATTTGTGAAACAACATATTGTAACAATCGGGGTGGGGGTGGCGGTGAGGGCAGAAAACGACAAAGACGAGGAAAAAGGAGGAGCAGAAAATGACCGATGGTACCCGCAGGCGCTTGCTTAACATTTTTCATTGTAAGTTAATTGTTTAAAAATACATATATACATGCATTAATTAGTATGAAACTATATCAAACGGTGGCATTTGTAGATTACTTTCTGTTCTCTCTGTAATTTCTGCTTCCTTTTTCATAATAAGCCTTTTGATTTTTCAAAATGTTGTCCTCCTCATAACATTATTGCATATAATATTTTCCGTTTCGTCTTCTGTTTCGTTTTTCATTTCGCGTTTTAGCAACACCCGGCAGTGAATACTGTTTCTGGAATACATCGATTAGGAGCGAGATTAAAAGTTCAATGTCTGACAAAAACTAAATTACATGTAACATAGTTTTAACCATTTAAAAGTAAATATGATGAATGATAAACTAATATAATTACAAGTAAAAACTTAACGAGTATAAATAACTCTATGCATAAACAATGCGACATTTAACTTCGGGAACAACACAGTCCAGACTTTTTGCGACCCTTGGTTGATTGATTGTATTTTGCTTACTCTCTCAAGACGTTATTACTCATATGGAGACGACACCAAGACCGGTGAAGGGCTTCAAATTTAGCCTTTTTCTCAGCGTTTACGGCCATTGAGCAGTGAGGGTTCTTTTGCGTGCCACATCTACTGTGACATCACACGGGACATCCGTTCATCAAAGTTGGGCAAACGCGTATCCGTGGATATACCAGAGGTGAGAACAGGTGCCTAGGAGGAGTATGCATCCCCTTTCGACCGGTCACACAAACAGTATCATGTAACCGGAGTTATCCGTAGTTAAAATATGTGAGCCGAGAACTGCCTAACAATCGGTATGAAACAAATCAAACAGCATTTCATCCAATGAGAGGTTGTATTGGCAAACTAGATCGTTATAACAATAGAATTTGCGAAATGCTGACTTTAAAAAGACTGTTAAAACTCTTGCACCATCAACTTATTTCTCAGTAGCCTGTCTCGATTTAAAAACTGATTATATGCAGAAAAAGCTCTTGCGTATCGAATCAGTTGAGAGATAGAAACACCATATGCAGGCGTAGGAAGATTAAACATCTTGGTAATTTCATGTTTTACTCATTGACTTGACGGAACCACAGACAACATAACAAGCTTAGGTCTATGTGTTTTAATTACCATTTCATGAATTGTAGATATAGCAAAATAGCACAGATCACATTATTACATTTAAATATGGTAGATTCTAAATTCAAACATTTACCACCACTGTCAAATAAAGTTTCAAAAGCGTCAAAAATAACAATAGTTTACTTCACCACACCACTGACGATCGATCGTCGTTGTATTCGCTGCTCCAATAACACGGATCTCTTGTCACCAATCATCCCTCAATCTGGAAATCTATTGGGCAAAGGTCATCACCCTCTCCCACCTGCGTCAACGCCCTTACCATAGGATATAGGGACGATATCGAATCACGTGACAATTGCACGAAGGAAAATACAAAGAAACTGTCATTTTAGTATAGGTTTGTTTATGGGACAATTCTGTAAATTGTGATATAAGTTATGTGACAATTTCCTATTGTTAAAGGTGTTACTCGCTTGAATTTTGCCTTGTGTTGACGTTCGTCGTCATTTTCTGTGTAATTGACTATATTACAGTCACGTGATTCGCTACTGTGATTGGGGAGAGAGTCCTCGAGTTTGAGAACTCATTTTTGAAAGTGTCTATATTGTAGGTATCACACCGGTAATTATGATCACTATATATTCCTATGTAGGGAAAACACCTTAAAATCAGTTTATCAAATTGATTTCAAATAATTCAGCAAGGAATATCCTTCTTATTTCTGGGTATAGGAGGTCAACAGAAAGCCCTCAAATCCACGTGCAATCGATATCTAATTTTAATTAGATTGATCCATGTGTTTTCCATGTACCAGTACATGTATAGAACCTGTATGTGTTCCAGGGATGTGTTATGAACATACAACAAATGCATCCTTTGTAAAAAAAAAAAAAAAAAAAAAAAAAAAATGATTTCTAAAACTTACACAACTTTTTCTAATCAGGGATACAAAATTTAAGAGAAAAGGTGAAAAGAAATGGGAATAATGGCTAACGGAAACACGATTTTTCTACTTTTAAGCTCATATCGATTGGTCAATGTATTCTCTGCACGGGGCGGAAAATTTGTCGAAATCACTTGTCTGCAGCGTGTAAATTCCGGCAGAAACTCGAAACTCTCCAATTTATCGACAAACATTCAAACCGTACCTAGTTGGGTAAACATTGCCATCCAAATATGTTCCGTTTGTTTAGTGTGTTGCCGATTAAAACAGTTACTTCATACTAATTTTGCGAATTAATGTTAGGGTGACAAAAGTAATTGATAAAAGAGAAAAACTGCCCTTTAGTTGCAAAATGGCATATTTCATGTCTCGTATTTTACTGAAACCATTAATGAACGGAAGGTTTTTTGTTGTTTTTTTTTCTTTCGTTAATCTATGATGTTCGTTTTATTGATTACGGTTTTACGACTTTGATGTTCGATGAAAAAACATTATTTACAAATTAAACTTTCATCTGAATATGTCTGTCTAATCATTGATCCTTTAATCACTCCGTTAAGTTAAGAAGTGAAGAAACCAACATTACAGTATTCAGTGTAAACAACCTTACTTTCAGAGAAATGCTTCATTTTCATATCATTCAAACACGTTACAACTGCTGCAGATGCATGCAAGTGAATACTATTCCTTGAATACATTGATTAGGGGCGAAATCAAAAACTAAATTAGCATAGGTTTCACCACAACGCCTCCTCCCTCCCATTAAAACTACATATGTTGAATGTTGAAAATGATCTATTAACAAGTAAAAACACACGAGCATGTTTAATTCTCTGCATACAACAATGCAACATTTAACATCGGGCACAACAAAGTCCACACTTTTTGCGAAAGATGAAATGTGAAGATAACGAACAGTGATCAATCCCATAACTTCTATAAACAATACAAAATAGAGAGTTGGGCAAATACCTATCCCTGGATAAAGCAGAGGTGGAATCAGATGCCTAGAAGGAGTAAGCAGAACAAGCTCTTGTGTATTACAGCTGATAATGGAATATTGCTACATACATATGGGAAGTTGACGATGGAGAAGCTGAAAGCATTCCGTTTATCATAAAATTGAGTTGTTAGTTTACCGGTAATATCTATTTTCAATAAAATAACCAGGTATGAAACAGACGTGGATGACTCTGTGGTGTCTTTTATTTCGAGTTCACAGGGATACATCGAAGCGACATATGACTGAAAATTAGCATTGATAATAGATAAACGTCGTTGAGATATCTAAATGTTGTATTGAAGGCCACAGGAAGATATTTTTTACTCTCACAAAAAGTTTTTAATAAATTCTACTTAATAGGAATATAAACACAGGCAATGTACCATAAGGCATTTTTTAAACCCATAAGAAAATGATACGATTTTGATACGACAAAAATTCCTTCATTCTACAACAGGTTTTTTGTCTTTAGAGTTTTGCATTTCTTATTGTACTTCATGAAGCAAATTCAGCCTTCATAAGGGAGATAATGTACAAATATCCCATCAGATACATTTTATTTGTTTATTTGTGTCTGTTGTAAACGGTAGCAAAAGTCAGGATTTTGTCGTATCCGAAGTTAAATGTCACAGAAAATGGGGGAGGGAAAAGTATCCCCACCACAACTTCACATCACCGTCACAAAGGATATACCTGAGTGTACAAATTGTCCCCTGTCTCCATTACCTAGACAGTTTTCTTGAAATATTTCAACCTGTAACAAAACTAAACCTGTAGGTTTCTATGCCTCTGTCGAGAAATGACAAGGGCATAGATTGTTACCCATTTCCGTCATTCTGTCTTCCCGTTCTAATTTTGTTTCCCCTCATTATGTCTGCTACGGAAGCACATATTCAACTGGCCATGAAAATGTTAAATGTCGATCAGACACTCTTGGCAATGTTAGAAAGTTACAATTATCTCAGCAATTCATGAAGATTTTGAACCGAAATTTGATGTATAAGTAGTTCCTGAAAATATGCAGGTCAAGTTTAGATTTATTTGCGGTCGAATCATTTTGAAAGACTTGAGCCGCTTGGAGTTTGAATATTTCTAAGAATACAGTTTCATATCATCATCTTAATCATACAGGAACCTAATGAGCTGAAGTTTGGAATATTGATACATTATGAGAATACATAGGTCGAGAACAATAATCATGTGTCCAGTAGGATAAATAACAAAGGTGAAGCCCTTGGGTGGGGGATACGTTTCGTGCCGGCACATCTAGGCTTTTACCTGTTAATAACATTTTAAAAATATACCCGTAGCCTTCGAATTATTACCAACACAAATTAGAAGAAGAAACACCAATCATATTTCTCTTCTTTTAAAGGACTCCATATTTTCTACGATTTATGACGGGTTGCTTTAGTTCAGTGGTACAGTGTTCACTTTGTAACCGGGTAGTCGGGAGTTCGAGCCCCGCTTGTGCCATAGTCGCGCAGTAGGAGTTATGAGATTGATCACTGTTCGTTATCTTCACCTTGCATCAAACCTAAAACGTTTACATAGACGGTGATTACTCCTTCGCTAAAGGTTCGGCATTTGGAAGTGAGAACCATTGGTCTTTCGAGTATGACCTTAATAACGGAGGTCCCGTGTCGTAAAAGGAGTTGGCACGTTAAAGAACCTTCATCATTACAGTCCTGGTGATTTCAGTTGTATTTTCCCTAGACCTGGTGTTGGCTTATTATCAGCGAATGAGTTTCAACGTGACATAAACAAAGACATAAACAGTGGATAATGATATTTGAGATTTTG
Source organism: Ostrea edulis (assembly GCF_947568905.1). Lineage (NCBI taxonomy): Eukaryota > Metazoa > Mollusca > Bivalvia > Ostreida > Ostreidae > Ostrea > Ostrea edulis. Next base: position 66,840,438 of record NC_079166.1, on the reverse strand, counting down.
GAGAAGTTCAGGTGTATTCAACGCCTTGCGCAGGGACATCCGTGTCCCTCCGGCACATTTAGTTTATTTTTCATGAAATTAAAGTTACTTCTTATCGATATTTTTTTTAAATTATACATGTAACTTTTGAATGACAATCTATAAGAATTTAAAGAAGGAATTCAATTTAATATATATCTTTTTTTCTTTTTAAGAGTGCTTCATATATAACACTCGACTATGGCGAGGAGGTAAGTAATCTCTGATTCCATCACCAGTATTTGAGGTATGTATCTCCGGTACATCTAGTTTATTGTTTATGAGATTAAAGTTACCTGTTATCATTGTTTTTGAAAACATACATGTCACGTATAACTTACTATCCATAAGAATCTTAAAGCAGGAATTTAATTAAGTATATACTTTTATATTATTTTCAATGCGAGTTGACATTTACGTGATTCTGAGTTCAATGGTACCTGAGCTTACAATATAACAACCGCTAATGATACAACGTCGATTAATGATAAAAATATTGCTAAATGTTACAAATACAACGCTTAATGGTTTAATTTGATATTGTATTTATACATTAATTGAAAATCCTAACCACTAAGGCTAAATCGCTGCGTATTGAGAGAAGTATCTCATTAGGCGTCACAAACGTACAGCGTTCCTAACGCTTAATGAAACAAACAAATATCTGCATGATCAACCGCTAATGATACAAAGTAATGTATAAACAAGCGTTTCAGTTAAGACATTTAATGAGCCATTTCAACCCCCACCTCACACACACTAGTCTGGCGTCTTTGATGTACATCACTATTTTTTATCTTCACCTTTCATATGTAAACTCTTGCATAGAAATTTTCGTAAAAACGACAGGAGCATAATTTTTCGAAAATGCTAACAGTACAATTAAGTGTAAATTAAATTTTGTTCAAAGCATGACTCTAGTGATAGAGTGTGGGCACGATAGAAATTAACATTTCGAAAATGAAATACAGAAGAAAAAAATAAATTATTAATTTCAAGAGCCACTTGTAGAACAAAGCTTAGTCATCCTCCTATAGTGTAGATGTTTAAGTTTCTTCACACTTTATATCTTGAGCTCAATATTGTTTTTAATAGTAATTATATTTAGTCCAGAAGTTTATGTTCCTTTTCGTGAAGACAAGCGCGTCAGTCCATCGTCTGCCATCATTACAACTCTTGGTATAGTTATTTAGATATGCATGAATTTTATTTCTTTTTAGGAAGTTTAAGGGTGTAACATTCGCATATACAATTTATTAATGCAAACAGTGTGATGCCGTCTACATTGAGATATCTAAATATTGTATTGAAGGCTACGGGAAGATATGTTTTATTCTCACAAATTTTGGTTTAATAATTTGTGCTTAATAGGAATATAAACACAGGTAATGTACCATAAGGCATTTTCTAAACCCATAAGAAAATGATAAGATTTTGATACGACAAAACATCCTTCATTCTACAACAGGATTTTTGTCTTGAGAGTTTTGCATTTCTTATTGTACGTCATGAAGCAAATTCAGCCTTCATAAGGGAGATAATGTACAAATATCCCATCAGATACATTCTATTTGTTTATTTGTGTCTGTTGTAAACGGTAGCAAAAGTCCGGACTTTGTCGTATCCGGCGTTAAATGTCACAGAAAATGTGGGAGGGAAAATTCTCCCTAACAACCCCTTCACATCATCGTCGTAAAGGATATTCCTGAGTTTATAAACTATCCACTGTTCCATTACCTAGACATTTGGCTTGAAATAGTTCAACCTGTAACTAAACTAAACCTGTAGGTTTTTATGCCTCTGTCGAGAAATGACAGGGGCATAGATTGTTACCCATTTCCGTCATTCTATCTTCCCGTTCTAATTTTGTTTCCGTGTCAAATGTCGATCAGACACTCTTGGCAATGTTAGAAAGTTACAATGGATGTTCATTTTCTCAGCAATTCATGAAGATTTTGAACCGAAATTTGATGTATAAGTAGTTCCTGAAAATATGCAGGTCAAGTTTAGATTTAGTTGCGGTCGAATCATTTTGAAAGACTTGAGCCGCTTGGAGTTTGAATATTTCTAAGAATACAGTTTCATATCATCATCTTAATCATACAGGAACCTACTGAGCTGAAGTTTGGAATATTGATACATTATGAGAATACATAGGTCGAGAACAATAATCATGTGTCCAGTAGGATAAATAGCAAAGGTGAAGCCCTTGGGTGGGGGATACGTTTCGTGCCGGCACATCTAGGCTTTTACCTGTTAATAACATTTTAAAAATATACCCGTAGCCTTCGAATTATTACCAACACAAATTAGAAGAAGAAACACCAATCATATTTCTCTTCTTTTAAAGGACTCCATATTTTCTACGATTTATGACGGGTTGCTTTAGTTCAGTGGTACAGTGTTCACTTTGTAACCGGGTAGTCGGGAGTTCGAGCCCCGCTTGTGCCATAGTCGCGCAGTAGGAGTTATGAGATTGATCACTGTTCGTTATCTTCACCTTGCATCAAACCTAAAACGTTTACATAGACGGTGATTACTCCTTCGCTAAAGGTTCGGCATTTGGAAGTGAGAACCATTGGTCTTTCGAGTATGACCTTAATAACGGAGGTCCCGTGTCGTAAAAGGAGTTGGCACGTTAAAGAACCTTCATCATTACAGTCCTGGTGATTTCAGTTGTATTTTCCCTAGACCTGGTGTTGGCTTATTATCAGCGAATGAGTTTCAACGTGACATAAACAAAGACATAAACAGTTGATAATGATATTTGAGATTTTGGAGAAGTTCAGGTGTATTCAACGCCTTGCGCAGGGACATCCGTGTCCCTCCGGCACATTTAGTTTATTCTTCATGAAATTAAAGTTACTTCTTATCGATATTTTTTTTAAATTATACATGTAACTTTTGAATGACAATCTATAAGAATTTAAAGAAGGAATTCAATTTAATATATATCTTTTTTTCTTTTTAAGAGTGCTTCATATATAACACTCGACTATGGCGAGGAGGTAAGTAATCTCTGATTCCATCACCAGTATTTGAGGTATGTATCTCCGGTACATCTAGTTTATTGTTTATGAGATTAAAGTTACCTGTTATCATTGTTTTTGAAAACATACATGTCACGTATAACTTACTATCCATAAGAATCTTAAAGCAGGAATTTAATTAAGTATATACTTTTATATTATTTTCAATGCGAGTTGACATTTACGTGATTCTGAGTTCAATGGTACCTGAGCTTACAATATAACAACCGCTAATGATACAACGTCGATTAATGATAAAAATATTGCTAAATGTTACAAATACAACGCTTAATGGTTTAATTTGATATTGTATTTATACATTAATTGAAAATCCTAACCACTAAGGCTAAATCGCTGCGTATTGAGAGAAGTATCTCATTAGGCGTCACAAACGTACAGCGTTCCTAACGCTTAATGAAACAAACAAATATCTGCATGATCAACCGCTAATGATACAAAGTAATGTATAAACAAGCGTTTCAGTTAAGACATTTAATGAGCCATTTCAACCCCCACCTCACACACACTAGTCTGGCGTCTTTGATGTACATCACTATTTTTTATCTTCACCTTTCATATGTAAACTCTTGCATAGAAATTTTCGTAAAAACGACAGGAGCATAATTTTTCGAAAATGCTAACAGTACAATTAAGTGTAAATTAAATTTTGTTCAAAGCATGACTCTAGTGATAGAGTGTGGGCACGATAGAAATTAACATTTCGAAAATGAAATACAGAAGAAAAAAATAAATTATTAATTTCAAGAGCCACTTGTAGAACAAAGCTTAGTCATCCTCCTATAGTGTAGATGTTTAAGTTTCTTCACACTTTATATCTTGAGCTCAATATTGTTTTTAATAGTAATTATATTTAGTCCAGAAGTTTATGTTCCTTTTCGTGAAGACAAGCGCGTCAGTCCATCGTCTGCCATCATTACAACTCTTGGTATAGTTATTTAGATATGCATGAATTTTATTTCTTTTTAGGAAGTTTAAGGGTGTAACATTCGCATATACAATTTATTAATGCAAACAGTGTGATGCCGTCTACATTGAGATATCTAAATATTGTATTGAAGGCTACGGGAAGATATGTTTTATTCTCACAAATTTTGGTTTAATAATTTGTGCTTAATAGGAATATAAACACAGGTAATGTACCATAAGGCATTTTCTAAACCCATAAGAAAATGATAAGATTTTGATACGACAAAACATCCTTCATTCTACAACAGGATTTTTGTCTTGAGAGTTTTGCATTTCTTATTGTACGTCATGAAGCAAATTCAGCCTTCATAAGGGAGATAGTGTACAAATATTCCATCAGATACATTCTATTTGTTTATTTGTGTATGTTGTAAACGGTAGCAAAAGTACGGACTTTGTCGTATCCGAAGTTAAATGTCACAGAAAATGGGGGAGGGAAAAGTATCCCCACCACAACTTCACATCACCGTCACAAAGGATATACCTGAGTGTACAAATTATCCCCTGTCTCCATTACCTAGACAGTTTTCTTGAAATATTTCAACCTGTAACAAAACTAAACCTGTAGGTTTTTATGCCTCTGTCGTGAAGTGACAAGGGCATAGATTGTTACCCATTTCCGTCATTCTGTCTTCCCGTTCTAATTTTGTTTCCGTTCATTATGTCTGCTACGGAAGCACATATTCAACTGGCCATGAAAATGTCAAATGTCGATCAGACACTCTTGGCAATGTTAGAAAGTTACAATGGATGTTCATTATCTCAGCAGTTCATGAAGATTTTGAACCGAAATTTGATGTATAAGTAGTTCCTGAAAATATGCAGGTCAAGTTTCGATTTAGTTGCGGTCGAATAATTTTGGAAGACTTGAGCCGCTTGGAGCTTGAATATTTCTAAGAATACAGTTTCATATAATCACCTCAATCATGCAGGAACCTACTGAGCTTAAGTTTGAAACATTGATACATTATGAGAATACATAGGTCGAGAACAATAGGCATGTGTCCAGTAGGATAAATAGCAAAGATGAAGCCCTTGGGTGGGGGATGCCTTTCGTGCCGGCACATCTAGGCTTTTTCCTATTAATAACATTTTAAAAATACACCTGTAGCCTTCGAATTACTACCCACAAAAATTAGAAGAAATAACACCAATCATATTTCTCTTCTTTGAAAGAACTCCATATTTCCTACGATTTATGACGGGTTGGTTTAGCTCAGTGGTACAGTGTTCGCTTTGTAACCGGGTAGTCGGGAGTTCGAGCCCCGCTTGTGCCATTGTCGCGCAGTATCAAACCTAAAAGGTTTACATAGACGGTGATTACTCCTTCGCTAAAGGTTCGGCATTTGGAAGTGAGAACCATGGGTCTATCGAATATGACCTTAATAACGGAGGTCCCGTGTCGTAAAAGGAGTTGGCACGTTAAAGAACCTTCATCATTACGGTCCTGATGATTTCAGTTGTATTTTCCCTAGACCTGGTGTTGGCTTATTATCAGCGAAAGAGTTTCAATGTATTATAAACAAAGAAATAAACATTGGATAATGATATTTGAGAGTTTGAAGAAGTTCAGATGTATTCAACGCCTTGTGCGGGGACATCCGTGTCCCTCCGGCACATTTAGTTTATTGTTCATGAAATTAAAGTTACTTGTTATCGATATTTTTTTAAATCATACATGTAACTTTTGAATGACAATCTATAAGAATTTAAAGAAGGAATTCAATTTAATATATATCTTTTTTTCTTTTTAAGAGCTATGAATTATTTGAGGGTGAGGTAAGTAATCTCTGATTCCATTACCAGTATTTGCAGTTTGTATCTCCGGTACATCTAGTTTATTGTTCATGAAATTAAAGTTACCTGTTATCGATATTTTTTAAATTATACATGTAACTTTTGAATGACAATCTATAAGAATTTAAAGAAGGAATTCAATTTAATATATATCTTTTTTTCTTTTTTAAGCGCTATGATTTATCTAAGTGTAAGGTAAGTAATATCTGATTCCATTACCAATATTTGCAGTTTGTATCTCCGGTACATCTAGTTTATTGTTTATGAAATTAAAGTTACCTGTTATCGATATTTTTTAAATTATACATGGAACTTTTGAATGACAATCTATAAGAATTTAAAGAAGGAATTCAATTTAATATATCTTTTTTTTTCTTTTTAAATAGACTGAAAGTGCACCATCTATGGTAAGTAATCTCTGATTCCATCACCAGTATTTGCTGTTTGTATCTCCGGCACATCTATTTAGTTTATTGTTTATGAAATTAAAGTTACCTGTTATCCTTATTTTTGAAAACATACATGTCACGTATAACTTATTATCCATAATAATCTTAAAGCAGGGATTTAATTAAGTATATACGTTTATATTATTTTCAATGCCAATTTGACATTTACGTGATTCTGAGTTCAGAGTAAGTACGTTTTAATTCCATCAATGGTACCAGAGCTTACAATATAGCAACCGCTAATGATACAACGTCGATTAATGATAAAATTAGTGCTAGGTGTTACAAACACAACGCTTAATGGTTTAATTTGATATTGTATTAATACAATAATTGAAAATCCCAACCACTAAGGCTAAATCGCTGCTTATTGAGAGAAGTATCTCATTAGGCGTCACAAACGTATAGCATTCCTAACGCTTAATGAAACAAACAAATATCTACATGATCAACCGCTAATGATACAAAGTAATGTATAAACCAGTGTCTCAGTTATGACATTTAATAAGACATTTCAATCCCCACCTCACACACACTAGTCTGACGTTTTTGCTGTACATCACTGTTTGTTATCTTCACCTTTCATATGTAAACTCTTACATATACATTTTCTTAAAAATGACAAGAGCATAGTTTTTCGAAAATGTTAACAGTCCCATTAAGTGTAGATTAAATTTTGTTCAAAGCATGACTCTAGTGATAGAGTGTGATCCCGATAGAAATTTAAATTTCGAAAATGGAATACAGAAGAAAATATTAAATTATTAATTTCAAGAGTCACTTGTAGAACAAAGCTTAGTCATCCTCCTATAGTGTAGATGTTTAAGTTTCTTCACACTTGGTATCTTGACCTTAATATTGTTTTTAATAGTAATTATATTTCGTACATGAATTTATGTTCCTTTTCATGAAGACAAACGCGTCAGTCCACCGTTTGTCATCATTATAACTCTTGGGATATATATTTAGATATCCATGAATGTTCTTTATTTTTAAGAAGTTTAAGGGTGTAACATTCGCATATACAATTTATTAATGCAAACAGTGTAATGTTGTCTAGATTTTCGAAGCGTTGACTCTCATTTTGAAAATGAAATATAGTGGAGATTCTTTGAAATGTTTATTATCAAGAGCCACTTGTACATATTGTAGTATAATTTTTAAAACTATTTGTTCACACGTACACCCGTGTAGTTGGTGGGCGTTATAATGAAGGTTTGTAGGTTTAGTTCCATTTGTGAAAATGAACGTTTTCAGATAATTCATTTGATTTATGACCCTCTAGTTTGTGTTCATTTTATACACAGTGCATGCACGTTCATCTAATAAACCTGAACTGGGAATTTGTGAGGTCTTTTTTTTTCGTGTTTTAGTAGAATCGATTTTAAATTGACATGTATTAGGAATATTCCGTTCAAGCGAATTTAGGTCTGATTTATAAAGTGCAATCCTGGTGGCAAACGTGCAAGAGAGACACAAAAATGCACAGGTTTCTTCAGTCTCGTTTAAAGTCAGCATTTAACAAATTTTATTGTCATTATGATCATCCAGTTTGCCTATACAACCTATCATTGGGTCAAATGCTGTCTGCCTTGTTTCATACTGATTGTTAAGCCGTTCTTGGCTTTCTGATTTTGACTGCCGATAGCTCCGTTTACCTGATCAAGATATAGGGCTCACGGCGGGCGTGACCGGTTAACAGGAGATGCTTACTCCTCTTAGGCACCTGATCCCATCTCTGGTATACCTAGGGGTCCGTGTTTGCCCAACTATCTATTTTGTATTGCTTATAGGAGTTATGAGATCGGCATGAAACACGTCAGACAGAATTTGACCAAATGATACGTTGTATTGATGCAAAGTGAAGATAACGAATAGTGATCAATCTCATAAACTATGTATTGATAAACTAGATCGTTATAACAGCCATATAATCTGCGGAATGTAAATGAAAGATAAATACGTTGTTCACACTGCGTCATTCAATCTCATGATTTAGATGAGGTAGCAAGTAAGTGGTAACGAAATAATGTATATCGAATAGTGTCAGTATCGGAAATATCCAATTGATTTGTCTTTGATAATAATATAATAATAGTGCTGCTTATTCCGAGAACTATATTACATACAGCAGCCTAATCGCTTAATGTCTACATGATCAACCGCTAATGATAAAAACTAATGTATCATTAAGCGTAGTAGTCGCACCCTTTCATACTACATGTTTTCACGCACACACAGCGCGCGAAACAATCGACCAAAACTGCAGATGATGTCTATGTATATCGTACTTTGTGTAAATATCTATGTTAGTTTTATTGTGTTCTCCGTACATGTATATCATATTTTATTTGTAAATGTTATTTATTTTTGTTGTACCTTACACTGTGTTTCATAAAAAAAAATGGGGCGTTGCGAAAACGTAGAACTGACAATGGAACGGAGAGAGATATAGCAAGGGAGAGATTAATCAATACGGTCTCGGGGGAAATAGTGTGAATATATTCTAAGCTTCACACACCAATCATTTATATTAAGGAAAGAAAAAAACGACATATTTATTACAACGACAGGATTGCTAATGAAGATATATTACAGTATATCTGGTAATTTTCGCGTCCTGGAAATATCCGTATCTATAAAGAATGATAAAAATTCGCTAAACTTAAAGAGCCAAAATTTTAAATCATATAAATGATACAATTGTTAAATGCAAATGTGCAAAAAAACTGAAGAGCTAGAATTTGAAACAACCGGTATATGTTTTCGACACCACCGCTAAATATCATCGACGCTAAAATTACACTCTAAATGTGTATGCGGTAAAATTGGACGTATAATTAGCATGCTATTTTCGTTATCGAATGCTAACACTGCTGTACATTGGTGATTCTAAATGGTAAAATTGTATCGATATGTGGCTATTTCTCATTAGCGGCTAATAATGTCAACTATTAATGCAACACTTCTTACATGTAGCATTAAGCGCTACATTTGCAATTTATATTTCTATCATTATGCGGTGTAGTATCAGTAGTGGTTGATAGATTGCATGTTATATAGTTAATACATGTTTAAATGATGTCGGAGAAATGACTATTTGATTTAAAGAAAGACTGAAATTGTTCATGGAAAACATTTATTAGATTTTTAAGCAACCCAACAAGAGCTCTCTAGTCTGTTGTTGTCTGTTGTACATATAAATTCGGTTTTAAAAAAATCTTCATAAGAACCAGAAGAAAATTCTAACAGTCTCATGTAGTGTATATTCATGTTTGTTCAAGTCATGACTCGTGACAGAAAGGAATCACGTTAGGAATATAAATTTCGGACATGTCATATACTGAAAAACATTGAAATGTTAATTTCTAGAGCCACGTCTACTATAAAGCTTAATCCTCCTCCTATTGTATAATTCTTTGAGTTTCTTCACACGAGGATCCATGGACAGGGCGGAGCTATAATGAAGTTTGAAAATGTCCACAACAAAGAATTCAAATTGTTGAAGGGGGCTATATAACCCATGAGTCTCTTGTTTGTGTTGATACTATAAAGCTACCCCCAGTATATGTGTTCCCATGTTATGAGTCATAGATCTAGAAAATATCGTCGAACATACAGATTACGCTATGCGTACATTTCATTATGTGCATACATTTACTAGTACACAGCAGTCACCGACACAATGCAAACTACCTAGATATTTATTCCTGGAATAATTCCCTTTGCAATGAATCTAAAACTTGTCTTTATAAAGTATTTCATGGTTCATGAAAGTTATCCGTTATCAACTATATTTATGCAACTTTCAATCAATATACAGCAGCAGTTAAAGGTAAAATTCTCATATAGGAATTTCTTAACCTTCTTAACATAGCAGCAGAGTCAGTTAAAAATGTTCTTATATATTAAGCTTCATGCTGTTTTAAAAGCAATTGCATCTTACATATGATTTTAAATTCCCTTTCCAGATCGATCGTGATAGAGGATATCTTAGAGCATATTCGAAGGACCCAGTAACAGAGGATATAGAAAGCCTGCATTTTCTGCCACATCTAGGGATACCTCATATAAATCCCATACCCAAGCCACCCCCTCCTCCGGAGGAGCCTGTATAATATATGTATTACTGTTCGTTATCTTTACCCTTTGATGCATGCATGTTTTGATGTCAGAGAAACACTATTTCAAGACAAAACTAAGCAAGAGTTGATAATGGAGAAGCTAAAGTCACCCTGTTTGTCATAAAGTTGAGTTGTTAGTTTGCCGTTAATATCTATTTTCAATAAATTATCTAAGTATGAAGCAGAAGTGGACACATCTGTGGTGTCTTTTATATCGAGTTCACGGGGATATAGCGACTCGACATATGATTGAAAATTATTATAGACCAGTGCCCCTTTTAAGCTATGTTAGCAAAGTTATGGAAAGAATAATCTTTAAACATGTACATGTATACAATCATTTTCACAAAAATAATTTATTTTACAAATATCAAGCAGGATTTTTGCCTGGTCATTCTACAGTTTTCCAATTACTAGAGACTTATCATAGCATTGTAAAAAGTATAGATGATGGAAAATCTTGCTGTTTGGTATTCTGCTATCTAACTAAGTCATTTGATAGAGTTTGGCACAGAAGTCTTTTATTTAAAATACATACTTATAGAATCAGATGCAGTATTTTTCGGTGGTTTAGGAGTTATCTCTCTTGTCGAACCCAAAGATTTATGTACAAAGACCAATTGTCATCAAGCGCAAGTTTAAATGCAGGAGTACCTCAAGGCTTAGTTTTTGGACCTGCATTATTTTTAATTTATGTTAATGATGTTGCTCAAAATATGATGTCTTTCTGTAGATTATTTGCTAATAATAACTCATTTCAACATACATCTAACAATTTAAATGAATTTGAATTCACTTTAAATCAGGACCTCAGCGTCCTAGATGAATAGTTAAAACAAAATGGTTGTTAAACTTTAAGACCTCTAAAACTAAGGCTGTACTTTTTTCCTTGACCAAGAACATTGATGCTCCGAAATTATTTTTTCAAGACTTTCAGTTGGAGTATGTGTCAGTGCACAGACATTTAGGATTGTTTGTTTCATCCGATGTGAGCTGGTCCCAATATATAGTACGGTTTACAAAACAACTAGGTCTTCTTATAAAATCAAAATTCACTTTAGGAAGAAGCACTCTTTCAAAAAATGTATACTACTTTCATAAGACCAGCTTTAGAATATATATCTGTTGTTTGGGATGGATGTAATACATATGACAGTGATCTGTACAATTATGTGCAGCACGAATTATTACTGACCTTCCTATACTAGCCTTTACAGATTCTCTATATCTAGAAACTGGTTTAGAACCTCTATCTTCTAGACGAACTAATGCTAAATTGTTGACCATGTACAAGATTTATGATAGCAAGGTTCCAAAATATCTAAAAGAAACAATAACTAGTAAAATAAACCATATGTCCACATATAATCTGGAGATAAATATTTAATAGCCTGTCTAGCATAAAATAATGCAATACTCTCCAAATTGTATTTTAACACATCTTGATGAAATTTGGTGGATAGGTAGACATCCAAAATAGTAATTGAAAGACCCCCCCCCCCAAAAAAAAATTGCTATTTTCAACGTTGTCGTCATACGCAATGCCATCTGTATTTCGCATATTTTCATCAATATTACACATGCATTTAAAAATCCAGAGAAAGGGTAAAAATCAAATGTAATTTATTTCACTAAAAATTAAATTTATATTTTTCAAAAGTATTTCAAAGTTACAACAGACGCTCCTCTTCCAAAAACGGTATAATTCATAATCAAACATAAACAAACCCATCAAAGGGCAGACAATTCTTGAAAATTGGCAATATGCCAATCTTTCATAACTGAAGGGAAAGTACATATTGGAAGGGTTAAATCCTCCAAGAGCAGGCTAGGAAATAATTCCTTTTTACACTTATGTCAAAATAGACTACTAAACATCATTAAAGCATATTATTAAGCTTTGGCATTTAAAAATCAAAAGAGATATTAAGGGTTTAAATAATGCCTTTTTCTTCAAAAACATCTACAAAAAAGAGTTAAATGAATCTAAACATTTAGGTTATTAAATTAAAATTAAATTCATACCTCATTCAATGAATATCATAGTTACAAATGACAATGGTGTTCCAAAAGTAACATGAATAAGTATTTAACATACAAGACAACATAATACAAAGGGTAAACAAGTCTTAAAAGTATGCAATTTAGTACAATGACTGTACTTCACATTGACATGACCATTTTATTCGAGTACAAGCTGGGATTAAAATAGATTTTCCAAATAGTACATTTATAACAATACATTTCATATGAGTGATACAATTAGTAAGTTTGGCTTTTAAAAATCAAATGATAGCTTAGATTCTTTTTATTATTCAAAATTGTTGAATTCACATAAATTCATTGACTATAATTATATTTATAATTTTACAACATATTTCAAAGTTATAGCTGACAATGATCTTAAAAATTGACAAATCAAAAATAAATATGCAAAAACATAAATGAGTAGTCAACCCTTAAAAAGTGGCATCATGCCACAACCAGTTTTAAAACAGGTCAAATAATAAAAAACAGTCACTCTGTTATCCTGTTTCCAATCAGAATATGATCCCTGAGTTAACTTAGTTGAAAGGGTAGATTGGGTGGTACATGTATTACTTTCCTGAGAGAAATCCTGTGAAACATAATCTGCAAAAGAGAGGACGAAGATAATATTACACAATACAATTCATAAATAATTCTAGAGATAAAAAAAAAACACAAAGTAAAGCCTAAATGGATAAAAAATTAAATAATAATCATAATGCATGTGTTATGGGCTGGGGTAGGTAAAGTAGGGTTCACAAGTTATCAGTCTTATATAGGACGTTCTCCAATCTAGGAGCTAGATACAATTGAAGGTGAAAATGTTTTTCATGTAAAAAGGGTATCAGTTGTAAAATGAACCTTGATAATGATATATACCAATCACTACATATTATCATATCACATTCACAAATGACATAAAACATGTATTACATTTATTACAAGTTATACAAGACATTCTATTCTGCAAAAGTTCGACTTTCACAATAAAGATACCAATCAGAAATTACAGTTGATATCATAAATAATCATTCATAAAACATATAGCCTATTCAGATTCTGTTATACATTTTGTAATGTGTAAATTGATTACGAATAATATGATGTCACATAATGAATGCAATCAAAATTATCTATTCTACATATGTAACTCACTGACAGACGTAAATTATTGTGCGAAATGCTACATTGTTAAGCCGTTCTTGGCACACTGATTTTGACTGCGGATAACTCCGTTTGCCTGATCAGGATATGGGGCTCACGGCGGGTGTGACCGGTCAACAGGGGATGCTTACTCCTCCTAGGCACCTGATCCCACCTCTGGTCTGTCCAGGGATCCGTGTTTGCCCAACTATCTAATTTGTATTGCTTGTAGGAGTTATGAGATTTATCACTGTTCGTTATCTTCACCTTGCATGTAGTACGTGATTTTCAATATATATTACAAGTAATATGAATTTCAGAAATAATACATTGTGAATAACTTTGCCTTGTATCTCTGTGGTGACCTTTCAGTAAACTACAAGGATTATGTTTCTTATTTTTCATTGTACTCAGTTATACTACTTTACAGAGCAGATAATGAAATTCTTCTTCACTGTTTTGAATATGAAATACAATTGAGTAAACTTAGTCGTAAAAACAATAGAATATAAAACATTGTGATCATGGAAATATAATTGAATTGAACATACTTTATTGACATTAAAACAATGTTAATGACCATTGACTGATTGATGTAGACTGATAAAATACAATTCTCAAAATGTATGATAAAAGCAAAACAAAGTTATGTTGTATGATGTAAGAATATCAAATATGTAGGCCGAACAAAAGTTTCAATATGTAAGAGTTGACACCCCAGGTTGTGACATAGTTTAGTGTGAGCCCTGTTGCTAACAATTGTAACACAACCCAACCCCTTCTTTTTTCGAAAAATATATGGGCTTGAAAATATGACTTCTGTAGTCACTTATTAGGTACCTGCACTGTGAATGCATATTTCATTTGTAAATAAACATGCAGTCTATCAATTCGTACTATATTTAAAATGTAACTCTTTTGATATTAACATTTTCTGTAAAATTCTGTTTTTATCTCTTACCAGTTCCCACTTTAATGAGTTGTATTTTATGCAGTCAGTGTTCTTTGCATGGGAATGGCTGTCTACCTCTGCTCGCTTTCGCCTTACTGTTGTTGGGATAACCTTCAATGTCTCTTAAGTGATGCTCAACCGAAATGTTTGAAATCCGAAATACCAATAAACTTGCTAGAGCTATTATAGGGAAAAACAGAGTGCCAAAAAGTGAAGTTAAATTCGTCTAAGGATAAGAGCTATGCATGAGGGAGATAATCCTTAATTTTGATATGAATTTGTAAATTTTATCACAGCAATTAAATATACATCCGTATCTTCAAGCTAGTAACGAAGTACTTAGCTACTGGGCTGTAGAGACCCTCGGGGACTAACAGTCCATCAGCAGAGGCCTCGACCCAGGGGTCATTAGTTATCCCAAAGTCAACCAAATTGTGAATATATTCCTCAAAAATTCACTATGAATTGCTACTAATATGCAAAAATAGATGCGGGGCTGGGCAATTTGAGAACGATATTCTGCCTTCAACACATATGAAAAAAATAATAAGCAACAAAACATTCTTCTCTTGCAACTACCCTTTTGGATTAATTTTTGTTAATTTGCATGGTTTTCTGGCGGATTTACTCTTAATACCAAAATGCAGAGTTGAAGTTTACAAAAAGTCATTTGTGCCAGACGCTGTTTCTAAGTGGAATTCTCTTAATATTGAATCAAGGCAGGCTTTTCAATTAAACAGTTTCGTAAAAGCGTCAACTCTAATATCAGCAATCCCAAACCCCCTGTATACTTTTCATCTGGTTCTCGTCTGTTGAATATAATTCATGGCAAACAGAGGCACACATGTATTTTGAATGATGGTCTTTATAGACGCAATATTGTTGATTCTCCATCATGTTCTTGTGGCATGCGTGAAGACGCATATTGCTTTTTCTATATTTGCGAGAAATATTTAATTTCTAGATACAAATTAATGGATATATAGCTTAGGTTAAATGACTTGGTTATTATTGATACACATCTTCTACTTTGGGGTGATAATCTCTTATCTACTGAATTGAATAATTATATGTTCTCTTATGTTCAGACTTATATTCATGAAACCAAGATTCAGCTGATGATCATAGTCCATTATTTATTTATAGAACACTTACCATTTATGTATTCTGTGTATATTATTTTTAATGACAATTGTTTGTTGTAACGTGTATTAGATTACAAGTAGAAGAACTCGTAAGTTGTAAGAACGTGCTTCTGATCCTCTTGTATATATTATATACAATGAAATACGTTCAATTCGAAAATTATCATTGTCAACAGAGAAAATGTCGTCGATATATCTAAATGCCGTATTGAAGGTCACAGCAAGAATATTTTTTCTCACGTGAAATTGTTTTAATAAAGTCTGCTTTACGTCAATATAAAAACAGGTCAGCTAACACAGGAGTAAAATGCGTGCTCACAGGAATTCCAACAGAGTGTTGGAAGATCTGGTCGCCAAAGACTATATGACCATGTTGTCAATGAGGAACTCAAAATACTTGTACGTGGAATCAGAGTGGTGTTTAACAAAGGATTACATGTATTTGGATAACTGATCACTAGATAGTCAGCAAACGAGAACCATATGGAAATATACAGGGGGTGGGGGTGGGATGGTTATTAATATTATTAGAGCTATCACTTCTACGACATTGTTTAATTGAAGTATCTCGCCTTGATTCGATACTACGAGTATTCCACTTAAATCCACGTTTGTAAACTTCAAGTCTGCATTTGATATTGTATCATAAAACAATTGTCAATGTTGTTGCACATGCGTGTACATGACATACAGGAGAGATATTTTTGACTTGTAAATCTATACATTAGCTATATGTGTGTTAGTTCGAACAGAGCTCGATGATGGGTCATTGTTGTTAGATATTGTCTGCGTTGGTCAGCTTCTCAAGAAATGACCAACATGGTTAATATCCAATGAAATCAGTTTGACCTAAGGTTAACTACCTGTACAAATTATGAACAATAGGTGGTTTGAAAACGTATATGGATACGAACAGGAAATAGCCAATGCTAGACCAGGTCAAGAGGTCAATGGTTGGAGTACAGCAATAATCTAAAAATAAAATGTAACAATATGCAAGAACTGTAAGATAAATTTGAATGTGCAATGACTGAATTGAAAGTTTCAAATCATATAATTAAATTGCTTTTAATTTTAAATTAAAGATTTATGCCAACAGTGCATATTTTTGAGATGTATATATATTACAAACAAGGAATTTTGAAAACAGATCAGCAATGCGATTGTGTATATAGAACCCGATTCTGCGGAAAGTTAGTCAGTGGTGTTTTACTTGGTTAACTCACAACTCCCATTGGTTTTATATTTCATTTAGGTAAGCTGTGCGCATTCAGATTTATCATATTGAACATAATAAGTGATGTAAAGATGTTTGCCATATATTTTATTGTAAACTGTATCGTGTTGATTGTGTTAAGAAGTGATATATAGTGGGATGTTAAATAAATAAAGAGTGGTATTTTACCTGACTAACTCAAAACTCGCATTGGTTTTCTATTTCATTTAGGTGGGGTTTTCACCACTCACCCCATACCCGGTTATACTGCATGAAGGCCAGGGGACATCAACGAGCAGAGTATATAAGCTCAATAAAAAAGGTCTATTATCGTAAAGATGATTCTGTAAACCAAAGGAATTCAATCGGCCCTGAGGAGTGTAAATGGCATCACAGGCATACAGTATCACGATTCTAACGTACTCAAATATCCCTGATATTTGAGGTTCAATTGTAATCAAATACCCACCCCAATTCTAATCTACTTATAACAGAATTAATAATTGTTATAGCAAACACTTGTTATAATAATTACATAGTTATCTGTATCACGTAGATTATATGTTTCCATATTGTTTATTTTTCTAGGTATTGTTTCTTTTAGATACTGCGAAACCTACATGTTTGGAATATCTAGAGGCAGTTGATCTTCCAAATACATGGGAAAGATCCTCTAGTCCATTTGGGTATGCCAATCTTTGTATGAGAATACACAAACCTTCTATTCCTGAACATACAGTCCTGTTTTTCAATTCATCCAGGTTTAATCGGTGATGAATCGATGCCTCTTTTTCATTGTTCATGCAAGACAAAAGTAAAACATCATCATCGTCTGCCAGAGCTGCAAGCAACATTATATTTTGCGCCATTTGTTTTCATTGATCTTAACGCAGTAAACCCTCTTTTGATTCGTTTATTTGCACACTTTTATCCAATCAATTTATTTGTAATTAATGATTTTACACGTACACGTACTGTTTGTTAAACATAACATTACGTTGGAAGCGTGTACTTGTAAACATACTTCTCTTTGACGTACACGGTCAGTTGCTTAACGTCTCTAATGTGCCAATGCCAACAATTCATTTGATAAAATGTTTCTTTTTAAATTGATGATGATTAATCTGGATTTTTTGAAGGTCCCATTCTTCACAGCTTAATAAAATCCTAATGAATTACATTTCTTACTACATTGGTTCCATCACAGGTGTCCCTAAAAAAAACTCCATCTCATTTATTTTTCTGTCAACTTTAAAGCTTAGTCATGAGAACTCTTTAAGATTTTAGCTTTGTTTACAAAGAACACCCACCCCAATTTTTTCACTGGGTTACAGAATCTGTATAGGCTCATTTTAGAAGAAGTAAAACAATCTAACTCGTAATAACGAGTTAAATACCTCGTTATAACAGCTAATTACCTCGCTATAATTAACTTGTTTTAACGATTGATTGATTCGTGTTTTACACCGTTTTGGCAATATTTCAGCCAAAACCTCAATCAATCAATCGTGATAACAAGTTAATTACCTCATTATAACGCATTAGTTATCTCGTTCTAACAAGTTCGTATGTATGGGAACAATACATGCAAAGGACTTCATCTTTCCAAATACTTAACATAACGATTAGAAATTATTCAAATCGCCCAATTTAAGTCATATAATCATTCATCATTTCGAATGTGGATAGAAAAATCCCAACGTGTGGACAAGATTCACAATCAGGTCACTATATTAAAAAAATCAAATGTCTGGTTTTTTAACAATTGTTTTATTATGATTATCATGTAGGACTCTTGTCGTTAAGATCAATTTTGATTTCTTACTCCAAACAATTGAATAACTGACGATGTATTCTTTTTTATATCAACATGTTGTCAAGAAGTGATATTATTATTATTATTATTATTCATCGTTTTGATAACTAGATATGTCTAATGTCAATTCACGATTAAATGATAGAAACATTGATGAAGATTACCAGGTGGTAGTAGCAGGCAGATATATTATAAATTATTACAAAGTGTACTTCATTTTCAGGCAGATAGCAACGTGTGCATTCAGAGAAGTTGGAAGTTGATAATTCTACAATTCTTACACGTACAAGAAATAGCTTTCCCTGTCTTGAAAATCTGAATTCGTGAAAGAGGGGAGGGGGTGGCATTCAGGTCCTTCATAAACACACATTATTTAAACTTTTACCCCACGCTTTGATTTCATTTCTAAAATCGAGGAGGGGTGTTCTACCTTCACTACAGGACTCTGATTAACAACTTTCAAGCTTACAGTCTTCTCATTCACTACTGCTATCAAAAATAGTCAAGGGGGCAGCAGCCCAATATATCTTTATTTGCATATGAGAATAACAGATGTCTGTTGTCAAAAAACACCACCACTGTTTTCAATATCGAAGCGTAGGTTTAGGATTGGGACCAGACTAACGAATTCAATTTTCAAACGTATTTAATCTAAAACTCTTAACAAATCTTTTCAACCGAACTGGAAAGATGATTTCATACAAAATATTTAACTAAAATAGTTGTGTGGATAATAGTTCATATAGATAGTATTGTTTCCCAAATGAGTATGAGTATGGAAATCAACAGGGTTCGATTTGACTGGCTTCCGTACATGGTTAGGTCAACATATTAAAATTAATTACCATTTATGAGGTTTACATGGTGAAATGAGGACCCGAGACCATGAGGTGACCTGACCGAGTACGCGTAGCGGCCGAGGTCAGGTCAATGAGTGGACAAGGTCGAGTGTCCTTATTTCACAATGTTGACCTCATAAGAGGTAATCGATTATTTTATTATACCGATATGAAATAAGATTAGAAATGATTCACTTATTTACTTTACATTTTGAAATTACAGAAAACTGTAATATTCCTCGAACAGGTAATAACAATCAATCCTCGTACAATTGTTATTCATATGGTAGTGAATCTGAACTTGATTCACATGAGAAAACATTAGACCGTATGTTAAGGAACGTGCTATTGCACATGATGTTGAAACAGGGATGACGGCATTTTCTTTCCCCGACTCGGGAAAATCTGCAAGTATCTCGACTAGGAGCTGAGCATTATCAAATTGCTGAACTTCATACTCATGGAAATGTGATTCAGAAACATATTCAACAGGTTCTTGTTGATGAGCTGGACCATTAGAACAAGATGAATTCATCACATTTTGCAAAACACTACACATTTCATGTTTTTTGGTTTCACTATCATTTCTTGAATAACTTTTGAAGGAGTTTTAACTCTTGTAGCCACGTATAGACATACTATGACGGGAATCAATTCCTTTCTGATCCAGAGCGGTCATGCACGTTGCCCTTATGCAGTGGTTAGTGTATGTACATGTACTTGATAACTGGGCTTTCAATGCTATTATATTCATGACGTTACAAAGGGCATTGTGTCCTACACTTACAATGTCATACCAAGCACTATCACGTTCTTCAAACTTTTCTGCGGGGCCTCTGCCAGAACCAATCACACCTAGGATTTAATTTGGAGATGCATTTTTCAAGACTTGAAACTGGGCATCTGGAACTTCCTGGAAAAAATAAGGAATTATTATATTTACATGCCTGATTAAAAAAAAAAAACACTTTTCAAAAATGATTCAAATGGTATAAATTAGTATTCATATAACAGAATTTAACGATGTACAAGTAGATCTACCTGGCATCACACAAATCCTGCTCCCTGATGAGTCATTGTCTGCAACATCAGCGCCCCTGTGATTTTTGGTTTCATATTTAGCAGTGTTTATGTAGAAACGTCTCCTCTGGGCATCTTTCTTCATGCATCACAGACTCTCTCGTCCCCTGCTGCACCTGTAAAACATGACATCCAAAAATACTTTGTACAGGAATCCTTGGGGATGTTTGGTATCAAGAGTGGCCGATGACTAAAGTTTGTCAATGTCGGCATCGTGTATAACCTCTTTGTGTTGTATACTTCCTTTACCCAAACGTTTTATTTGTGTTAAAACAGTTTTAAACATTTCATTAGACAACTAGAATGCAGGGTCGTTCACAATATCTAATTTTCTCAGTGGAAAAAAGAGCCTTTGTAATCCAACCCGAATGCTGATCATTGATGCTCTCGAATAAAAATCGTCATTCTTCTTCCGACACTCCTGCATAAAAAAAGTATGAGAAACTCTCCAAGGTCGTCCATTGTTTTCTGCAAAACGTCATATTCCTCCATTTCATTGGACGCACAGTACTCTCAAAGAATCCTAATGGAGGCTTGGATTACGTTTTTGGCATTTGGACTATCTCTGTTTTCATGAATACTCGATCATTCTCTCTGATTCAGTTCAGCAAATCTCCCACCGACAGCACGATTTTCTTTGGAAGCAGCCATAGTTGTCACAGACGACAACTGATGATATTGTGCAAATCCAGATTGATGACTTATTTCATACCTACGCACTCTAAAATATCAGGAACAGGAAACACGGATATTTTACAACATTCAATTTTATCTTGCAAAATAGGTTTAAAATCATAGAAAATTTTATTCATTAATATCAGTGTGGTGTGAAAATATATTAAGAATTAAATTTTATTAAAAGTTTGGAAGAATACAACGATGCACGACCTCAATTGTGCGCAGAAAAAAAAAACAATCTGTGCCATCAATTGAATGCTTTTAAATAAGGGATGGATGTGTAGTTTTTAGTGGTGGGGTTTTTTCATCCACATATTTTCAAGATTTAAAAATTGTATGTAGTAAGTTAGATAAACCAAAAAATGAAATCCTGACTTTTCTTGATTTCTTTATCCACGTTTCTTATCCCCTGTAATCTCATCAATGTGGAACGTATTCTAAAGCCAACAACACTGAATCCGTTGCTGATTGATTGATTGATTGATTGTATATTGTTTAACGTCCCTCTCGAGAATATTTCACTCATATGGAGAGTTGCAAATCTCATCAATGTGGAAAATATTCTAAAACTAGTATAACTATGTCAGTTAAAATTCACATTTAAATTAAAAACAATCAAGTTCAGTATCCATGTATATTATGTACGTCATGAAAGAGGATTGTAATGATTAAATTCCAAATATAACCTGTCATTAGGTCGAATTTTCTCTCATCTTGTATTTAATAGTGATTGTTAGGTCGTTCTTCACATATCGATTGTGACTACGGATTACACTGTTTACCTGATCAAGACAAAGGGCTCATGGCGGGTGTGACTGGTCAACAGCGGATTCTTATTCCTCCTAGGCATGCGTTCCCACCTCTAGTGTGTCCAATGGTTAGTGTTTGGCACTGTTTGCCCTACTTTCAAGTTTGTATTTTTTGTAAAAATTGTGAAATTGATCACTGTGCGATATTTTTTACAACTTCATCACATCACATAATCATTTGCATTATAGGTATGTATTGAACATTTGCATATTAAAAGTTTGCAAGAATACAACATTGTAAACCCTCGGTTATGCACAAGGAAAAACAACCTTCGTCATAACTAGAACGTTCTTCTTAAACAAGGCGTGAATGTGTAGGTCTCTGTCCCACCCCCCGGAGAGGTAGGTGTTTTTCAGTCACATGTTTTTCTTCAGCTTTTACTTGTAATAAGTATGTTAGATACACCAAGGAATGAAACCCCTATATTTTTCCTGATTTTTATCCACCTTTTTATCCCCTGTAGTCTCATCATTGTGGATAATACTCTAAAACTTACATCACTATGTCAGTTAAAAATCTCATTTAAATTTAAGACAACCAGATTCAGTATACATGTACATGTATATTATGTATTTTATAAAACGTGGGATATAAATATTTGATTTTCACATACAACTTGTCCTTATGTTGAATCCTGTCTGACACGTTTCATAACCTTTATTAGGCCCCTCTTCACATACTGATTGTGAGTACGGATTAATCGGATTGCGTGATCAAGATAGAGAGTTCAGGCGCGTGTGACCGGTCAACAGGGGATGATTCCTCCTCCTCGGCACCTGATACCACATCTAAAGTGTGTCCAGTGGTTCGTGTTTTCCATATTCTCACTGTAACATTCTTTTTAGGAATTATGAAATTGATCACTGTTGGATATCGTCACTTATTTATCACATCACGCTATCATTTGCATTGAAGGTATATATTGCACAATCTATTTTGTATTGTTTGTAGGAGTTATGAGATTTATCACTGTTCGTTATCTTCACCTTACATTTACAAATTAAAAGTCAGCAAGAATACAGCGATGTAAGACCTCAATTGTGCACGAGAAAAAATAACATGAGCCACGAATCGAACGGTTTTTCTTTCAAACAAGGGTGGCTGTGTACTTGTTTGTGTCCCATTTCCACAGAGAGGTAGAGTTTTTTTTTAATTACATGCTTTAAAGATTTTACATGTAATAAGTGTGTTATATGAACATACACCAAGGAATGAAACCTCTATCTTTTTCTTAATTTTTTTTTATATTTCATCAATGTAGAAAGTATTTTAAAACTAACATCACTGGATCAGGTAAAAATATCATCATGTGAAAAGTATTCCAAAACTAACAACGCTATGTCAGTTTAAAATCCCATTTAAATTTAAAGACAACCAGATTCAGTATACAGGTATATTATGTATTTTAAAAACGTAAGATATAATGATCTAATTTACAAATACAACCTGTCATTAGGGTCGATTTCTGTCGGATGTTTTATACCGATTGTTAGACTTTTCTTGGCACACTGATTTTGACTACGAATTACCCTATTTATCTGATCAAGACATAGGGATCACGGTGGTTTTGACCGGTCGAAAGTGGATGTTTACTCCTCTTATACACCCGATCGTACTCCTGGTATGTTGAGGGGTTCGTCTTTACCCAACTCTTTATTTTTTATCCCTTATTGGAGTTATGAGATTGATCACTGTTTGTTATCTTTACCTTTCATACTGATTGTGACAATCGATAACTTCATTTACCTGATCAAGATAAAGGGCTCACGGCGGGTGTTACCGGTCAGCATTCGATGTTTCCTCCTCTTAGGCACCAGATGCCGCCTCTATAGTGTGTCCAGTGGTTCGTAGTTTCCAATTTTACATTCTTTCTGGGAATAATGAAATTGATCACTGTTCGATATCGTTTTTTATCACAGCACGTAATAATTTCATTGTAGATGTATATTGCATATTTGCGTTGGAATTAACAAGTTAACATGTCTTCTGTATACCAGTGGTCTTTGGTAGTCTTTAAGTTATTACATGTAGCTGAATGTGTTATACAATCGGGAAAAAAACCCATCGGTTATCTTTGCTGTTACAATCTAAACCGAAATAAAGATTTATTTACTTAATTTCAAATTAATGTATGAATGTTCATAATCTCTACACAAGATTAAAACCTCAATTAATCCTTGTATTTTGCATAATACATGTATAAATATCGGAAATTGTGATTGTCCGTAATCTAATGAAAACATGACACATTGATGATTTTAACTTTTTATTCAAGCAGGGAAGAATACAAAGTGCACAGTGTAATAGGGAAGATCAGCAAATTCTGAGAAATAAATAGGAAACTCCAGTTCACTCTTGTATCATCACGTGGATGTCAAAGACTGCCATAACCATCTAGAAAGAGTTAAAAGTATAAAGGCTAAAATCCTAGAGATGCAGATTAAGATTATTGCTGTAATATTTTTTTATGTGATGGGGCTTATTTGTGATTTTTAAACATTTTTGTCTGTTATCAATTTAGAATATCAACGAAATATACAATTCGTATAATATTTCAATACACAGAATTTCTTGATAAATAAAATTCTGTCTTTCATTGAATTGCTGAAGTTTGGCTTTTCAAAACAAAAAGGAAAAGGAAAAGATGGAAGTGTTTATGGAATGAATTCATTATTTCTTTTCGTTGGATGGTTGATTCATTGATTGATTTAATGTTTTCCGCCACACTCAACAATTTTTCAGTTATCTGGTGGCGCCCAGTTTTTATTGGTGGAAGAGAGAACCCAGATACAATGTACCTGGAAAGAGACCACCGACTTTCTGAAAGTAAACTGGGAGACTTTCTAACTCACCGGCGCGAACGGGATTCGAACCCGCGCCGACAGACGTGAGAGGCCGTGTGATTTTTGTGCGTGATGCGCTAACCACTCGGCCACGGAAGTCCTTCGTTGGATGGATGGATGGGGGTATACCACGAAAAATAAGACTGAAAATGTTTCAATGCCCTTAGCACAAGATGCAAAGTTTTCCATCTTATTTTCGTGGTATACCGCTATCCAACGGAAAAAAAAATCAATTTATTCCTTATCGTTTAAATATTTCAAAACATTGAGTTTAAATAATAAACATGATCATGATTTGAGTTGAATTAATGACTCATTTTTAGGCTACATTCTATATAATTTAGAGATGGTTGTAGTAATTTGTGAATACAAAACTAGACAAACTTCAACTAAATCCGTTAATGGCGACTTTCACGAACTGTTTACTGTTAAGCAAACGGGTTTCTTTAACTTTCTTGGGAATTGAAAAGTGCAGTTTCGATGGGTTAGAGATAATTGTTATTGAGAGAAAATTTCTGGAGGTTTATTGAATGGAAATGGAATTATGTCGAATGGATTGATGTCGGTACTAACGGCAAGCGTGGGACACGTGCATGATTATGACGTGGAATGCGATCAGAGACAAGAGCAGGTTGTCGTGGTTTCCAGGTGGAAAAGTGAGGGTTGCGGAATGTTTTTCTAGTTTGACCAGTGAATTGCTACGGCGTCACTGCTATTGTAACGTCATACGGAAACCTCATTTCGGTGCCCAGTCATACATATATCTCGGAGTTCGAAACCATCGTCGTTAAGGGCTTGACTATTGCAGTTGCTCTGAGGCAGTTAGGTATGTGACATGAAAAAGTTGTCGAAGGGTACACACTGGACTATTGTCATCCCCAATGGAATGTCTTTGACTCTCAGAATAGCAGAAGCAGACATGTGGGTTTTTTGTGGTTTTTCTTGTCATCAAATAGCTAATAGCCATCTTTATTTAATTTTGCATACTTGATTGTTTATTTTTCTTTGATACTTGTTTGTTGTTGTTAAATAAATTTATACACCTTAACAGAATCGTTCTTTTTCTTTTCAGGATTTCCAATCAAAAATAGATGTATAGATACTTAGCAATCAGAGGAATCCCCATCATCCTAATATAAAGCAGTTCTGATATTTTTTTCATTCGATACGATATACCACATTTTTCTACCAATAAAAAATCATGTAAAATTATTTTTTTCTATTTAATATACATGTATTTTAGAGTAATAAGGTGACAGAGAAATTAGCAATTATTGCAAAAATGATAAACGCGAACATTCACTGCTTTGTTACTTTTATATAGCATATTAAATGAAAGGTGAAGATAACGAACAGTGACCAATCTCATAACTCCTATAAGCAATACAAAATAGATAGTTGGGCAAACAGGGACCTTTGGACACACCATATATGCGATCAGGTGCCTAGGAGAAGTAAGTATCTCTGTCGATCAGTCACATCCATCGTGACCCCTATATATTGATCAAGTAAACAGAGTGTTCCGTAGTCAAAATCAGTGTGCCAAGAACGGCTCAACAGTCGGTATGAAACACGTCAGAAAGGATTTGACCCAGTGATAGGTTGTATTGGCAAACTAGATCGTTATAACGACATTAGAATTTAAACGAGACTGTTGAAACCCAGCACCATCAGCGTTTGTCGATAGCCTGCTTTGATTTCAAAACTGACCATACGTAGAACAAGCCTTTGTATATCGTAGTTGACATATATAAACATCATATGGAGATGATAATGGAATGTTGCTAAATAAATATGGGAAGTTGACGATAGAGAAGCTGAAATAAAGTTGATTTGTTAGTTTGCCGTTAATATCTACTTTCAATAAAATATCTAAGTATGAAGCAGAAGTGGACCACTCATTGCTGTCTTTTATTTCGAATTCATGGAGCCATGTCGAATCGACATATGAAGGAAAATTATTATTGTTAATAGATAAAACGTCGTCGATATATCTTAATGTCAAATTGAAGGCCACAGCAAGAGATTGTTTCTTCTCACGTAGAAGTTTTTGAATAAATTCTGCTTTCCTGGAAATATAAAAACAGGTCAGCTAACAATTCGTGTCCATGGAAATTCCAACAGACTGTTGAAAGACCTGATCACAAAAGACCATGAAGATATTGTCAATGAGGAACTCCAGCATATTTTTTATTTCAACTTCAGAGTACTTGTTCGGGGAATCGAAGTGGTGTTTAACAAAGCGTTTGGGTTTTTTTTTTTGGGGGGGGGGGGATGACTGATCACTAGATATGAATATTTGCGTTTTCCATTTTTGTTGAAGAAGCAGCTGTCTGTGATGTCAAATAGTCTAGTCTTTAATTGGTCGTATAAAGTGTTGAAAAGGCATACATGTACGTTGTGATGTTTTTGATTTGAGAAAGGTTTTGCGACTTGAATTTAACTAAGAGTTCTTTAGAACTTTTTAGAATCCATATTTCATTTACAAGACCTCTGGCATATATAGTTGCACAGTACGTTTGAAGTTTCTCCTTCACAGCTGTCCATATTTATTTGATGGACACGATGTAAATGAAATATTTCACACACTTTCTTTGCTTGAACATTTAAATATCAAAACTACTGCAAAATACTATTCTTAGGAAAGGGGTGGGGGCTGTACTCAGGAAGATTGATAATAAATTTTGACAAAAGCTGGGCAGTAAAAGTTAAACCATTGGGAACCTTTGGGAAGAAATTAACTCTATTAACATTTTAATACTGATTAAAAAATTAAATAGACGAAAACATTTTATTGAATCAAATTAGTGGATCAGTAGATCCAAAAATCCGTGAGATACAAGACTTATACTGACTATACTAAAATACTTGCAAAGTTCATGAAGGGGCACAACTGTAAATTTACCTCTGTTTTCTATATTAAAGTATACCCCCCCCCCCACACACACATATCTTCGTGCTACTATTAGGCCACATCCACAAATCAGTGAGATATCATACTATACTAAAAGAAAAAAAAACTTGCAAAATTCATGAAGGGGCACAACTGTAGATTTATCTCTTTTTTCTGTAGTAATACATGTTGTGAACCCACCCAACCCCCCAAACACACCTCTACAAGCTACTTACAGACCTGATCTGACATATCAACCTACCTGCTCTCTTGTGTTTAAAAAACATTCTCTCTGTCCCGGTTTCCGTCTCTGCAGCAGAAAAAAAAAGTACATTTACATTCCTAAGTGCTCATTAATACACATATTTTGGAGAACTATTTTCGGGTTACCTCAGGTCCTAGTTGAGGATACGTTTTATCCTTCTGCGCATGAACCGTCTAAAGTATTATACGGTAGGGATCCCTGATATAGTATTGCTAGTATGATTTCCTTGGTTTTGCATTTTCGCTTGTTTCACCTTTTTTACATTAGGTTTTTCGGTCTGACAAAATTTGATTCGGTCCAGTGTGTTCATTGATTACACGGGACCGAATGTACTGTGTGGTCCAAAAAGCTTTCGCACAGACTGTAAACGCACACATTTTTTTTATAAACTCAACAAACTTTTTTTTAAATTAGAAAATTGAGACTGTTGATATACTACGCATTGCGTCTAGGTTTACTTTTTGAAATTAATATTTAAAATGTATACTGTAGTTTATTTAACTTTATCATAATTAATTTTAGAACTTTTTTTTTCATTCCAAGTTTCCCACCCTTGCCAAAACCGCAAGAAAATGGAGATAAATTGTTATTCCGTGTAGATATAATATCATGAACAGCCTCAGAGAAAGATCATTATGAATACTATTGAAGAGAGTTTTGAATGCCGACTTTTGGCTATGTTTAAATGTGAAGCTTTGAATATTGTTCAAATTAAACTAGTGTCTAATTTATTTTTATTTCTACAAAAACTAGGTATATCTTAAGCGAAATAAACATGAAGACATACTGATTTAAAGTATGAGACCGATAAAATGTAGGATCGGATCAGTCAATGTTCGAATCGGCATGCAGTCGTCTCAAATATCTCCGTGATTCAGAATTGGCGGTGTGATGCGGAACGAACCTGTAAACTTGGGTATGGAAAATGTAAAGACCTGTGACATTTACAGCAATTTTCAGACAATTTAAATGATTTTTCATTTGAGAAACTTCTGATCTTCTCACAAGAAGATTGAAACCTAAATTATCTTCCTGGTACCCCCAGCAATCGTTAATGAAAATGTGATCCGGAACTGGACAAACGACAGTACATTTAGTCTTGAAATGTATGTACATCTGTACCTGTACATGTACAAATACAATTTTAAATGCATTCACTGAATTGTGTTATTCATTTCTTCATAATGAATTTCTATACGCAATGCTTTGAACACGTAAACTAAGCAATATATTATCACATTTGGGTATAAACAAAATGTCTTACAGAAACACTGCCTGTAATTTTGTATTTACTGAATTATCAATATGTGTATTCAAAGGGGCATTTGCTTTCATTTTGTCACCAAAAAATTTGATTCAATGAAAATTGCTCAATATTATATATATCAGGAATAACTGCACGATTTAGTTATTTAAAACACTTTTTTATCCCGAATGCAGGTCCATGAATTATGTATATATTTTTTTATGATTAATGTCTTGCAAGGCAATTATTCTTCCATATATATTTCTTTACACCAAAGCGGTTATCTAACATAGTCTTATCAGGGTTTCTCTTGTTTTTGTGCAAAATAAATGTGTTATTAGTTATTTTATATATTCCTTTGCCATTGAGAAATTTTGAGGAAAACAAATTACTGTCACTTTCACAGTTAATGTCCCTTTTAAAAAAAATAGAAAATTGGTTATTTTACATGTCAGGTGATTTTGAATATATTTTTCATTGTTTTACAATACAAAAGTTTAAGAAAGAAAAAAAAAATATAATCGCTCGCTTTGCTCTATTACGATACCGCCTGAAAATTATGTTGAAAATAAATTTTAATATTGTAAATAGTAAATCGCTCGCCCGCCCTTATTTTTTGGGGTCATTTGTCCGAAGAACAAGAAATTTTATTGGTTTCGCCTTATTGTCATTCAAATAGTTATTTTCAACTAAATACGGAAATTTTATTAGAACTGTTAACCATCAATATACGTTTCGTTCAAACCCTATATTACATTGTGATGTAAGTGTAAAATTTTAATAACGAAAGTAAAATCATACTAGTGCATTCCCCTTTGCATATAATGTAAACAAAGAAATTAGTTCATTTAGTGTTTAGATAATTAGATTCAGAAACGTCAACTTATTTCTGATAACGATATCTACACGTGTATATAACTTGATTAATACAATTTATCAAAATTTAGTAAACAAAATACATATACATGTATACCGTATGTATCGAATGCACTCAGTTTAAAGTAGATGACGTTGGAGACGTGTTTATGTTCCTAAAACAGCGGACAATACATCCAAATCACGTGGTGTCGTATTTTGTATAGAGCGAGCTGCTCCGGGTAGGTCATCAAGTTCAAACAGGTTTTCATAATGGAGAGGCCTCTAGTGAAAATTTTGCTTATCTTTTTTTGAAGATATCGACGATATGGGCTACGTTTATCACCATACGAAATTTAAAAGTTTATAATGATATACAATTACAGCCTGAATGATTTAACAATACCTAATATCACTCATATATTTCCAGATCTGTGAATTTCAGCTAATGAGGAAACCCCAAGCTTAAACTCAGCGTTATATACCGTTTGTGGCGAATTTATGCGCCGTGTAACATTAAATCATGCAAAGTGCAAATGTTGATAAGTTGAATCATGTAAAATTTTCATAGATATATTGGAGGCCATTTCACACAATCATTTCACTTCATCCTTTGGTTTGAAAGTGGTGGGGTGTTAATGAAAATTATGAATTTAGTATTTTTTGACAGATATTCATCGTCGGAAACCCACGGTTGATTACGCTTCGTTCCTCTCTCCATCACCCGTGGGTCCATTCATACCTATTCGCTCGTTCTCATGAATAATATCTAAAAATATTGTCCAATCAAAGTAATCGTTATAATAACGGAACTCTTCTGTTTTTAAAGGTAGCATTACTTAACTGCTACCACAGCAAATATGGCCGCGCCTGTAAAATATTGCGTGCTTTGCCAAAAGACCATTACTGACCGATCATACAGGTCTCTATCGTCAGCCACGAGTCAGGAACAGTACAAGGATGTGTACAAACTTATGTGCGTTCCAAGCATAAAAGGATTTGCATGTAATTCCTGTGCCAACAAGCTCAACCGCGTTCAAAAGCTCAACAACGATCTGAAAACTAAATTAATTAGCATAAAAGACGAACGAGATAAGCTGTTATCCACGTTGAAAGATATGACAGGTGTTCGAAGTCTTAATGACAAACTGTCAACGCCTAAAGGGACAAAACGAGTGTTAAGTTCATTAAAACTCACCCCAACTCCAAAATCAAAAGTAAAAAAGGGTTTGTTTTTAAGTCCTAGTTCTTCAAGAAAAAGAAGAGTTGAACCTGTAAAGTGCCACGATGATAAAAAGATTGATGAGTGTACTCAAACGAAAGACCAGTCTGAGGAATTTGACGTGAAGGTAATTATTTTTTAAAAATATCATTTGGGGGGGGGGGGGTATTTCTTTAATGTTCCATGATCTTTTGTCTGAAAATAAGAGGGGTGAAAATGAAGATTTAAAAAATACTTTCACAAATATCATGTTTAGCGTAATGTATTTGAACCGTGCAATGATTTCAATACATGTAATACATAAGATTTGTTTCTGTCATGTCTGTTTAAAATATCCTAGAGTAGATAAAATGTAATATTTTGATATTTCGTCATAATGTAACCATAGGTATGGAACGTTTAAACCAAGAAGGGTTGAATTGAAAGAACGCAACACTTAAAAAATTAAGATAAACAAGTTTATCAATACTTGTTAATCCTTCTATTGTTTTAAAATTGAAATGCAGGAATATGTGTGACAAAGGTAGAAAAAAGCTCAACAAGTTGTTTTAGACGTTGAATTTAACTAATTTTCAGTATTTTCCTTTAATTTATATGTATGCTTCTTAATTCTAATATTTTTTGATAATTTTTAATGACTTACAACCCAGAATCATTAAAGCTTCCAAACATCGATCTACCAATTAATCAGACAATGAACAATTTGTAGCAAACCTGTTCTTACAGCACTGAAGCCCCTTTTATTGTTTACACCCACCTGTACAGGTATACAGACATACATGTACATTCCCTTTTGCATCTGTGTAAACAATAGCTTTCACACTTGTCGCTCCATTGACCACAGGTCGCCCTTATACTCACCACTCCAATGAGTAAATATCACCATTACAAAGTTTTTAATTTTGTTTTTATATATTTATTTTTATTATCTTTTTATTGGGGGGGGGGGGCAAAATTATTGGGGCGACGAGTGGTGCCCCTGAACTTATTTTACTTTGAATGGATTTTCTTATAAATGAACATTTACATCTTTATACAGATAGTAGTGAAGTACAGTGGTGTTGAAAGATTAAAGATTATCAAAGAAGAACACGAGCAGGCAGCTTTAAAGTCATTGCTGAATAATGCCTCACCTCGAGCAGTGCTGAAGAATTTAAGTTTGAATGAAAATTACAAGAAGGAAATGTTTGACATTGTTAAAAATGTGATACTAAATGAAATAAAACATATTTCAAAAAAGGATAGTGAAATATTCAAAGGACATGCATCCAACAATGAAAAACTTATAAAATTTGACTGGAAATGTACAAGTCAGCAGCTCCAACTAAAGGCACCATATCTGTATTCAGTATTTAGCAGCGTTGTTGGCTTGCAAAAGAAGAAAAACCTACCACAGATGCTTACATCCCTTGCTGTACTTTTGTATGGAAGATCACAGACCATTAACCAGTTGCAATACATACTAGGCTTAATTCTCCAGAAATGTGGCTTGAACAGAGAGGTATTATAAAATTTAAAAAGTGTTGTAAATGACATCTATATTTATAAATCTCCATGTGTATGTTATTTAATTGCTGTATCACAAGTATGACCTACAATCAAAAAGGCCTGCAGGAGGTAGTACTTTCGAGGATCCAGTGCTACATTTAGCCAGTTTGAATTTGGGTTGTGTAATGTATCTGGTAATTAAATTTGCATGAAATTGAATTAATTGTTCGAATCAGATAAACTGTAGTTACCAATGTACAAGTAAATTTTTAGGTCGCCTGAGTAGACTTGCATGTAGGTCACATTTTGCAATTGTTTTGCATCCGTCGTCTTGCGTCTTCCGTCGTGAGTTAACAATTAAACATCTTTAACTTCTTCCTTGATAACTACCATTCCAATTCTTTTCAAATTTGGTATGAAGCATCATTGGGACAAGGGGACATAAATTTTAAATTTCCCCTAGGGCGTGACAAAAACTGCCCAAAATTTTACCAATTTTCAAAAATCTTCTTTACAACTACACATGTATGGGAAAAATTAAATGCATAGTAATGTAGAGCCTCTAACAAAATTGTAACTTTCATGATCACTGGTATAAGGGTTCTGACTTCAGGGTGGGGCAAGATTTGGCATATAGAATTTTTGTGTAAAACATTTTAATGACATTTTTAATGCTATTGATACTAAATTGTAACTAAATGGATATTCAGAATGAGCAGGTAGCCCTTTACCAAAATTGAAAATATGATGATGGGTCAGGCCCTAGGTCAAATAGTGAAAATATATTAAATCTTAGAAACTCTTCTTCTCTACTCCTATGTATAATTGAGATAAACTAAATGCATGATTATGATGTGCATAAAGCTCTCTACCTAAATTGTGAAATTTTAGGCTCCTGTGTATGGGGTTCAGGTCCTAGGGTGGGGCCAATATGGCCACATATAATGAAAAATGAAAATGTTTAAAAATACAATTAGGAAATGTTGATATGATTTATATCCTCTAAACTTCCATTTTCCTTATTCTGTAATTAAATATGAATTGTGTGTATTTTGAAATATCATGAATATGTGCACAAAAGACTCCATATTGATGCTTATATAGAAATTTGAGGCTCTGTATGGGCTGTGATACTCAGGTGACAGTTAAGGCCCATGGGCCTCTTGTTTGTAAGTTTTAAAAAGAAAATACATCTGAATTTCAGGGAATGAATATCATTCATGACTTGGGAATAACAATTTCCCCTACAAGTCTACACAAGAAAACAAAAGAGCTTGTGAAGCAGCAAGAAAATCGACTCCATTCAATGATGACATCTTATGTTGAGGAGATTGAAAGCAGGCATGAGATGGGGAATGAAACTGCTGCAGAAGAACAAATGGATGCAGAGGAAGTTACATGTAACAAAAAGCTGAGACCAATTGAAATACTAGGTGACAATCTAGATATTACAATCACCCCTTCTAAAATGAGCTTGCAAAATCAAAAGAAAAGTTTACACTGGTTTCTAGTTTTGGTCAAAGAGAAACAAATCACTTTTGATGAATCCAAGGTCCCCTTTGATCCGCCTGTGGATTTCCCAACATTGAATGCTGTGAACTGGATCCCATCAAGTGAACAGTTGAATTCTTTAATGTCCAATTTCAAATTTCATGTGGCTAATGTTCTTATGCATTATGTTCCTTTTCTGCAGTTACATATTACAAATTTTCCCAAGTATATAGAGCACATGTATATGGACCAAATGAGAAAGAAATCTGTTTTTCTGAACTGTGATTTAGTAGATGCCAGTGAGAATAGCTCACAAGGAATGATAGAAATTCTCCAAAGAGTTCATCAACTTGCTGTTCCACATGTTAGGGAAAATCCTGAAAAAAATGTTTTGGAAAAGGTAGTTTTTGGTGGGGATGTCCTGACAAACGAAAGGGCATTTAGTGCTCAAGAAGCAATGCAGAACAGCCCTTCTGAGTATGAGTCTTTATTGGGAGTAATTCACAGACCAGAGGGTCTACATAGAGAGATGAACTTCCTTCTGGTATAATTTAACATCAGTTGAAAGCAGTTTGGAGTTTTGTTGAAAATTACAGTCGTTGTTTATTAAGGCCCATATTACCATTCCTTAAATTTTTGACTAATGAATACTAATAATAGATATCTCTAACTCATGACTGTTTTAGATACTGTAGTTCCATGTTCAAACATGTTCCTCTAACACAACTATTAGCCACCTTCAGAGTTTTTATCCAATCCCCAACATATAGTTTCTTTCTGGAGATTAATTCTAAAGGTACATGTAAGTAATGCTATATTTTTCTGTACTTTTCTCCCCTATATGAATAGGAATATTTAAGATTCAAATCCTGTTATTTCCAGATTCCCCCCCCCCCTTCCCATTGATCTTTTCAATCATTGACCAGTACATTATAACTAATTTGAACATGGAACTGCAGCATCTAAAACAGTCATGAGTTTCCCGATAATGTTACCACAAACCCTAGCCAAATTGTTACCTTATTATAGTTTTTTAGCTCAAGTAAGCTTTTCTGATCACCTGTTGTCCGTCTGTCTGTAAACTTTCACATTTTAAACTTCTTCAGAACCACTAGGCCAATTTAAATTAAAATTGGTACAAATCATCTTTGGGTGAAGGGAATTCAAAATATCAGTTCAATTGAAGGGCCATACCCCTTTCAAGGGGGAGATAATCACAAAAATGCAAATATGGTTCAATCAAAAATCTTCTTTCCAACAATCAGAAAAACCAGAAAAGTTGGAATTTACATGGAAGCTTCCTGATATATTGCCGATTTAAGTTTTTTAAAATTATGGCCCACGGGTTAGGATGATGCCACAGTAGGGGATCAAAGTTTTACATGCTAATAAATATGAAAAGTTTTTAAATATGAATTATTGTTAAGATGACTCAGAGCGATGTGGCTCATGGGCCTCTTGTTTTGAAATGTTAATTTTGTGTTTGTTTCATTTTACATTCATATTTTTTGTTTCAATTATAGAAATCTTGTTAAAATATAGAGTAATTAGATTGATATAATTACTTCTTGCATTGTTTGGAATTTTCATGATACATATTTCATAATAATGCTGCATTTTTTAAAAACAAACCTGCCATTCAGGCTTTTGAAAAGGGCTATAAATGTAATATATAGTAGTTAATAATTTTTGAGCTCTTTTTGCCTTTGTAAAATTTTATAAAGTAACAAATAGAACCATTGGTTAAACAATCTGAATTTTTAAGCTACAAATATTTTGGTTGTTGCTATTCTTCTTTGAATAACCTTGTTCACTTTTCTTTGTGCAGGGAATTTATCAGCTCTTCTACAAAGAAAAAAGCAGTGCAGATAAAGGGTCTTTATACCAGTTGCGGAATCTGATTAATAGACGAAATGTTTCTGGCCCTGAAGAAGTCAATTCAAGCTACAGGTATTGCTAGTCATACATGTCACACATGTACTTCATTAATTTCTTGATATGACAATTCCTTTTATAAGTGTTAAAATTGGGTTGTTACATTCCAAAATATATACATTGCATCGAACCTGTAATATGTATTATCAGAATCATACAAAATGGATGAATTTTAGTAGTGCCTATTTTTAAGTCACCCAGGAGACCTATTGCCATTCGTCTTTATCCGTTGCATGTTAACAATTATATACATTTTTAACTTCTTGAAAACTACAAAAAGCTATATCCAGGTGACTGTTATGGCCTGTGGGCCACTTGTTAAAACTTGAAAGTTTGCTATTATTACTTTATTTAATTATTCAGAGCACATCATGACTTCAAAACAGACATCACAGACTCGTACATTGTTGCAGCATTTCTAGATCTCATGCAAATGGAGGATTTGAGTTGTACACCTAATCCGATACCCTTGTTTTCGTTGATGTCTGATAATCAGAAAAATGAGTGGCTTCTGAATGCAGCAGAAAGAGTTTTGAATGAGCTGAAAGTAAGCAAAGTTTCCTTTCAGGATATCGTTGACGACATGGGGGCTCTGGACGGTGATGTAAATAACCTTGATGCTATGAAGTCTGCTGATTTCTTTTTATGTGCAGTATGTGGAAAACAATATCATAAAAGAGGCTGGCTTAAAAAACATCTAGAAAAGAAACATCATTGGAAATTTCATATTCCGAAGGGAAACTCTGTGTGTTACAATCCCATACAGACTTTTCTATTCATGTCTTTGCTACACAGAGACACCTGCGACTCGTATCGAATGGGTGATGGTGATAGAATCGTACGAAATGTGTATTTTGAGTGGTTATTCGCATCAGGACTGAAGCACTCAAAGTATAAAATCTGGCTTTTCAGAACTCTTTGCTACATTTATCTTCTAAGTCCTGAGCTGAGTTTCGAATACAAATGGAATATGACAGTAAATTTAAAAGGTGGAACTGGACAGTGTATTCCCAATGATAACTGTGTTGAGTTACAAGTGGGCAATATAAAGAGCCAGTTGAACACTCAGGGTTCTAACAAGTCATATAAGTCAGCAAAACAAATCTGTATGACTACTCAAGTCATTGATGCTGTAAAAGAGAGTCTTATGTCGTCCACAAAAACAGCAAGATCCAAAAGCAGTCGACCAGTGGTTGACAAGATGAAGGACATTGTGGCCGTTATAAACTGCTTAAGATCTAAAGACTTCGTTAAAGACTTAACATGGTCAAGTTTCCACAATTTTAAAGATCCAATCAGTGGTATTGACTGTAAAGATTTGCATGAGTGGATTTTTCATCAGAGAGAAGTTGCCAATCAGTATATGAAATAATGTAATGATACTTGAACATGTTAAGTGTTCAAAATATCAGAGTATAAATGGGGTAGATTGGGAGTTTACAACTAAGATTACATATATCTGATGTTAATAAATTGGTATTTACTCAAATGAAGGTTTATTATTTTTATTTTTATGACCAGTTTGTATAAAAGTACACACACCACTTTATATTACTCATCATGTATTGTTATTCATCACATACATGACATGCCACACAAATGAATGGGATCTAACTTCATCTACTACTGCACTGCACTTAAGATAATTTTGCTATGATTAAAAAGTGGTAAAATAAGGTAATTGGTTTTTTCCCTTGATATGAAAACAACGAACAATGACCACTAATGGCAATTTATTACCTCATGTACATCATGGTATGCAACTTAATTAACATGAAAAATTAATATGTAATTTGAAATATACTTATGTCAACAAGCAAGATTATTATGTTGATTCTTGTGACATACTTATCGTAACATTTGACTTATTTATATGAACAGAATTTTCTTGCATGTTCACACAATTATCTTTCATATCTGCATAATCTGTAGAAAAAATGAGAGGGGACAGAAATATACCACAATTTTTCAGAAGGGTTTAAATAAAATGGACATATTTTCCATATATAATATTTTGATTATACAAATAACCTGAGATAGAAAATTCTTCATATCACAAATATTTGGCAGATATCAAAGGTCAATATTGAAATTTCGTCCAACTCTGAACTACAGTATAAAAATAACAGCCAAAAATTTAATGCTCTTTTTTTACACGTCAATAACTTGACAAATACTGAACATTACTAGTAGTCTTTCAGACAATATTAAATGGTTAAATACAAGCAATTAGAAAGAATCAGTATCACTTTCACTCTCGGAGTTATCAGAAGATGTTTCTTGTAGTTCCTCATAATCCATGAATGAATGTTCATAATCATTACAATTGTCTTTTCCGCATGAGCAACTAGCATTACATATATCGCAACATAAATGCTTCACTCTGTTTTCTGCTGGATCATAGTTGTACGCAGACAACATAACTTGTCTCCTGCACTTATCCGAGTTATCAATGTACTTTTTCATATCATCATCTAAATTTTTGCATTGTCTTGAATTATAAAGTAATAAGGCCATTGCTGTTTGTGAACCATCTCGTCCTGCTCTACCTAACTGCTGTACAAAAGAATCCATATCCTTTGGTGGACCAAAGTGAATTACATTGTTTACACCTTTAAAATTAACCCCCATTCCTGCAGCACTTGTTGCAATCAATACTCTTATTTTACCATTTTCATCCTGCATATCCTGTTTAATATTTTCTTTTACAGTTTCAATTGTTTTTGAATGATACATATCAATGTTCTGAGTTTTTTCCATCTGAAATGCACTAAATACATCTCCACATAACTTGATAGAAGGACAAAAAATAATATAACGTTCACATAGCTCTTTTTTTTCCTTCAATAATCTTACTAAAAACAAGAATAAATCTGCTATTGGTATTGTACTTTTGACCTTTTTCACAAAGAGTTTAATATTGTCTCTATCAGGATTGTCAATCAATTCAAAGCAATCATTCATGGCAAACTTTCTCTTCAGGTCAGATCTAG
This sequence comes from Ostrea edulis, assembly GCF_947568905.1. Classification (NCBI taxonomy): domain Eukaryota; kingdom Metazoa; phylum Mollusca; class Bivalvia; order Ostreida; family Ostreidae; genus Ostrea; species Ostrea edulis. Next base: position 66,801,096 of record NC_079166.1, on the reverse strand, counting down.
CTGCCTTGTTAGCAGTTGCAGTTATCAGTAAAATAGGGCATTGAATCAGGGATCGTATTTCTCCAATTTTACCATACCACACTCTGAAAGGTTCATCACCTCTGCAACCACTTTCTCCCCTGAAATAAAAATAGAAAACTCTTCATTTTGCAAAACTTGCTCATGGTTAACAGGTCCAGCACAATCTCTATCAGCTGTTTATTAAGCTATACAGCTTTATTTAGCCTTATAACTTTATAAAGCTGTTTTAAGCATCTTTGACCGTGGAGAACTGATCCCACTGTGTACTGTTTGACCACAGGGATCAAACTCTGGTCCCACCGGTGAGAAACGAGTGTGTTAAGTACAGTACTTGGACACCCATAGCTTAATAAAGCTATAGCTAAATAAAGACATTCATTGTGCTGGATCTGGTTAAATTATGATACACTAAAGCTCATGAAACAACAGTACATTTTTAAAACAATTACATATAAATGCTAATATTGAATTGGACTCCTTTGATATTGAGTACAGGTTATTATTATAAGTGCACATGCTTAGAGGATGCTTGTTCTCTCTCTCTCTCTCGCTCTCTCTCTCTCTCTCTCTCTCTCTCTCTCTCTCTCTGAAAACATACCATCGTAAAACAGTATGGGCCTCGTCTACAACAATCAATTTGAAGTGCTGGCTCCTGGTCACCATTTCACGCCATTTCGTAACGGATAAAATCGCTTCCGGAGAGGTAAATAAAAACTGAAACTTCTCATCTGTTATTTGATCATCTTCTTCTGAGTTTCTTCCGATGTAGGTCGCAGTAAATCCAAGTGACATCAAAGACTCGCACTGCTCTTTCATTATTGAAATCAGAGGGGTTATCACTAAAACATTGCAGGGATTTCGATGTTTTTCAGTCCACAACAATGGGAAAGCTTGATAACATAAGCTTTTCCCGCCCCCTGTCTTCATTGACAAATATACATCTCTTCCTTCTAACAACTTGTTTATGGTGTCTTCTTGGAAATCCTTTAATTTGCTTATTCCGAACCGTTCAGCAATCGCCATTTTGAATTGTATACCGAAATTGGACTGAAAGCGTCTTTTTGATTGGACGAATTCGCTCAGGGTATACGTAAAGCGCCCAATCAAATTGCCTCATGAATTATTCATGAGAACAAGCGAATAGGTATGAATGGACCCACGGGTGATGGAGAGAGGAACGAAGCGTAATCAACCGTGGGTTTCCGACGATGACAGATATTGAACTTTTGATCTTTTGATCCCATCCCTTTGTATATTCGTTTGTCATTTTAAATTCTTTTTAAAGTGTTTTTATTTTGGTTGCTAACCTATATAACCTAATGCAGACGATAAAAAATTACACAAAATACATATCATGATATCAAAAACTTAATCCTCATGTTCAACTCCTCTCCCAGGAAAATTTTCTAGATTCGAGACTGGATAATGTTAATTGCATGTTCATGTATATTGCATACGCATCTAATGTAATCTTATCATTGAAATCCGGGCTAGTTTTTGCTTTTTCACGTGTGATTCAATATTTTGAAAATTGTTTTTTTTAAATCAACTTTTAATACATTAAACAGTTCGACGTGTATTGACTTACGTATCAATAGGTGATGGAGGTGTGGATTAGCTCCATACGTTTACGATCTATATAGGCTGGCTCGTGGTTTTATTTTAAATAGTAGTGGAAATATAATCAAATTAACCGACGAATTGAAATAAAGGATCGACCCCTCTTACCCCCACAAATTTGGATTTAAATAGAGCTTTAATTTCATTTTTGAATTTTGCGAAATAAGAATTTTCAGACGTGAAACCAACTTTTTTTTCGACTTGCCTCTCTTGTTTATAACAGGTTACTTCTAAAATTCTCGGTATTCCTATTGTATCACAACTTGGACATAAATAAACATTAGATACGGCTGTACCCCCCCCCCCCTTCCTTTCACCCAAAACCCTACAATTTGACAAAATTCTTGGCAAAATGTACCATACTCATATGTAATGCTCCAGTTTGACATGCTACAACCGTGTTCAATTCTCGTTCAGTCCGTGTATGAACAGTTTGACGGCGTGACGTCTAAAACACACACCGCTTGTCAAACACTGTTGATTTTCTGTCTTCTAATTTTAGAATGCCTCGCTATATAGTGCAAAGGCCATGCCATTTAAATGTTATAGTCGGGAGTTTTACATGTTCTACCATGAAATGATTTTTTCATGGTCAAAAGAAAATTATGATATATAGACCCTTGTCTAAAAAAATAAATAGATATATAAAAGACGTCATTCTTTATTAGAACACTTCCGCGGTAATATACACCTGTTCCGCAGAAGCGCATGCGACTTCTCCAAACTTATATCATAGAATGGGCCGGCTCGTGCCTGTCCATAACAAGAACTGGGTGTAACTTCTAGTATGATTGTATGTTACAAAATCCCAGTTTTTTTTTTTTGTCGTTATATTTTAATTGTTTAATCAAACTATATGTAATTTATCCTACCTAACTAAACAATTCTACGTCCACATCGCCATGCACTTTGATTACTGCCTCCTGTTGTCTGTTTCCTGTTTAATCTCCGTTTGTTAACAAACGATGAGATCGTCGGTGCATGCATATGTATAATATATGGTCGACTTTATCTTAGTTGCATTTTACGCGCTTGTCGCGTGCTGCTTAACCCATCGTGCCTCTTTATCCCGAAATAGGTTGTTTAGACGTTTAAGTTTCGTTTCTTTACAAAATTTCCCTTGAAGATTATTTCACGTCATTTCATTTCACTACAGGATACCCTTTTTACACGTTATAAATGAAACTGACCACGGTCAGAAACGGTAAAGTACGAAGTGGTGAAACGGACCGATATTGGTTCCCTTTTTTACAATCACAAGTGAAGTATAGCGAGAGTGGCATTACTTTCAGGAAGTCAAAGGGACTTTACCGATCTTTTCCCCCGATCTATAAATAGGTCGGTAGAATACTTGATCACCTGTCTTCGTTGCGCCTGTGTATATTACCAGTAAGTTGATTTTGTTTCATTATATGTAATATTTCCCCTTGGTTATCTGTAAATGAGCTATTCTGTCTACTTGAAACATTCCTGCAGGAAGGTAGAATATATGAACGCTGAATCATTACAGTATTTTTTGCGTGTTTAATGTACCTACTCTCTTTCATTAATCCATCGGATAAGCTTACCTTTGTAAATTGTTGTATCTAAAACACGCTTGAGTAATCAGGAAATTCAAACGTGAATACCAGGTGTCTATATCTGGGGTAATTTACATGTATATGTAGTTAATTCGTGCTAGATAGAAGAGTCACGGCGGGCTTGGCTGGTCATAAGCGAATCGTTGTTAGTTTTGTGTCCAGTCGAGAATTTTTCAATTATATTGAAACGCTACTAGCTGTAAGTACCACTTTAGTCCTACGCTTAACGCTTCTGCTCGTAACAGTGAGAGTCATTTAAAGTACCAACGCCATTCGCGACACGGGACCTTCGTTTTGTAAAGTCATATCCGAAATCAACGTCGGAAACCCACGGTCGGTCGCACTACGTATACCTCCTGTGGGACAAAACGTTGATATTTATGTTGATCAGCTTCTATTACCCAAACTCTCTGCTCATTGTAGCTCGGTTTTGCTGTCATTAAAAATCTGAAGAAAACAAAAGTTATTGAGATTGAAAAATTGTCATTTATTACAATATCAAATGACGGGGGAAATCTTCAACAGAAGATTCTGGTGAAAATCAGTGAATACATTCTACATCAAAGTAACGGCAAAGTTGAATTACTCAAAGTTTGATTTCCCCCAAAGAAGACAAAATGACGAAAATGATGCTACGCTATGAGATGACAAATACAAAATCATCAAAACAAACCCAGAGCCATCGTCGGATTCCCACGGGTGATCTCGTCTTTTACTCATCACCCGTGAACAAACTCGCCGAAAAAAAAATCATCTTATGTAATTAATAAGCGCAGTTCAGTTGATTGGCTGCTGCACAGAGTCGCGATGGCTAATCAACGAATCAAAGTTTATGTTACGTGTGTATGTTCGGCAATGACAAAAACTTTTCCGTAGTTAAGACACCGATTGCAAATAAATCCACTCACCGATGTATTTCGCAGTTTGAGAAAGGTACTCCCATATAATTTTTGACTGGTATTTGATCTAAATGACCTTTACGACTTGTCTGTCATCGTTTTAAAACAAAATTTGCACGTTTTAACGGGTGTCAAGATCTTTAACATAAATGGCAAACTAATAAACATATTTTCAAAATTGAAGAATTCCAACATTCTGATTGGTTGTCTATAATCAACAAATTAGCATATTTTACACCATATTTTGGAGAGTTTGCCCACGGGTGTTGCGTAAAAAACGAGATCACCCGTGGGTATCCGACGATAACCCACAACAAAAAGATGGCGAAGAAATAAGGTCATATATATATACAAAAAAAAAATAAGAGAAAAAAAAACAAACATGTAAAACCAACATCTAAACACATTACACAATATCACTAACCCACATAATTTATATAGAAAGTTACATAGCACCGAAGTAAACGCTGATATTTTCGCTGGAAAGTGTTTCTCGGCTTCTATATGCGATTGGTCGCTTTACCATTCCTTATTGATTGTTCAACCAGTGAAAAATACCCTTATTTTCAGTGTTCGGGAGCATAGAAAAACATGTTTTTGAAGCGAAGATATTTATTACGTTTAAGTTGGACAAGTTACAAAGCTTTCATCGAGATGCTTTATCTGTATTATTGACGCGGATGGTGTATTTGTGTCTAGAAATACTGGGGAGGAAAAAAACTGTGTCACCAAGCATTTACTACTGCGTACGAGTCTATGTACAGGTCTACATGTTCAGCACTCGTAGTCTCGCGATCTTTCCACTTTTATCTATCATACAGGAGCAATGTGTTTTTAAGAGACTTCGTATTCCATCGCTTTATAGGCCTATAGGTACATGTATGTTAAATTTACTTGCGTATTAAGTTCCTGCTGTAATTTGTTCCAGTTGTGGTGTCGACACAATTTGAATAAGTAATTATGACCTTCTTTACATACCTTTTTCGTGTTTATAAACACAATTGAAGTCTCAACTACGATAATTACAATATGACATGTGAACGGGATTGTAAGACCATATTTTGATCATGCATTATTGATTTTATTCACGTGCTATGTAGCAGTGATGATGATAAACATACCAATGGCGGATCCAGGATTTCTAAAAGCGAGGGGGGGGATGTGAAAGTGAACTTGTAGCCATAATAATCAACCATTTTGGGCACAAAATCTGGAGTTTTCATCTATTTATCTTTGCTAGTGGCACACAACAGACACACACTTTCATGGCGCAGTCATTACTGCTGACACTTTGAGTTCCTGGAACATTTTCGGCGATTCCCATTGGTCCTCAAAAGGTCATGTAAGGTCATGCATTTTGATGAGTTATGCGAAAATATCGGCGTTCTATCTCACGGGAGGTAAACGTAGCGCGACTGACCGTGGGTTTCCGACGATAATCCGAAATACCTGTGATTCTCATTTTTAAATGCCGACCGTTTGGCAAAGGAGCAATGGTTATCTAATAAACGTTTATGTCTAAGGCTTCACGTGGTTAATGTACGTGCGGGGTACACACTCACGACCTCCCTGTTACGAAGTGAACGCTCTACTACAGAGCTATCGCGACCGGAATTTTATTTTACAGTTGAATCCCTGATTATGAAAACGTTTTACACAAGTAATAAAAAATATGTTAAATCAATTTACTAGTAGCTATCTGATATTTATTTTGCGGGATAATTATACAATACACACACAGGTATTGATATTGTAACATGTATTCTTGTCCCAGCCCCAACCACTTATTGATCATTCGTTTTGTGGTCCCCAAAACGGGTAGTCAATGCGTGGTATAGAACGGGGACCAGACTAAGCTACAAGTAGCCTAATCTATAATAATTTGTTTTTCATGATGAAATCATTGTTAATGCTTATATACTTGTAATGTTTTAAATACCGATAAAGGAAATTCCCAAACATCGCTTGCAGAAAATAAAGGTCTTTAAAAATCTATAAATTCTAAGTAATTCAAATTACTATGATATAAATTTTATAATTAATTAAATATTTCGTACGACCTCTACTTGCATAGTACATGTAGATGATAGATATGGTGCTAGCACCGTAATCTTTTTTTAAAAGATAAACTTGTAGTAAGGTAACCCCACGTTTGGTGTGCCCAGTGATCCTTGTTTTATGTTTTCTTTGAAAAATTGTTGGGATTGCTTACGTTTAGTTCGTTTTGGTCACCTTTTTCATCTGACGGAATGGTCATCGTATCCATTACTCTTTGAGACGCTAATAGGGGCAACCATAATATCATTTGGAAAGAACAAAAGACAAGGTCAATTGGGATTTTAAATCTTATGCACTATATGTAAAATAAAAGTCGAAACTGGTTCCGGATTTGATTGAATATTGTAAAGGTCATCTTTGATATACGCGTTTATCAAATAGATAGCTCATGCAGGAATGAAACAAAACAACAAATGAATATTTATTTGTGAATATATTATCGTTGTAAAATAGCTTTTTTGGAGATCACCTTCACTAATTAATAAGTTTTAACAAAACTTTATCAAAATATGATTTATAATTAGTGTACCGAATTAGCAAGTGTTTAACGAATCAGGTTGAATTGTGATACTAAACACACCAACATTTCAGTATCATCGTATGACCTCGGTTTGATAGTTTTTCATCTTCACAAAATAGATCATATGTGAATAATTCTATACAAAATGTATGTTGAATCATTGATACCTATGATAGTAGTAATAAAGTTCTATATAAAATGTAGGAAAAGACACGAGTATTCAGATGTTACAATTTTGATCTCATTTGTTATGAACACATACTCACAGAAAATAAACCTGTTTTTTCACAAAACTTAAAAAGAATAAACAGTCTTGGTTATCAATGAGAAATACCAGCTCTCTTAAAATAAACTAACCAAAATATAAAGTTTTACTCAAAGTTCTTTTGTTTAGCTTGATAAGCATCTTTGAAATTGGGATTTTTACTTGCCCGTATTGTATAGAGTGTATGTGGTTGGTTCCGCGGAAACCCCAAGTACCATAACACGGAATCTATGTGAGCACAGTAACCTAAAATTCTAATTCCCACTTTACAATCGCAGTACCAGCCGGATATTGGATTGTTAGTGTTATATTCATTCTCTATCCAGCAGTATCTTTTAGCCGAGACATGGCAAAACTGTAATCGAACATGGATAAGATTAGATAGGTTTTCATTTTCATTTACAAATATTTCATAGGTGCCCTTCGGGCTAATGTGCTCATTCACATAGTTAATAGCTTGCTTCAGTTGATAAACACCAAACGTTATCCCTCTTGAATATTCCTCAGACAAAGTAGTAAAATCAATAGGCGCTTCAGAGCTTTCAGAATCTACTTTTCGCCTTTTTCCCCTTTTTCTTTGTTACATGCATGTTTGCTACGCGTTGTTAAACAATATTTGACTTTGTCTTCATGTTTAACATTTGTCTTGCAAGATTTTCACCTTGTGGTGTATCGGTTACTGTATGCATTGACGAGGTTGATTGATTATATATGTTTTAACATCTCACTCGATAATTTTTCACTCATATGGAAAGGTCTCCATCGTCGGTAAAGGGTTGCAAATTTTAGGCCTATGCTCGGCGCTTACAGCCTTTGAGCAAGGAGAGATCGTCACCGTGCCACATCTGCTGTGACAAAGGGCCTTGGTTTTTCCGGTCTCATCCGAAGGGCCCTCTTATAGTCGCCTCTTACGACAAGCTAGTTGTACTGAGGACCTATTCGTACCCGAATCCCCACGGGACTGCATCGATGAGAGCAACAACTATGTTTACATAGTCTTTTTTAAATGGTAATTGAGTATTTGTCACTACGTTTGCTAAACATTTCCAATGTTTAAGCCTGCAGACTCAACCACCCAACGTAATTTTGTAACCAATCTAGTGCTATTGGCCTCATCTGTACTATGTTGTTTTTGTGACCTGTTTAAGAAAGCTGGTATTTCCCATTTATATTGAAAACTGTTTATTGCATCAACAGCATCTCGGAATCCACGATCAAGAATTAATAAATCTTGATCATGCAACAAATAAAAAAATCCATTGGTATTACTTGTAAGCATACACATGTACTAGATACGATATTGACGTCATTGTTTTCCCGTCAGTGACCAACAACACTGCATGATGATGTACCCACTGGTACCAGTACTTATTAAGGATTAACAAGTAGCTTATCTTTATGCCTACTAAAGCACCTACGGTGTTGGGCATAACAACTACTCTTTCCAATATATATGTATGTCCCACCCATGACCAGAATGGCAGTGTCGTATAACCCAGTCAGAGTAAATCTTCCTTCGTAAATACAGTGGTGTGTTTTTCAATGACATCTTCACGCGATATATGAGAGATATCACCTCCATATGGTGTTTATATATCTCAACTGATTCGATATGCAAGAGCTTGTTCTGGGTATAATCAGTTTTTAAATCGAGGTAACCTACTGACAAACAAGTTGATGGTACAGGGATTTCAACAGTCTCGATTGAAGTCAGCATTTCGCAAATTCTATGGTCGTTATAACGATCTAGTTCGCCAATACAACCTCGCATTGGGTCAAATGTTGTCTGACGTGTTTCATACCGATTGTTAAGCCGTTTTTGGCACACTGATTTGACTACGGATAACTCCGTTTACCTGATCAGGATATGGGGCTCACGGCGGGTGTGACCGGTCAACAGGGGGTGCTTACTCCTCCTAGGCACCTGATCCCACCTCTGGTGTGTCCAGGGGTCCGTGTTTGCCCAACTATCTATTTTGTATTGCTTGTAGGAGTTATGAGATTGATCACTGTTCGTTATCTTCACTTTGCATATGCGAGAATCTGAGGTATAGGGCCACAAAATCTGCTAAAAACGCTTTTCTGGCTAATGCAATGATATGCGTGACTTGGTTTCCGTTATAACCAAATAGTGTAGAAAGAATAGAATGTGACGTGGCTGTAGGTACCTTAGTCAACAAGGGAGCTGCGGCATTGCGAGTAGAACGCATTGATATGGGACTGAAAATGGTAGACGGGTTAAAGATATTGAAATTGTGAATACGTTAATCCAGTTAAGGTCATGTGGCATCCTTGGATAAACGTGAGGAGTTGATTTCACTGACATTGTCCTTAATTTTGTCGTATCAATATGACCCCCCTTTCTCAAATGATTATTTTGTAGATGAGTAATGCAACATTTCCCACAGGGGATGCTTACTCCTCCTAGACACCTGATCCCACCTCTGGTGGTACTTATATTTAAAAGGTAAAACAGGTAAGGAAATACACGGCGAGTTAGTAGATGTTTATGAGTTTTCTGCACCATCTTATGCTCAGGTTAAATTCTGGGTTAGGGAATTCAACCGTCTGTAGAAAATTAAGCTAGCTCTGGACGCCCACTGGATGCCACCGACGAAGAAATGTGTAAGAAAGTTCGGGATCTGGTATACTCTGATAGACGAATTGATGCGGAAGAAATAGCGCAGGCGTTAGGCATTTCACATCGTAGTATTTCAACAATCTTACATGACGTTTAGGTATGCGCAAGCCCGCTGGGTCCCCAAATCCCTTAGCGATGAGCAAATGGCAACCAGAGCATCAGTATGTAGCGCCTTGTTGAAGCGTGTTAGGTAAAAAGATGATTTTCTTTTGCGTCTGGTGACTGTAGATGAGACTTGGGTTCATCATTATGAGCCAGAGAATAAAGCTCAGAGTCGTCAGTGGATATGACCTGGATCCCCGAAGCCAAAGAAGTTCAAGACGCAACACATCTGCTGGCAAGGTGATAGCCACAATTTTGGGACGCAACAGGCGTTATTCTGTTGGAATTTTTAACCAAGAGAAGAACAAAAACTGGAGTGTACTATACAAACTTGCTAGACCAGTTGAGACCCGCCATCCGTGAAAAACGCTAAGATAAACTCTCTAAAAGTGTTTTGCTGCAACAGAACAACGCGAGAGTCCACACTTGCAAAGTTGCAATGGATGCTGTAGAGCGAAACGGGTATGAATTGATACCACATACTGCCTATTCGCCAGACCTAGCTCCTAATGACTTCTTCCTATTCCCAAACTTGAAAAAGGATATCCTTGGACGTCATTTCCGGTCTAACGAAGAAATCGTGATGGCAATTGAAGAGTGGGTCAATGGAAAGGACCGTGACATTTTCAATTCTGGGCTGATGACACTTGAACACCGTTGGTCTAAGTACATCGCATTAGAGGGCAATTGCATCGAAAAAGAAGAAATGGATGTCAACCGGAAATACGTTAGGCTGAATACGTATTGACTCACCTTCGTACATTGAATGGAAACCCGTTTTACTTGAGTGAATCAGTAGTTACATTTCTCGTTTCATCTATTAATTATGTTTTTGTACTAATCTTTAATTTGATGATGGAAAAAGAATGTCCTTAAGTATAAGAAATGTTGTTAATGAAACGAATAATAAGGATAATAGTCAACCCATCACTGTCAGTAGGGCTCGAAATCATGCAAAAAGGTTCTTCATGCACATCGGTGAAATCACTTCCACTCTACCTGTTGTGCCACGGGATACACAGTTTTTTGGGACATACGTTACAACAATAATTTTCGATGGGGGGGGGGGTCGATATTTTCACTCTCATGGCAGTGGTGCCCCTGAAAATAGCATTATGATAAGGAATTAACAAAGCTGAACATGTTTAATTTGTCCATCGGCACAACTGCCATCATGCTTTTTGAAGGGAAAGTACTGTCAAAATTGACCACAAAAATGGGAAAACTGTGTTATTTGCCAAATATATCATCTAATTAAAAAAATAATATAACCCCGTTGTCTGTTAAATTAAGAACTGTTATGATTGGAGAAATTTGAGTGCACAAAAAGGTGACCTCAAATTAATAAATGTTTTGCCGGAACTCTGAATCTAGTTGTGGGTCAATTCCTCTAGCAAATCCATATCATCCTTTTCAAAATAAATCAAGTTAGTAAGTCAGTCATACACTTGTACATGTATCAATTGACGTCCAAATCTGTACGTACATTGTATATCATGTCATATAAAAAGGTGTATAATATAAGGGATTATTTACCAAATTCACTCTAAGTTTACGATTAAGTTTTGCTTCCAAATGTCTCATTGATAAGTCCTCAGGTGTTGGCAGGCAAGACCATCAATAACGGTCTGCCAGAATTGCAGTCTATCCTTCATTTTCTTATCAGCGCTTTAGTGCATATTGTATCGAAAAGGGCGTGGAGATGATTCCAACTCAAAATTTCCAAAAATTTCCTCATTTGTAATGTTTACAACGCTTAACTAGGGTATTTCTAATGTTCAGTAAATATTTGAATGTCAGTTGTTGAGTTACAACACTCACAATTCTTTGTTATATTTTGGAGTTGATTGTCCAAGATTTTGGACTTGTATCCAATACGTTTGTCTGATTGGCAATAAAATAAATTCAAATGAAAGCTTAATGGAAATTGTCTACCCCATCAATTAAAAGTACACTTAAGAATGAAATGCAATGTGAAGTCACATCATTATAGATTGGCTGTCGCATTAGCAGACTGTGGATCGTTAAAGTATATGTGTACTATTTCCATATTTACAGGTATAATCCAAAATGGAATGCTGTTCTACTCATCATGAAGACTCGGAAATCAAAGATGTTGGACTTGAAAATGTATCTCTCCCGTACGATCGAAGGACGGTACAGGTGCGTAGAATGTTTTGTTACAAAAGTTGAGATGCATCCTTTTCGTTATTAAGACGTTTTAAGAAAACATACATGTAATAAGTTCTATCAATCATCAATAACTTACGTTGCACGTATTCTATGCGTTAACAAATGTGCACTTAAGTTTATGAAAGTTATTTGTAATCAATAGTAAGATTAATCCTGTTTTCCTATTTGTTTCCTTGTACTGTATATAGCTTAAGTCCTTTTAAGTCCCTTCATTCATATTGAGACATAACCAGTCACAGGGTATATTACCGATTGTAAAATTACCCATTGCTTTCATTATATTAGATATTTATTTCTGAGATGATTTATCTTATCACAAAAGGAAACATATATATTTTTATGTTGCCGTTATCCTTTCCCGTGATTCGGTTTCCTTCTATAATTTTCTTTCCATTAATTATCTCTACATCCAGCTACAATTTGGTAAATATACATGTATAAACCATGCAAACTTCAAAGTGAAAACTTATTTGGTTTCGGCCTAATGTTTCTTTTTACGGGGGTTATGTTCCTTCGACATTGAAAATTTCAAAGAAATGACAGTCTCAATCCATTATCGCAGTCATAGATGAACGATTTGTATTGAAATTTGGCATATAGATACACCATGAGAATACACAGGTCAAAAATGCATATGTGTCCAAAAAAAATGGCAGTGATGAAACCTGTGGTCGGAGACATTCATGTCGATCAGTCACATCTAGTTTATTGTTTGAGAAAGTTACTTGAAAGCGCTAATGATACAATACCGAATTAGTGATTGAAAAAGTATTAAGCTGTACAAATACAACGCTTGATATTATAAATAATTTATTAATAGTTGCCACTACCAACAGCTAAGGCTAAGTCGCTGCTTTTTAAATTAGTGATTTGATAGTAAACGAAGCGATATGCCTCCCCCTTCCACCACCGTAAAAATGTTGAGGCACAGAAGACCCAATTCCTGTAAAATTTGTAGAATCAAAATGCGACGCAATGTGATGAACTGCATATTCCGACTAACAATCTTGCAAAATTTGAACAAAATATGTACAGCGGTCTCTGAGAAGTTGCGACAACAAACTGTTTATCTATAAGAGCATATACAAAATATGCAAAGCTCCAACTTGGGAGTATTTGTATTTGGGTGTGATTTAGTGTGGTCCTGCTATTGAGAACACACAACTTGGGACTATTTGGGTGTGATTTAGTGTGGTCCTGCTATTGAGAACACACAACTTGGGAATATTTGGGTGTGATTTAGTGTGGTCCTGCTACTCTTGAAAAGAATTTGTTTATTTATTTCCTGTATATCCCCATATAAAACTTTTATTGTATCCATGACCACCGAGAGGTTAAAGCGTTCGCCCTGCATGCGGAAGGCCGGGGTTCGAATCCCGGCCGCAACAGACCTAAGTTGTTAAAACAGGTAGTGACGATAACATCGCCAAACGCTCGGCATGAGGTATGAATGCCACGGATCTTCGGATATGACCTTAAAAAAGGATGACCCGTGTCAAAGTAGGTGTGGCACGCTAAAGAACCCATAATGCTCAATGGCCGTAAGCGCCCGAGCATAGGCCTACATTTGAACCCTTCACCGGTCTTGGTGACGTGTACAACTGAGTGAAAAATTCGCGAGCGAGACATTAAGCAAGATACAGTCAATCAATCAACCCATAATTCCTGTGAAATTTGTCGAATGAACATGGCGGTGCAATATGATTAACTACATGTGGCGACTAACAATCCTGAGAATTTATACAAAACCGTTGAGCGGTTTCGGAGGAGTTCCGTCCACAATCTATTCCAAAAGTGTAGCAGTTCCATAAATCCTTTAAAATGTGTCAAATCAAAATAGCGGCGCAATATGATCAACTACATATCGTGACTAATAATCCTACAAAATTCAAACAAAATTTCTTTAGCGGTTTCGGAGGAGTTACGCCCACAAAGTCAAGTGGGACGGACGCATGGACACTAGTAATTCTATGTCCCCTTCCGCGATGCGAAAATTGATTTCAAGAACACATGCAGTACAAAACTTTATTTTCCATATACACGTATATTGTAGCTGTTCAATCACATTAGGATCCGTTGACAGGGCGGAGTACAGTTTTTCTTTTACGCGAAAAGAGGTTTTCAGGAGAGGTATTTGATCCATGGGCCTCTTGTGTTCACACTATAAAACTACCCCAAGTATATTTGTGTCAATTTTATGCATCAAAGGAGATATTACTTGTCACGTTACTTTTGACATCATAGCCAGTTGCTTATTCAACAAAAATGGAAAGCGGAAATATTCATATCTAGTGATCAGTTATCGAAAAAAATACTTTGTTAATCACCACTTTGATTCCACGCACAAGTACTTTCAAGTTGAAATAAAGAAATATGCTAGAGTTCCTCATTGAAAATATCTTCGTAGTCTTTGGTGATCAGGTCTTCCAACAGTCTGTTGGAATTCCCATGGACACAGATTGTGCTCCTTTGTTGGCTGATCGGTTTTTTATATTCTTATGAAGCAGGATTTATTAAAAAAATTCTACGTTAGAAGAAAAACTCTCTTCTTGTGACCTTTAATTCGACATATAAATATATCGACGATGCATTATCTATTGACAATAAGAATTTTCATTCATATGTCGATTCGATATATCCCTGTGAACTCGAAATAAAAGACACCACAGAGTCGTCCACTTCTGCTTCATACTTAGATATTTTATTGAAAGTAGATATTAACTGCAAACTATCAACCCAACTTTATGAAAAAAGGGATGATTTTAGCTTCTCCATCATCAACTCCCATATTGATGTAGCAGTATTCCATTACCACCTGCATATAGTGTTTATATCTCTCAACTGATTCGATATACAAGAGCTTGCTCTGCGTATGATCAATTTTAAATCAAGGAAGGCTACTGATAAAAAAGTTGATGATGCAGGGATTTCATTAGTCTCATTTAAAATCAGTATTTCGCAAATTTCATTGTCATTATAACGATCCAGTTTGCCAATATAACCTATAATTGAATTAAATGCTGTCTGATATGTTTCATACGGATTCTTAGGCTGTTTTTGGCTTTTGACTTTCGGATATAACTTCGTTTACCTGATCAAGATATAGGACTCTTGCGGGTGTGACCGGTCGACAGGGTATGCTTACTCCTCCTAGGCATCTGATCCCACCTCTGGTATATCCAGGGGTCCGTTTTGCACAACTCTCTATTTTGTATTGCTTATACGAGTTATGAGATAGATTGTTGTCGTCTTCGCCTTTCATTAAGACACTTAGAGTGGTAATAGGGAAAATGTGGGGCCCTTGAGAAAAATCATGTTCCGTAAGGCGTAAGTCAACCTAATTCTATCTTTTTTTTATTAAGGATCCCATGTATTTCCTTGTTGCCCCTCTAAGTGTCTAATCCCGTGGGGATCCGGGTTAGAATATGTCCTCAGTACCCCCTTGCTTGTAGTAAGAGGCGACTAAATGGGGCGGTCCTTTGGATGAGACCGCAAAAACTGAGGTCGCAGCAAGTGTGGCACGATAAAGAATCATCCCTGCTCAATGGCCGTAAGCGCCGAGGATAGGCCTAAATTTTGCAGTCCTTCACGGCAGTGTTGACGTCTCCATATGAGTGAAATATTCTAGAGAGGGACGTAAAACAATATTCAATCAATCTAAGTGTCTACATAAAGCAGTTATCCTGTCGATAACTCTACGTATACATTTAACTGACATTATTCATTCTTGATGCTTTACGTATGTACATGTACAGTAATAATAAATGATTGCAATGTATGTATTTTCTATATACTTTATCAAACGTAAAACAATGAAAAAATGGCTGCAACATTTATACTATTAACAACGGGATAAAAACAAGTTTTTCAACAACTGTGAATTCAAAAATGAATTCATCTGTTTTCATACACCCATGACGTCATATTATGCGCTGACTCCACTGAAAGGGTATACGTACCATGACGTCATAGTAGACATATATGGTCAGTAGACCACGTGGAAGGGCATATTGACAAAATAATGTTAATAATAGGCATGATATCGTTGTATTTAGTATTGATTTAAGCCAATGAAATTCCAAGATTTTTATCAGAGGTAGGATAACAAAGATTACATCATGCTTACATATGCTAATACACTGTAAACATCCCTCCTCCAACTCGGACATGTACAAGTATACTGGGAAAATGTCAACACATACCCACACATGATGCACACAACCAGCTATTATTCATTCCTGAAACAATTTGTTTTGTAACAATCTAAAACCTGTCTTTATGAAGTGTTTATGGTTCATGAAAGTTATCTGTTATCAATAATTTTTTTGTAAAGAAAAATAATGTAGAACTTTATATCCCAGACCTAAGTGTCCTGAAAGGGTCATTTGCAAAAGCATGGCAGCGCGGTCAAAACACGCCGTCACGCCAAAAAGTAACACATCGTTACTCTAACACACCTTTACACAATTCGCCTTCGCGCCGATAAGCAATGTGCCGTCACGCTTTTGCAATTGACCCTCTCTGGACACTATCAAAATCGGGTAAAATGGTCAAAGATTCATATAGAAGTTCAATAATCTTCTTAACATAAATGTATCAATAAGTTCAGTAAGGTTGCTATATTACGTGCCTATCTCTCTCTCTCTCTCTCTCTCTCTCTCTCTCTCTCTCTCTCTCTCTCTCTGTGTGTGTGTGTTTGTGTGTGTGTGTGTAATCCAAAAATAAGTAAATATCCACATAAACAATAGTATGAAGAAAAATTAGAATACATGATATAACTCAACCGGTTCCATTTTCAATCTTCAACACTTATAACAATATTGCATAGTTACACTAAAGATTTAACAATGACGTCAAAAGCGCCGGATCTTATTTGCGCTTTCAAAAAGATCATT
The DNA here is from genome assembly GCF_947568905.1 of Ostrea edulis. Taxonomy (NCBI): domain Eukaryota; kingdom Metazoa; phylum Mollusca; class Bivalvia; order Ostreida; family Ostreidae; genus Ostrea; species Ostrea edulis. The sequence goes on along the minus strand of NC_079166.1, from coordinate 66,784,302 downwards.
GTGACATCATGATACAACGTTATGAAGCATTACAGGAAAAAATCACAGTCGACTTTTGGTCTGTGCAAGATATAAGATATACAGTATGTACAATATGTATATATGACTGACAAGTTTGTTTATACAATAATTGATTAATAAAGTTTTTCAATATTTTTAACACATTAAGTCCTACCACTATGGAATTCGATAAAAACATGTTTTCATTTCTCGATGTCATGGTATTTAAACGTAACAACCGCAGTACTGACAGACGTGTTTTACAAATTGACAGATACCAAACAATATCTTATGTTTGATATCACCCTAAGCATACAAGAAACAACATTCCATACAATTTAGCAAACCGCCTCTGCACAAGTTTTTCTAATACTGAAATCCTAACAGTCGCTTGGCGGAATTAGAAAACGCACTTCCACAAAAACGTTACCCAGAGTAATTAATCAAAAACGGAATAAACCAAGCCAAATCCCAAGAAAGAAAGGATCTCCTGAAAGTAAACTCCAAATCCTGTCAAAATGTTCTACCATACGCTTCAACCCACATTCCAAAGAATCCGGAAGTTTTTCAAGGTATCTTAAAAGAATAACCCCCCTATCTTGGAAGAGGGCCCAGACATGAGAAAAATATTGGAATAAATAAACATTATCAAAAATAAACGACAAAGCCCTTCTCTAAAATCAATTCTAACTAGAACATATTTTCCAGTAGCAACAATGATATCCCTACCGTCAGCAAATGTTATAAGTGAAGTTGCGCCTTCTCTGCTGTAAAGGGTAGCAATCGTCCAGATTTTGTCGTATCCGAAGTTAAATGTCACAGAAAATGGGGCAGGTGAAAGTCTTTCCCACCACAACTTCACATCACCGTCATAAAGGATATTCCTGAGTGTACAAAGTATCCCCTGTTTCCATTACCTAGACATTTTTCTTGATATATTTGAACCTGTAACAAAAGTAACCTGTAGGATTTTATTTCGTGAAATAACACGGGCATAGAATGATACCCTTTTCCGTCATTTTGTCTTCCCGTTCTGATTTTGTTCCCGTTCATTATCTCTCTACGGATGCACATACTCAAATTAAATTTGATACACCATGATAATCTTAAGTATGCATTCTATCTAATTCCAGTTAAATGAAGGGGGAAAAAGTTTTGACACAGTTTTGCCCATTTGACTTTTAAATCAGCAAACACTTCATACTTTCCGCTCATTATCTCATTCATACGTTGACATTGGGATGTAAATCCATCATGATTTTATATTCCTTTTCTTCAAGCCAAGCAACGGTGGAAAAATGGAGAAGGAAGAAATTGAAATTCCAGATGTATCACTACGTTCGGTAAGTTTGTTATATTATGTGCATAAATAGATAGATAGATAGATAAATAAATAGGTAGATAAGTAGATAGATAGATAGATAAATATGTGTATGAATAATCCAAAGTATAAGTAAATATCCACATAAGTAGTAGTATAATGAAGAAAAGTTAAAGTGCCGAAAGTAACTCAAGAGGTCCCATTTACAATCTTCAAGAGTTATAGCAATATTGCATAGTTACACATTAAAGATTTAACTATGATGTTAAAAGCGCTGGATTGTATTTGCGCTTTAACAAAGATAATTGTGACGTCATGATACAACATTGTGTAGTATTAAAGAAAGAAAACCACAGTCGAATCGTTGTCTGTGCAAGATGTCATTTATACAATATGAACAATATTAATAACAAGTTATATGTGACTGACAAGTTTGTTTACATAGCAGTTGACTTCTGACCTATGTGTTAACAATCAAATAAAACAGTTTATAAAGTGTGAAAATGATGAATTATTAATTATTATTATAACATAATAATTATTGACATCAAAATATAATAATATAATGAAATAATAATATATTATTATTATTATTGATTATTATTTAATGAAGTTTTTCAATATTCTAAACACACTAAGCCTTACCATGAATTTCACTATGGAATCCGATAAAACATGTTATCATTTCTCGATGTCATTGCATTTAAAAGTAACAACCGCAGTACTGACAGACGTGTTTTACAAATTGACAGATACCAAACAATATCTTATGTTTGATATCACCCTAAGCATACAAGAAACAACATTCCATACAATTTAGCAAGCCGCCTCTGCACAATTATACCCGATACTGAAATCCATAACCGTCGCTTGGCGAAATCACGAAATGCAATTCTACAAAGACGTTACCTAGGGCAATTAATCAAAAACGGAATAAACCAAGCCAAATCTCAAGAAAGAAAGGATCTCCTGAAAGTAAACTCTAAACCCTGTCAAAATGTCCTACCATACGTTTCAACGCAAAATCCAAAGGATCCTGAAGGTTTTCAGGTTATTAAGAACAACCTCCCTATCTTGGAAGAATACCCAGACATGCAAAAAATATTGGAAACATCAAACATTATCAAAAGTAATGACAGGGCCCTTCTCTATAATCAATTCTAGCCAGACCATGTTTTCCAGTAGTAACAATGAAATCCCTACCGTCAGCAAATGTAATAAGTGAAGTGCGTCTTCCCAGTTGTAACGGGTAGCAATAGTCCGGATTTGCCGTATCCGAAGTTAAATGTCACAGAAAATGAGGGAGGTGACAATTTTCCCCACCTCAACTTCATATCATCTTCACAAAGGATAGTACTGGATGTACAAAGAATCCCCTCTTTCCACTTGACATTTTTCTTGAAATATTTGAACCTGTAACAAAAGTAAATCTGTAGGTTTGTATGCGTCCCCCGTGAAATGACAGGGGCATAGGCTGTCACTCGTTTCCATCATTCTGTCTTCCCGTTCTGATTTTGTTCTGATTTTGTTTCCGTCCATTATCTCTCTACGGATGCACATATTCAACTTAAATTTGATACACCATGAAAATATCAAGTTTGAATTCTATTTAAATCCAGTTTGATTGGTTTTAAAACAGTTCTGCCCATTTGACTTATAAATCGGCAAACATTTGTTACTTTCACGGTGGCCGGGAGGTTAGAGCGTTCGCCCCGAATGCGGAAGGCCGGTGTTCAAATCCCGGTCGCGACAGACCAAAGTCGTTAAAACAGGTAGTGACAGTTCCATCGCCAAACGCTCGGAATCAGGTGTGAATGTCACGGGTTCTCGGAGATGACCTTAAAAACCGATGACCCGTGTCACTCTAGGTGTGGCATGCTAAATAATCCTCACTGCTTAATGGCCGTAAGCGCCGAACATAGGCCTAAATTTGAAGCCCTTCACCGGTCTTGGTGACGTCTCAATGTAAGGGAAAATTTTTCGAGCGAAGCGAGACATTAAGCAAGATACAATACAATCCTACTTTCCGGTAATTATCTATTTTATAGATATACATTGGGATGTACATCCATCATGATTTTATATTCCTTTTTTTTCAAGGCAAGCAACAGAGGAAAAGTAGAGAATGAAGAAGTTGAAATTCCAGATGTATCAATAAGTTCGGTAAGCTAGCTATATTATGTGGCTATATATAGATATTATATATATATATATATAGATATATATATATATATATATATATATATATATATATATATATATATATGTATATATATATCTATATATATATATATATATATATATGTGTGTGTGTGTGTGTGTGTGTGTGTGTGTGTGTGTAAAACTTATACGGTACCAATTTTGATGCACCAGATACGCATTTCGACAAATAATGTCTCTTCAGGGAAGATCAACCGAAATGTTTGAAATCCGAAATAACTATGAAGTTTTAGATCTAAATATAGACAAACACAGCGTGCCAAACAATATATATATATATATATATATATATATATATATATATATATATATATATATCAGAAGTTGATTCTTCGGCAAAGTTGTAAATTAATATTGAAAATCAGAATGACACATTCCATAAAAAACAATAATTTACTGCTAGCGCTTTCTCCATGTCTACATGCCTAAAAAAACTACTAACTCAAGCCAATTTTTCCCCGAATAAGGTCAAACACGTCCAAAAATGTGGTGACCCACGCTGGGGGACGTGCGAATACATAGAGGAGGGTGATTCCATTACTTTTAAATCCGGGAAAATATTGAAAGTCAATGCCAACATGAACTGTAAATCCGAGAACCTTATTTATTGTGCCACTTGCCCAACTTGTGGAGAAAACTACATAGGACAAACGAACAAACTTAATGCGCGAGTAAGGGTGCACAAACAACAAGTAAAAGATCCTAGTGTGCGGAACATCCCATGTAGTGAACAGTTTGCGGAATGCCGGGGTGGTAAATTTAAAGTGTTCCCGTTCTTTAAAATGTGGACTGAAAATGAAATAACTCGCAAAGCCAAAAAGGACTATTTTATTAAACTTTTCAATCCAAGCCTTAATAGAAAATAATTATTTGAATAATTGAACTACAATTTAGCATAATATTTTTACAAAATAGACAATTACCAAACCCTACCGGTTAACGTTATTATGACGTCATAAAGGACTCGTTTAATTGACGTCATAACAAAGACGTTACTAAACAATTTTTGTATACATATTTGAACTGCCTGATGAACCATGTAGACATGGAGAAAGCGCTAGCAGTAAATTATTGTTTTTTTTATGGAATGTGTCATTCTCATTTTATATATATATATATATATATATATATATATATATATATATATATATATATATATCCAAAGTCTCTATTTTGTAAGAATACTAAATAAACATTAAAACACTTTTCGAAATATTTCAGCCGTTTCACCAGCCTTCATCAGTCGTGTTTATTAAAATGCATAGCAACTAACGTTGAACAACGTATTATGACGTCACAATGTACATACATCTGAAAGGCAACGTATTGTATCAAAATTGCGTCAAAAACATCTGAAAAATTGCGAGAACTACTGTAATAACCTTCTAAATCATACCTGTAAGTGGACTCTAATTGGTGTAAAGTAAATTCTTGCATATACATAAACATATATGTTTAAAAAAATATTTTAAATAGGTAATACACATATACTACACCCAAAAATGTTCATTAAGATAGTTTATAGACACAAAAGTGTTTAATGTTTATATATATATATATATATATATGTGTGTGTGTGTGTGTGTGTGTGTGTGTGTGTGTGTGTGTGTGTGTGTGTGTGTGTGTGTTCGCGCACTATGCCGACACTTACGACACGTATAAGGTTACACACGAGCAACCTACGACATTTTCAGAACCTACGACACAAAAGTGTGTCGTAGGTTTGGAGACCCCTTGAAATCGGAATTTTTCATCGTGTTTTACCCAGAAAATACAAAATTTTGTATAGTGTGAGTTTCCGGGTTACACACGACTTTTGTTACACACAACACCGAGCCATAATGGGGTGCTTACACACTTTGCATCCTTGCCACATTCTCGCGCATGCGCAAATTCAACTTCCTAAGGAAACGAGGTCGGATGGATGGAAATGTAAATGTAAGTGTTTTTGTTTCTTTTATTGGATATAAGTAATGGATTGATGACTCAAAATTGATATTGATGTTCCTGGCCGGTTTTTCCCCTCAATACGATAAGATTTGATATATCGTTATTCTGCAGTAATGATGAGAAAAAGTAAGTTGACCTTTGACATGTAGATATTTGTAAACTTTAGCCAAGTTTAACGTTAATGCTTTCCATTTCCTTAATGTTTTAATGTTTTATATTAGTATGCATATATTCATTATTAATTGGACAGAAATGATTTACTAATGCAGAAGCATGCAAGGAATAGTTAGAATTTCCTCTTCAATGCAATATCGGTGTACACATTTTTTATATACAAAGGCATCGTTATAAAAGATAATCATTTAAGTCTTGAATGAAATTTAAATGATTTACACAGTATTTGACATACATTATTTTTTTATTTCCGATGAATTTATAAATGATATCTTAATTAATGTATGTCATTGAGGTATAACAAACTAACGAGTAATTCGAATTTTCTCTTTCAAATATAATACAATAATCAGGGCCGTAGCTAGGACTAATTAAAGATTCTTTAAAATGTAAAGTCGAATATTCAAACATTTATCAATCGTGATTGCCGCATCGCATAAGTTTAAATAAAAACATATTAAATACCGAGCGAAGCTCGGACGGGCCAAGGCAAGGTACTAAAGGTAAAGCATCACATGCTTTAGCATCCTCTCAAATCTCATTGAACCATTTTCCAGTTTCATATCAGTGAAAGCCAACACAAACGCAAAAATCTTACATATTTTGAATGTTACTGGACGTTTCATGATATGCATCTGAAAGTTAGACATTCTTTTTTCTAGTCTGTTTATTGTATTTTACCAAATATGATTATCACTTTGGACACGCCAATGACCATTTCCTGCTGCACTCGGTCCAACGGTCACACTGTTATACACATTATTAAGATTTCCACTTTGAAATTATCTGGAATCTTGATTTTTTTTATTCAGGCATAATGTGGACACTTTTCTTTCCTTGTTGGGTTTATTTGTGGCATGGTTGCTGTCGTTATTCGATATGAAAAATTTACAAATTGAATTTGAATTTTTGCGGATAAATAACTTTTATATCAATCACATACTTGATTTGTTCTTATAATTTTCCAAGACAGGCATCGTGATATCATGTAGAATATATTGTTAAAAAAAGGGGGGGGGTTAAATAAATAATTCTATTTCCGATTCTAAGATATGAACATATTTTGTGCATAAGTTTATGAAAATTGTTCAATGAAAATAATGTGTAGGTGCGTGCCTACTCGAGCGTAACGGAGCTATGGCCCTAACACAGGCCAACATCTATTTTAGTTTGGCGAAATATTTTCAACATTTTAAAAATAAAAATCACGTTTTATAGCGACAATATCAAACGAATTCGTATCTCTTCATTCATAAACTTGTCTCTTTATTATTGTACCACTAATTTTGGAATTTTTATCTCGCACGGTATGTGGCGTGTGCAACTATCCAACGCCATTCTCCTTAATGTTGTATTTTATCATGATTTGTAATTTATCTGATTCTTTGCCAAATTAAACATAATAATGATAACAATAATAATAAGGGAGGGTGTGATCAATAGGCTTAAAAAAGTTCATGGGAAAATATCTTTCCTAAATTGGTTGTATGGAAAGTATGTGTGGTTGAAGTGTCTCTTATAGTTGCCAAAAAATTAAGCTTCTTCCCGTCTCCAGTGGCGTAGCTTCCATTGAGGCAACCGAGGCAGCTGCCTCGGCAAAAAAACCCACCTTTTACGTTGTTAAAATGTCGATAGCTTCTGGGGGGCGCAGCCCCCCAGACCCCCTGCCTCGGTAATATTCAAACCCAAGCTACGCCTATGGTCTCTCCAACTCCTCCTTCCCTAGGTACCCCCACCCCTATTCCGAAACTTCCACAAATATCAACCAGATAAAAGAGGAAATATGTGCAGCTAGATCCAGTGTTTTCATGCAACACCGATGTCATAATATTTAATGATATAAAAATATTAATGTTTCTCCGGTTAAGCAGATTTCTTTTTTTATACAAAGATTAATTAGCCTAGTACTTATATAGACCTAAATTGAAACCTCGACCTAATTTTCTGAATTTATGGAAAGGCACGGACAGATCCAGAATTCTTTCTAGGGGTGTTGTAACCCAAATTTTCAAGGGTTTTCGACCTGTTATGAATTTTGGACACTAAATACATTACAGCACATCCGCCCCCCCCCCCCCCCCCCCCCGCCCCCTCCCCTGTATACGCAATGTGAACCAGTACTGTAGGCCTACAGACGATTGTTCATTCGGGCGGGAAAAATCCACCCAGTTTTTTCTTTTCCGATAGGGGCCTACAGGTGCAGAAATGACAAATTTTGTCGGTTTTTCTATGAGGGTGTTTTGTGTGTGTTTTTTTTTTTTTTTAATTTATTTATTTATTATTATTTTTTTGTTTTTGTTTTGAATTATGATAGGGCATCAGCACTGTACATACTATTACATATATTTGGTGCATCAAAATTGGTACCGTATAACTTTTACATATATACGAATATTATCTACAGTTAAAGTCGAATGAATAGGTGGTTGAACTGACTAGTTCAGGACATGGGGGGGTGGTCGCCCATCATGGAGTCACTACTTTTCCGCCAGATTTTGAGTGTCGGCGATTGCAAAATACCACCAACTTATAGGTATATTTATATCGTTTTACGTGTTTTAAAATGTATAAAGTTTCATCAAGTATATTAGATTTGAAACAGTTAATAACCAGGGATGCATTCGCAAATTAACAACACTTCAAAAGTTAAGGGGCCATGTGGCAACTTTACAAACATGTCTTGCCCACACGAATATGTTAGGGCCCACAGTTGCAGATAACAAAGTTTCTGTCATATACTTATATCCATACAAAAGAATAAACCTCTTAACACAATAACATGGTGCTTTATTTCTAAGTTTATTCAAATTCTCAAGATTACACTGTTCATTCTAGCTGCAGTAATTTTATGTAGCCCTCAAAAAAAAAAATTTCTCCCTAGGATCTCTGTAATGGTGCAAATGCGGGAGTTATTCACTCCCGCAACATTTTTGATCATTCTAATAATTTGCCGACTTTCTTTACGTAAATAAAATGATATTCTATGTTTCTTAGTCAATATATGAATTTACAATCTGCAACTTACGATTGGGCTCTATTCTATCATTTTCAACAATTTCAATATATTGCAATTTCTCGATTCATATTTGTGTGCCATATTTGATGTACTGAAGTTTCAACTTCCTATTGTCAAGTTATTTGTATATGCCATATAAGGTAGCATTTACATCAATGGACAAGTATGGAGGAGAAAGCTATTTCGTTGGTATTAAAAAGGTTTAAATTTAATATCCAGCAGAGCTCCAGATAAGGTGCGTATCAGCGTAAATACTCATTAAATTTTACCAAATACGCATTTAAGTTGAAAATCATGCGTACAATTACGCATCAGCAAATGTAAATATGCTTTACACTCCCAATGTAATGCGTATTAGTCCGCGTATTTGTGATACATGTAGTATGATATAAATATGAATTATCTATTCATATGAATTGAGGTTAGCTCAGAACTTGATCATATATGATATTTAGCGCTATGAAATACGTTTTGATGGCAATCACAATTTTGAAAAATTGGAAGAGTTAACTCAAAACACTATTTATATATAGGTCTACTTGTTATACTTTCTTTCTTAAAGAGTTAGTGTGCGGTCGAAAGCACAGGGGAAAAAACTTGTATTATCAATCGTGGACGAATGATATACAGAATTGGATCATAATCATGTGACTGAGTGTCTGACATATTCAAATTTAATGTATCAATGATAAATATCAAATTCCAAATGACAATGAATAGTTTTGATAAAAAGAAGTACAAAGGATTTCCCCCGTAAATAGCTGGAGCGGCCTTTTAGTATAAACTGTAAGTTAAAAGTTTAATGGAAGAAGTATCGTTTATCTGGTGACATCCTCTGTGCAAAAGAGCAACGATAATCAGTAAATTAACTAAATACACTTTTGAATTTTTCTGAAAAGCAAAATACTCATTGATTTGAAAATCAGGGGGTAAATACTCTTTGTGGTAAAAAATTATCTGGAGCTCTGTCCAGTTAAAAAGCGAACAGCAGAGTGTAAATTAATTCTGCAACCATGATTTCCCTTTCTTTGTCGGAGTGGCTCGAGTAACTACATTTTTGCACAGATTGTCTATGTTTAGGTTTTTCAGTAGATCCACCTATGAGATCTCGCGATAACAAACATGGTGAAGCAGATGAAGAATTTTGCATGCTGTACATGATATTTAATGAAAATTCCTGTATTAGACATGCCCAAGCACAGTTGGTACTCCTTTTGGTGTAAACATCATTTGAGACTAATACACGGAGCTTATTATCGGTTATTCATAAAATTATTTTGCACCATTACAGAGATCCTATGCAATTGTAGCCCTATCCTGAAAACATCAGAGTAAAAAAAATCGAATAGAGCTATATTATTGCAGCTATGTTCATTCACTTTCAATCTCACTTCTACACTTTACACCCTCTTTTTGCAAATTTTCATTCTTTTTTTTTTAGCACTTCCATATATCTATCTAAACTTTCGTCCTCATTATTCTCTCTCCCGTGGGGATACGGGTTAGAAAAGGTCCTCAGTACCCCTTGCTTGTCGTAAGAGGTGATTAAATGGGGTGGTCGTTCGGATGAAAGACCGAAAAAAATGAGGCCCTGTGTCACAGCAGGTGTGGCACTATAAAGGTCCCTCCTTGCTTCAGGCTGTAAGCACCGAGCATAGGCCTGAAAAAGGTGTTGCACATCTCAATAATTTCCCTAAAGGTGTTCCATGAAAGGTCGATAAAATGAAGTTATTATATAGCTAATAGATAGTCTATTATAAAATCTGTGTAAAATCTAGAAAATGTTAGCGTTCAATATCCTGAGAATTTATTGAACGCTAATTTTGAATTGCATAAATTGTGTGTGCCCAAAACATTCCGAGTATGAGCGTTCAATATTGACCTTACCGTTACTCACTTGTTTATAGATGAACAGAAAAAAGAAAAACCTGTGAAATCGACCAAAGGAGATATTAAGATTTTCACGGGTTTAATATTGAACAGTTAAGAAATGCATGCTGATATTGCACACTTTCACCTTAGATGCCAATATTGATGAATGCTCTTCTATTTTGGAGTATTTTGAGTGAAAAGGGATATAATTTAACAACTAACTACTTTAGCTAATTTGTCTTTTTTGGGGTAATATTTATGTAAGTGCTATAACAAATACATGTACAAATAAAAACAAAGAATGATCATAAGTTAACAAACAAATAAGTCAAACTTCCTGTCAGTGACTAAACTAGATCTAATAACTAGATTCGTTGTCCGAAACTTTCCTCATACATTCAGAACCACATGCATGCTGATATAGCTTTGTTTTGGTAAGATTTCTGCATAATGATTGAATTTAAACTTTTATTGATTTTCAAAATGTTTGAAAAGTATGAGTACTTAATGTATAGGTATTGAAAGTGTATCAAAATTTTAGATTCGAAAAAACAAACATGCCTTGTTTGCTGTGCTGCATGACATTGGCCTTAATATATGATCATTGCAACCATACAAAGGCTAGAAATATTACATATCTTTCCCTTAAGACTCTTCATTCTTCAATGAATATCATTATGACAGCCTTGTTTAGTGTTGTTATCGAAAAGTGAAACGACACTGAAGTATTCTGCTCTGAACTTTGGAGTTGGCAGTTTTATCAATAATGCTCTTCATCTTCCCTTCATATTTGAAACATTTCTAGTCCTTACCTTTAAATCTAAACTTTGCGTTTAAAAATTGATCACCACTAAACTATTACATTTAAATGAAAAATTAACAAACAATTCATAGACAAGACATTTTATATATGTATATTCATTTTTAAACGATTTTACTAATAATATTCTGAATCAACAACGATATTTCAGCAGCAGAAAGTCGCATGATCCTCATATGGTAATTGATAGGGTTTTTTTTTGTGTGGATATTTTACATTTATTGCATGATAGTGAGGGAGATATGAAGATTTATTCACCCAAGAAAAATCATATTGGGTGAATAAATCTTCATATCTCCCGAACATTCATGCAATAAATTGTTTATTATACCGAAACAAAGCAAGACTACAAAATTGTATTTGAGATTGGAGTTTACTCATCTATACATCGTACATGTATGTAGCTGAGATCGCCCTAACAGTAACACCGCGCCGTCAATGTATATATATAAGGTACAAACAGCGAAACGCAGTGATATGATAACCAGTTTTTGTATTTCCATTCTCCTTGAATGCTGATTTACTTGCATGTTTTTATATCAACCAAAATCAGTCGATTTTAAAACTGTATATCAGAGACCCGCATATTTTGTGCCTTACGAACAATGAAAGTAGAATGACTCGGACTTATTGTGACGTCATAATACACTTCGTCTACTTTGACGTTAAATTTATGGAAAATGCACGAAGCTGCCCAAGGGGAAATATGATAGGGAGATATGATGTTTGAGAGGGAGATATGAAGTTTTGTCTTCCCTGGCATGTGACTGTCTAGACCAATCAGATTACGCGTTGCATAGAATTCTCATACTGAGGTATAATAATAGATTTTAGAGTCAATTACGTCAGAATCAGGTGGGACATATTATGACTCGTGGTGTTGTAATTTTGACTGAATAAATCACCCTTGACTAAATGTAGCACTAGAGCAGAATTTGTCAAAATTGCATTGCATTTCTGGCACCACGCTTGCAAAGCTCAGTAGTTATTGTTAACATTCAAACTACCGACTCCTGTGGTCCAAGTCATTTGAGGTGGAATTGAATGTTTTTGTTGGCAAACTGACACAAATCTAGAAATGTTGCAAAAACAAATTAAAATGATGTTTTAAAAAAATTAAATGATATACCTACCTACCTATCCTACCTAATTTTTTTTTCAGAGTGAAATTTTAGGAAATACTCATATTTTATTTTTGGACTAATGAACATAATCATTATTAAAGGGACTGATTCACGATTTTACCCAAAATTTTGTTTTTCACTTTTAATGATCAAAATCTACTGTCTAATGTGTTTGAAAGATTTCAAATAAAAATTAAGGTTATACATCATCACAGAAGCTAATTTTAGAGAGTTTATTATTTGTTTTGTAAACAAAGATTGCAATATGTTATTGTTTACGGGATTTTCAAAAGAAATGGATATCGATCTAAGTTTATTATATCTTTCACATTTCAAGCATTTTAAGAGTAAAATGTGTCATCTAAAAGTTGAAATTTGTGATTATGCAAAAGTAAGATGAATTATATTACAAAATCAATATTTCACTTGTTTGTTTGTTTACATAAAAAAGACTCGAGTCTTTGTTTACATAACACAGATTTAAGGCTGAAATATTGCTTTCATTCTTGCATTCAGAAGGTCAAAATTTTGGCTGTCAATATTAAATGAGTTATATTTTTAATGCTTAACATCAAAAATGAAAAATATTTTGATCAAAAATCGTGAACCAGTCCCTTTAATGATTTACATAGCAACATAATTTTGGCAATATGTTAAACAGATTCGCAGTGTCAGTCTTACAAACTTGATCTACTAGAAAGTAGTTTGGGTATAGCCTTGAAATAGCTGCTTGATTCTTATATTTACATTTTTATGCAGAAATGACATGTCAGTCTAATTATGCCCTGTTTCATCTAGTTCTGATTATTCCTTGATTCTTTTTCTGTAGTTCATGAATTAAGATTATCTGATTTGATCATGGCAGCATATTCAAGAGGAAAGATTGCAGTAAGTGAAAAATTGAATAATGCACACATTCTACCATAGTCATGCAGTCAAATTGTTGCATATTTTTTGAAAAAATATTATTACATACAAAAATGTAATTTTTTCTTTAATCTTCTGAAAGAGACAGTGCTGCTGATTATGGTAATGTTTGCTCTGCACAGTAATGAAGTAAACACACTTATCGCAAGGCAAAGGCAGTTGATAACTTGATTTATTATATACCCATCAATGTATCGTTCTTTGATACTGTGGATTTCACAGCGTGTGATCCGGTTTTCTGGATCACCACCCTGTGGTTTTCTGATTCCGTATCAGTATTCTCTGAAACTGATACCGTCACAATGACGTCACAATGCATCAACGTAACGTTTTTTGCTTAAAATATTGGCCGCGTCACAAACAAAACTGCATAAACAAAACATAATTTCACTGTATGTCTGTATTTTTGATAATTTGGATTACATTTAGTATCATATAAATGTGGATTTAAAATGCATAGGGGGTATATAATAAATTTATCATTACTACGGTAACTTAATTGATCCGAAGAGTTGGATCACATCTCGTTGACAGGCGCGGATCGTCAGATCAAACTCGACGCTTCGCGTCTCATGTGATCTGATGATCCTCGCCTGTCAACTCGGCGTGATCCGACTCTTAGGATCAAGTTACAGTAGTAATAATATATACAACATAATTTCAGTGTGTACAATGTATATGTCAGAGCAGTAATTTGGTGCTTCATTGCATTTTGGTGAATCAAATGACATCAACAGATTCGAATGATGTAAGACAATATTGAGATAAATGTATTGTTTGGTTAAATTATTTTGAACCATTGAATCATGTAAAAAAAAATTAACAATGTATTAATTCCTATTTGTAAATAGTTCCAAGTGTTAAATTCATGATATGCATTAAAGCTTATTACATATAGTTTTCATTTTAATCCTAGTTGAAAAGGAGTTTGCAAGCAAGAATGCAATGCCTAAAGGTAATTCAGTTTGAACAAAACAATGTAATAGATTCTATAACATTTTTGGAATTCTCAATTGTGTTATCTGACATAAGATTTGTTGTACATGTTTAGAAACAACGAATAAGCCCGAAAGCAGAGGCAGAATTTATGTGCCGTTCAGGACTAGATAGCGATCTGTTGAAAGTGAAATACATCAACAGAAGAATTGGTGAGTTCGATCCACATGTAATAGAAAGTAACAATCATTATGCAAGTTGCAAACACATTAATGTTGTTTATTTTGTGACATGAAATTTTTAACTATAATGACTCTTTAGTACCTGTATAGGAAATGCAAATCTACTTTGGTGTAATATCATAAACCCGAAGTTAACAAAAAGTTTGAAAAGTTTGAATTTAGATTTACTAGACATAGACCTGTATGTATTATGGTAACCGTTGTGGATTTTTAATATATATATATACAAAGCACTAAAATGACCAACGACACAAACAACCAGATTGTCAAATTTTTGGGACTAATAAAGAAACAACAGACACATTAAAAAGAATGAATAATAATATAATAGTCCAGGAAGTGATGGTTTTACAACTGTACAGAGTTTTTCACATTTTTCTGGACAGATTTAGGCCATTTTGTAACTAGATCATTAAATTATGCATATGAAATGGGAGAACTATCTAGTACTCAAAAATGGGATTATCACTTATTTATCAAAACAAGACAAACCAAAACAATTTTTAAAAAACTGGAGACCATTAACTCTACTAAATACTGTCTACAAAATAGGATTAGGATGTATAGCAAATCGAATAAAACATATTCTACCAAAATTAATAAATGGGGATCAAACAGGATTTATACCAGGCAGAAATATTGCAGAAAATACTAGACTGATTTATGATATAATGAACTATACCCAAGTAAAAAACATTCCATATCTAATGCTACTCTGGAAAAGCTTTTGACACGGTGTCTTGGGATTATTTAATTTGTGTTATGAAACTACTCAATTTATATAAAAAATATATAAAATTTATACTTTATTTTTATAGTGTTCATTCATATACATATATATATTATTTTTTTTATTAGTTTTTTTTATTGATGTTCAGTCTTCACGAAAAACTTTGTAAAGCACAGGCCCTTCGGGCCTCCCGGTATAATAATTGTGCAAGCCCGAACAATATTTTACAGGCCCCAAATGTTTTTTTCTAATTTGACCACATGTCATTTGCTGATTCTACACTATAGATACATGCATGTTCTACTGTAGGAAAATACAGGTCAAGATGATCATAGTTAGAGAACAACTGACATTAAAAGGATTGTCTTATTTTATTTTTCAATATATTAATCTCGCAGATACATCAGCAGCTCATGTTCAACTTTGTTTTGTATACACCGCGTACAAATCATTTTGTTGTCTCCAGAATCAAATGTTAGCCAAGGCCTACCCTCGGTCCAATGGGCCATGAATTTTCGCTCTTTTCTCCTCGTACGACAGGTTTTTTGGGTTGTTTTTTTTATCGGATGGTTGTGATTATGAAATACGCTTGGGTGGTTTTGAATTTCCCGGACGAGCCCCCTCCCTATACTTCAGAAAAGGCAGCATGGTTGATAATTTTTCTATGCGAAATTTGACTACTAAGTCATGACATTTAGTCTGAGTCAATCTCACGCTTTATTTATAATATATACAGAACATATAAGAAAACATTTACAGGCCCGCCGGACTCCTGGGTTTAATATTTTAAGAAGCCCGATCCCGATTTTACTGGCCTCGGGCATCGGGCCACTGGTTAACGTCGAAGACTGGATGTTTTTTTATTATTATCTTTTATAAATTATTTGTTCATGGATACATAATTAGTATACATAATAGTATAAAATATATCTTAATATTATATTAACCATGTTTGTTTTTTATCCAAGTTCATCATTATAATCTTGGCTTGTTTTTGTTTTATGATTTCTTGATGGGTTATTTTTGTGTTTAGGGTATGGCGTTTTTGCTAGTGAAAACTTCTCTAAGGGCAGTTTTTTAACTGAATATGTTGGGGAAAGAATTGCTCCTAAAGAAGCAGAGGAGAGGGATAGGAAGCGGAAAATTAAACACTGTTACCTCTTCTACTACAAGTGGAATGGTCTTAGATGGTGAATATTGTCTTGCCATTGATATACATGTATCTGTACTTTGACAATCCATATTTAGTATAAAATGTTATATTAATCATGTGTCATCAATGCTTGATTAAAAACTATAAACACACTGCACTTCAAAATCTAATGTCAAGTTTCTTTTTCTTAGTGTTGACGCAACAGGTACAGACAGAATTGGGAAATATATAAACGATGCTAAAAATGGTGACCCACTAAACAATTGTGTTATGAAGCTTTTGACGGTGGAAAACAACCCTCGACTCTGTCTATTTGCTAATCGAAATATAGAAAGGGGAGAAGAGTTGAGATACGACTATGGGGAAACTAACCTACCTTGGAGACAAGTATGTGACAAATTATTCATATCAATTGTGTTTTGAAATATCACCTGGATTTCAGGAATATATATAGTGTAACATATATGTACAACAGTTTGATACAATTATACATGAACTTAATCATTTGAATTGTTGCTTGTATGAATATTTTACAGAGTGCACTGCATGAGAGTAAATCAGATCTGCATAGTAATACTTTTTAACATGAATTTATCATTTCAACACTTTACATTTACATTTGTAAAAAATTCATTATGTTCATACGAATTTACAAATTTAAAAAAAAAAAAGAAATACCATAACAATGATTTTTTTCATAAATCCTTAGTTTAAATTTCTTGTTGACATTGTGTTTACATGTTACAATGTACATTACTAACTTTCTTAGTTTTATCTTTAAAATATAATAACTTTTTTCAAAGTGTGATGAATTCGTTCAATGTTGTACATGAGATAGTTTATTATATTGTAAATAACTTGCCTGTCTATAGACATGCATGTATATGGAAATTACCTCATTCTCTTAAAACTGCACAAAAAAGATAGAAGTTTTAAAACACTAAGGTAACCTGGGGTATGATAAATATTTTACCATTTTCCTGCATGTCATGATTTTTGTTGCAATCTTACAAACTGCTACTGCAGGTTCAACTGGTTGGTCATTTGAAATAACCCTAAGTGCACAATTATGTCCTGAGATATTGGGGTGTTGAGATAGTGCAGTGGTTAGCTGCTACCCAAGTTGTTGTATGTGAGAGGGTGATCTCCTGCTAGAACTCAAGGACTTCATCCAAGTGTTTTAGTTTTCCCCTACATCATTGACCCACTTGCACAACTGCCTATACTAATGAGAAATATTGATACTAGTTGTAGTACTCATTTGTCAATCATTATGAAATAAATATAGGTCCAGTACTGAGCAGAGACCTCAGTTATGCAGTGTGTCATGAGTAATGGGTGACATCCTTGATTTAAAGAAATCTTTTCAAAGAAGGTGTTGAATAACTAAAAACTAGAAGGCTTCACCCCTTTACATGAACTTTAGATATACTATAAAATTAACAGTATGACAAATTGTACAAAACTGATAAGGTCAAAATAGAATAATTATATGTGTGTTTCCAGTTTCCCTACCCTACCTACATTTTTGCTGACAACTCTAAATATTTTATTTATGCTATACATGTAATTAAAAGAAAATAAAAATCCTGAATTTGGAATTTTTATCTTTTTGCATTCGAGTTTCTCTGATTTACATTTTACAACTATTGATCTTCAAAATGTGTGAAAAGTATTTGTAATGTATATAGACCTGTATTGAAAATGTATCAAAACTAAGACTTCAAATAAAATGTTTTAATAAAATGAAATGTTTTACCTACATGTAACTACCCCACCTAATTTTTGGGAGTGAAATAGGAAACACACATATATTTTATTTTGACCTAATGATGGAAACTTTTGCATTTCATACATGTACTTCATAAATTTTGAGTAATTATTATTTTTGTGTTCAAGATTCCTCTGACACAGTGGATGATGACCCATTTGATGTCACCAGTAATAAAGATGAAGACTGTGAAGGTAAAATTCAATTAATACTAATCATTTTGATATTCAATTGTATTAAATGTATGATTTGAATATTCACAAGTTTTCTTTGAAAGAGAATCTTAATTGATATTTTAAATTTGCACAAGTCAACTTTCTTAGTTTGCATCATGAATACACCATTTCAATTCATCAGATGCACATGTAATTAGATTCATGCCAATATACATTTATAGCACACATGTAGTGAGTTTTGATGCCATTGCACACTGCACGGTCACATGTAGTGATTTTCAATGTCAGTACAGTTTTATCACACACATGTAGTGAGTTTCAATGTCTATACAAATTTATCACACACATGTAGTGAGTTTCAATGTCAATACAGATTTATCACACACATGCAGTGAGTTCCAATGTCAATACATATTTATCACACACATGTAGTGAGTTTCAATGTCAATACAGATTTATCACACACATGTAGTGAGTTTCAATGTCAATACAGATTTATCACACACATGCAGTGATTTTTAATGTCAAAACAGATTTATCACACACATGTAGTGAGTTTCAATGTCAATACAGATTTATCACACACATGTAGTGATTTTTAATGTCAAAACAGATTTATCACACACATGTAGTGAGTTTCAATGTCAATACATATTTATCACACACATGCAGTGATTTTCAATGTCAATACAGATTTATCTCTTACGTGTGGTGTATATTGAAAGTGAGATAAAACATTGGCTTTATCACACGCCCGTTTGATAAAACACTTCCGGTCCGAACTACTTTTGACACCGTCCCCGCTTGGATGACATATTGTCTATGTTTATGCATATCGATGCTTGAAATAACGTGTACAATTTGTTATTCTGTATTTATTTAGAATATATTTTATAGCAAAATTAAAATGATGTTGCCCCCACTGACATATAATGCAAGTTATCGGCCATAAAAATGTCAACTCGATCAATATTAAACTACTCAAAATATTCGACCAAAAAAATGTCCACACTATTATCATCGACAAGAAATCAACCGCCTACTGGACAAGCCTAATTGAAAGTACCTAGACATGCTGTGGTACCAAGTATTCACAAGCACAGTCTCT
The DNA here is from genome assembly GCF_947568905.1 of Ostrea edulis. Taxonomy (NCBI): domain Eukaryota; kingdom Metazoa; phylum Mollusca; class Bivalvia; order Ostreida; family Ostreidae; genus Ostrea; species Ostrea edulis. The sequence goes on along the minus strand of NC_079166.1, from coordinate 66,764,762 downwards.
TTTCTCTGGAGCCATATTGAATGTGAGAAATCTCAATAGCTTTACTTCCTAGGCCTAAAGTGCCTCAGGATTTCCTCTCGCCCTCAGATCTAAAGAAGACACGTGAATAAAATCCAAATGCACAAACACTTCTACTTTTCATTGTAAACTATTGAACATTCTAATACTGCTGCATTAGAATATTACTTTCATTGATCGTTGTTACACATGTTTATTTCAAAAAGACGCCGACATCAAACTTTTATCAGAAGGTCAGGCCTACGTCAAAAAATAAATACTCGGTCAATAGTTTTTATTTTGTTGGAATGGCAAAACCATTATTAATTATAAACTATAATCCTCTCTAAAACAATTCTATGCCCCCCTTTGAAAAAGAGGAGGCATATTGTTTTGCAACTGTCGGTCGGTTGGTCTGTAGACCATGTGTTGTCCACTCAATATCTTGAGAACCATTCACTTGATGATAATGATATTTCATATGTGGGTTGGTTATGAGTAGAAGAGGACCCCTAGTGTTTTTAAGGTCAAAAGTCAAGGGTCAATCTACTCTGGACATAGGAATATAATGTCCGCTCAATATCTTGAGAACCCTTTGCTGAAAAACATCAAACTTAGCACACTGGTACATCCTAAGGAGTAGATTACCCCTATTGATTTTGAGGTCATATGGTTAAAGGTCAAGGGTCAAACTGGGCATAGGAATATACTGACCATTCAATGTTTAGAGAACCCTTTGCTTGACAGACATCAAACTTGGCACACCAGTACATCTTCAGAAGAAAATTACCCCTATTGATTTTGAGGTCACATGGTCAAACTGGACATAGGAATATACTGTGAACCTACACTGGTACATCTTCAGGGCATATGTGTTTTACAAACATCTCTTGTTGTCCATGGTTTCTTTTATAAAAATGCCCTTTGTACTGTATATGAATGGATTATAAGCGCACTATTTTTTCCCGCGTAAGGAAAACTGATAACCATGACGTCTGAGCCACGAATTCAAAACAAATTCAATCAGCTGTTTCTACCATACTGGGAATCATCTCAAAATTAAGCGAAAAGAAGACGTACGACATAAATACAACATCTATAATTGCGTGTTTTGATATTTGGTTTATCCAACGAGTTTATATGGTGTATTTATTCGCTCGGCAAGCCTCGCAAATAACTACACCATATCAACTCATTGGAAAACACGCAATATAGATATCCTCTTTTTATCACACACATGTAGTGAGTTTCAATGTCAATACAGATTTATCACACACATGTAGTGAGTTTCAGTGTCAATACAGATTTATCACACACATGCAGTGAGTTTCAATGTCAATACATATTTATCACATACATGTAGTGAGTTTCAATGTCAATACAGATTTATCACACACATGCAGTGAGTTTCAATGTCAATACATATTTATCACACACATGTAGTGAGTTTCAATGTCAATACAGATTTATCACACACATGTAGTGAGTTTCAATGTCAATACAGATTTATCACACACATTTAGTGAATTTCAAGCCAGTACATTCAACAGTGATCTTATTTTTTTGCAATAAAAGTTACTTGATATTTGTCCATTATATTGTTCATTTTTTAAAATTTTTAACTCTTGAAGTAAACAATAAAAATTTATAAGGAAATCTTTTAACTCTGTTTTAATAGTGTCTATGTCACACCTTCTCAATAATAATGTCTCCCCTTCTCAGAAGGGGGAATATTCTTTTAGTGTGAATTCTTCTTTTTCTTCTTTCACTTCTTCTTCCTCTTCTTATACAAAGTTTGTCCGGGCCATAACTTTTTTTGTCTTTTGACATAGGCCTTTGATATTTGGTATGTGGGTATACCATGATAAAACTGTGTCACATGTCATTTGTGATGACCTTTGACCTTGACCTTTTATGTAAAGGTCAAATAATAGAATTTTTGGGCTAGGCCTTTGGTATTTGGTATGTTGGTAGACCATGATAAGACAGAGAGTCGGAAGCCATTTTCGATGACCTTTGACTTTGACCTTTTATGTAAAGGTCAATAAAAGAAGTTTTTGGGTATTTTTGTTGTCCGGTCCATAACTTTTTTTGTCGATTGACATTGACCTTTCATATTTGGTATGTGGGTATACCATGATAAGACTGTGTCAAGTGCCAATTTTGCTGACCTTTGACATTGGCCTTTTATGTAAAAGTCAAATAATAGAAAAAAAAATTGTCCAGACCATAACTTTGTCTTTTGACATATATGCCTTTGATATTTGGTATGTTGGCAAGTTTAGTTTACTATCATATGTTCACAACACCGTTCCTTGTTAGAAGCTCATATACATATCTAGGCGATTGTTATTTTCTGTAAGTCCTAATTTTCCACTTTAAAGATGATCCCTAAAAATGTTTTTAAAAAAATTATGGAAAATGTCGTCTCGTCAGTTTTAGTGACTGTGAGCTTAAACAATTCTTCCTAGTTTATGTATGGCTTATAGTTAGGATTATAATTTTAAATGATCCATTTTCCCCATACATAAATATAAGAAATAAATAACAATGTTAAAAAGTTTTCTGGAATATGAACTTGGTTGGTACATGATCAAATCTACCGAAAAGCCTGAAGTAATGGACCAAGTTTATATCCCAGAGACCTTTTAACATTATTCATTTCTTAGATATTCAAAGTTATTTGGATTTCAAAGATCTTTTGTCTCTAAACATTTGAAATTTGGTGTAAAGTATACAGTATTGGTGTTGAACTTTTGATTTAATTTTCAACATGATTGTGCTGATTTACCATCCTTCATCCAGAAAATCCAAAGGCAGCTTCTAAATAAAAATGAAATAATTTTAACCATAAATTTTCAAAATTTAAAAAGATATATAATGTCATCGTGAAATATTATTTGTAGATACTGTTGATGAGGCCGAAGTTAGAAGTATGAAGATAGGTGAGGGAAGTGAGAGACAAGGAGTCAGAAAAGACAAATTGAGGTATTTTGGGACAGAAGTGAGCAACCAAGAGACAGATGTTTGGGTTAACCAGGTAACAGATTTGGGTAATCCAGGAACCAAATTAAGTAATACACAGGAGACAGATGTGAGGAATACACAGGAGACTGATGTGAGGAATATTCAGGAAACTGATGTGAGGAATACTCAGGAAACTGATGTGAGGTATATTCAGGAGACTGGTGTGAGGAATACTCAGGAGACTGATGTGAGGAATACACAGGAGACTGATGTGAGGAATACACAGGAGACTGATGTGAGGAATACACAGGAGACTGATGTGAGGTATATTCAGGAGACTGATGTGAGGAATACACAGGAGACTGATGTGAGGAATACTCAGGAGACTGATGTGAGGAATACACAGGAGACTGGTGTGAGGAATACTCAGGAAACCGTGAAAAGGCAGAAGAAGAAAAGGAATTTAGAGACAAATATGAGGAATATTCAGGAGACTGATGTGAGGAATACACAGGAGACTGATGTGAGGAATATTCAAGAGACTGATGTGAGGAATACACAGAAGACTGATGTGAGGAATACTCAGAAGACTGGTGTGAAAAGGCAGAAGAAAAAGAGAAGGAATTTAGAGACAAATGTGAGGAATACTCAGGAGACTGATGTGAGAAATACACAGGAGACTGATGTGAGGAATACACAGGAGACTGATGTCAGGAATACTCAGGAGACTGATGTGAGGAATACTCAGGAGACTGATGTGAGGAATATCCAGGAGACTGATGTGAAAAAGCAGAAGAAAAAGAGAAGGAATTTAGAGACTGATTTGAGGTATATTCAGGAGACTGATGTGAGGAATACACAGGAGACTTGTGTGAGGAATACTCAGGAAACCGTGAAAAGGCAGAAGAAGAAAAGGAATTTAGAGACAACTGTGAGGAATATTCAGGAGACTGATGTGAGGAATACACAGGAGACTGATGTGAGGAATATTCAGGAGACTGATGTAAGGAATACTCAGGAGACTGATGTGAGGAATATTCAGGAGACTGATGTGAAAAGGCAGAAGAAAAAGAGAAGGAATTTAGAGACAAATATGAGGAATATTCAGGAGACTGATGTGAGGAATACACAGGAGACTGATGTGAGGAATACTCAGGAGACTGATGTGAGGAATACTCAGGAGACTGATGTGAGGAATACTCAGGAGACTGATGTGAGGAATACTCAGGAGACTGATGTGAAAAGGCAGAAGAAGAAGAGAAGGAATTTAGAGACTGATGTGAGGAATATTCAGGAGACTGATGTGAAAAGGCAGAAGAAGAAGAAAAAGAATTTAGAGACTGATGTGAGGAATATTCAGGAGACTGATGTGAGGAATACACAGGAGATTTATGTGAGAAATACACAGGAGACTGATGTGATGAATACACAGGAGACTGATGTGAAAAGGCAGAAGAAGAAGAGAAGGAATTTAGAGACTGATATGAGGAATACACAGGAGACTGATGTGAGGAATACTCAGGAGACTGATGTGAGGAATACCCAGGAGACTGATGTGAAAAGACAGAAGAAGAAGAGAAGGAATTTAGAGACTGATATGAGGAATACACAGGAGACTGATGTGAGGAATACTCAGGAGACTGATGTGAGGAATATCCAGGAGACTGATGTGAAAAGGCAGAAGAAAAAGAGAAGGAATTTAGAGACTGATTTGAGGTATATTCAGGAGACTGATGTGAGGAATACACAGGAGACTGATGTGAGGAATACTCAGGAAACTGATGTGAGGAATACACAGGAGACTGGTGTGAGGAATACTCAGGAGACTGATGTGAGGAATACACAGGAGACTGATGTGAGGAATACACAGGAGACTGATGTGAGGAATACTCAGGAAACTGATGTGAGGTATATTCAGGAGACTGATGTGAGGAATACACAGGAGACTGATGTGAGGAATACTCAGGAAACTGATGTGAGGTATATTCAGGAGACTGATGTGAGGAATACACAGGAGACTGATGTGAGGAATACTCATGAGACTGATGTGAGGAATATCCAGGAGACAAATGTTAGAGAAGCAGTGATAAAAAAAATCCATATCAAAAGCACTCGGTAAGTTATTACAGATAAGACTATTTGATATAATTGCCATATGAAAAATGTGAGAATTTATTTTATCACAATCATTTGAAATATCTGTTGTATAATTTGGTACCTCTAATTTCATTAGTTCCCATGTTTGGTACAATTTATTTAGTATTACAAGATGAGATATATTTAGGAATGAAGCTAATTATTTTTATGAAATGATACCAATAGACTTGGTTCAGGGTAGTTACTAAGAAATGGCTTATGGGTCACATTGCTCACCTAAATTTGTTGCACAAAGAAAATTAGTTAATTGTATACCATGGTTAAAATTAAGTTTGATTCCATTTATAATTTCAATTATAGGAAGCTGTTCAGTTTTCATTAAAAATTGTCCCATTGGGATCCAAGTTAGAATAGGTCCTCAGTATCCCCTTTGTTGTCGTAACTAAATGGGGCAGTCCTTCAGATGAGACCGCAAAAACTGAGGCCCTATGTCTATTGCTCCCACTGTGTTTCTTTTAGAATTGAATGTATTCAGGCAGGCAGAAATTTTGAATAGGTGTTTTGCTGATGCATAAGTTTGATATATGGTTTTATTCATAATTTCAGATATTTTAGAACATCTGTCTGATGATGACTATGCAGCTGAGAGTATTGATGGGATGGATGATGATTCCTATCATCCATCTGAAAGTGAAAGTGATGAAGACGAAGATGAAGATTCATCAATCGAATCAGGTATATTTGTATAATCCATGCCAATAACTACATGTGTAATTTGGCAAGATTCGTTTTCTAAAATTTGATTGAATATTGGAATTTTTGTTAGAAATGTTGTTGATTTAAAGTTAGTAGGTTTTATATTTCAAATAAGAACGAAGTGACACATGATGGTTCATATGTTTTCCATTTATAAGCTTAGACAACCATACATATATATATATATATCTTCAAAGAAGAGTAAATAAATAATTTCTTATAGCATGTGTAGTTGTACACACACAGAAACAATTTCTTCATTTTTTGTCAATAAAACTTGAACATGTTGAAGATTATAGAGTATAAACAATCAAAGAAAACACAAAAAAGTACAGTACTCTATGCAATGCACAAAAATCGAGTAATCTATTTTTAGCTCACCTGAGCAAAAGTGAGCTTTTCTGATCACCCATGATCTGTCTGTCTGTCTGTAAACTTTCACATTTTCTACTTCTTCTCCGAAACCACTGGGCCATTTTCAACCAAACTTGGCACAAAGCATCCTAAGGTGAAGGGAATTCAAGTTTGTCCAAATAAACGGCCATGCCCTGTCATTGGGGAGATAATCACAAAAATGCAAAAAATAGGGTGGGGTCATTAAAAAATCTTCTCAAGAACCACTTGGCCAGAAGAGCTGAAATTTACTTGAAAGCTTCCTGACATAGAGCAGATTCAAGTTTGTTAAAACCATGACCCCTGGTGGTAGTTTTGGGCCACAATAGGAGATCAAATTTTCACATGCGAATATATCTATAGGTAAAATCTTTGAAAATTTTCTTCTCAAGAACCACTTGGCCAGGAAAGTAGAAATTTACATGAAAGCTTCCTGACATAGTGTAGATTTAAGTTTGTAAAAATCATGGCTCCCGGGGGTATGTTGGTGCCACATTAGGGATCAAAGTTTTACATGCAAATATATATTTTAAAAAATTCTTTAACTATGGGTAGTGATGAAACGATTATCGCCGATGATCGATTGTCGGTCGTTCAGATACCTACGATGCTACTAATCGAATACAAAATATAAGTCGCCGACATCGTTGACCAAACAAAATCCGGAAATCACTTCAACTTTGTTCAAATTTTATTTTCTGTATGTCAAACCCGATCAAAAATAAGCAAACAAAATGGCGGGAGATATGAAGGACAGTAACAACGACATTCAACAGTCAAATAAAGGAGCCTATCTCTGATGTCTTTGATACATTGAGATTATAGATAAATTCCATTACTTGATATATTGGAATTCTGATTTATTTACCAGTGAACAAATGAAACAAAGAAGAATTCAAATGTTTCCATACATTTAATGGTTCTGTTACATCTCATTTGAGGGGGAAACACTTAAATGCCAATTCCGATTATAATCGATTATTAATCGAGTACATGTGTCCGATTATTGTCGATAATCGATTGTGGTTTTTGGTCCGATTGCCCATCACTAAAGTCCAAGGTAACTTGGGTGAGCGATGTGGCCCATGGGCCTCTTGTTTATGTATACAATTTTGGCCTTTTTGTTTACTGGATATAATGTTTGTGCATAAATCTTTTTGTTTTTGGAGAAGTCATATATTTATGTAAATTGAACACACATTTTGTAGAGATTCTGTATTAACTACATTAAATTTAATCAATATGCTGCATACAGGTATCCTCAGGGTATGCCTTGGTTTTAAAGGATTAATTTCCAGATTTTGTATTTGATTTTGTTTTTGTAGATCATTCTACAAACATGACAAGAACTGTTTTCCCACAACATGAACATGTTAGTGACAGTGATGATGAGGATGATGAGTATTCTTCAGTCAGTCAAGTTTTTCCAATTTTGAATGGGACAGAGAAGAAAATAACTTTCATGAAAACTGATAAATCAGCTAAGGGACATTATACTAACAAAAGACATGCCTGTCTATTCTGTGAAAAAGTTATGCCGAATATGGCTAGACATCTGACTCTAAAACATCACAATGAACCTGAAGTGGCCAAAATTCTAGTGCTGTCCAAAAGAAGCAAGCAAAGAAGACAGCTCTGGGAGGAACTTGTGAACAAAGGAAATTTTAATCACAACTACTCAGTAATTGAAAAAGGAAAAGGAGCAGTTATTCCTAAATACCAAAAGAGTAACACATCCAGTGCTGATATCAAAGATTATGTGCCTTGTTATTACTGTAAAGGATTGTACAAACGTACAGAATTGTGGAAACATACAACTTCTTGTGGAGAAAAATCCAAGGAATGCAAGTTGGATAAACAGAATCATGTGAAACTTGGGCGTTTGTTACTTCCTCCTTCATGTAACAATGAGCAGTTTGAACAAAAGGTACTTAATGTAATGAGAGATGATGAGGTAAAATCTGTAGTAATTTCAGACAAAAGGATATTGGATTTTGGAGGGAGGATGTTTCGTAAGCATGGAAATGAAGAACATAGAAACATGTATATCTCTCAAAAATTAAGGGAGCTAGGAAGACTGTTGCAGCTCAGTAGGAAAAGGTCGTTGAATGCCTTGGATGATTTGTTGAAAACAGAGCATTGGGATACCCTAATTGAATGTGTGCATTTAGTATGTGGTTATTCAGAAGTTAGTAAAGTTTATAATGCTCCATCCCTTGCATTGAAATTAGGCCATAGTTTGGTCAAGTGTGCCAGTTATTTAAAATCTGAAGGATTGAAAGAAAGTAATGAAGAGAAAATTAAAACTGCAGATGCCTTTCTCACTTTATATGAAAATGAATGGACTGAAAGTGTGTCATCCCATGCACATTCCACTTTAAATGAGAAAAAATACAACAAGCAGCTCTTCATTCCACTGGTTGAGGACGTGAAGAAACTGAATGACTTTTTGGTTCAACGAGCACATGAACTTTGCTCAGAAGTGGAATTCAGAAAGGTGGATTTGTATCCAGAACTTGCACAGGTATGTTTGGCACAAGTCATTCTTTTTAATCGGCGTCGCAGTGGAGAGGCAGAGAGAATGACTGTGGCTGCCTACTGTGATGCACTGAAAGGCAGTGGAAAACCAGATCCAGTAATAATGAGTACCCTCAATGAATTTGAGAAAATACTGTGCAAGTCCCACATTAGAGTGGAGATCAAGGGAAAGAGAGGGAGAAAAGTGCCTGTACTGTTTACCGCTGATATGAAGAAATCTATTGACATTCTCCTGAAAACCAGACAAGAAGCTTGTGTCACACAGCCATATCTCTTTGCCAGGCCTGGAATGACCACAAAGCCCTACAGAGGCACAGATTGCATGAGGAAATTTTGTAACTTGGCTGAGCTTCGAAATCCCAGTGCCATTAATTCCACAAAACTTAGAAAACAACTTGCTACCTTAGCTCAAGTCCTAAACCTCAGTGAAACGTCACAAGATATTCTTGCCACTTTTCAAGGACATAACATAAAAGTCCATAGAGAGTTCTACCGGCTGCCTGAAAGTACTTTGCAAGTAGCAAAAGTTTCAAAAATACTCCATAGCATCAATAATGGAACCATAGATAGATATAAAGGAATGGATTTCGATCAGATTGATTTTGCTGACAAAGGTTTGTGTGTTTATCATCATCATGGTCTTTGTTAATTTTCTGCCCAAGTTTCATCTCAGGCTGTCTAAAAGTGTTTCTGATATCTAATGGATCTTTTCTTCAACTTAGAAACACTTGACAGTGAAACAGAGAGTGAAGTGGATGATGACAGTGATGATGATTCCAACCATGAATCTCTTTTGGAAGGTATATTGAACACTTTCAGATCTTCAAATTCTTTCAATTCTTGAAACTTCACATATGAGTGTTCCAGAGTGCTTAACATTTATTTTGATGATAAGGATTGTGATTTTTGTGTAGTCTATTTCTTGCCCTAGGCAGGGCTGTGTACAATTCATTGTCACATATATTTCAAACAGAAGTATTCCTATAGTCCAATCCTCCTTAACACGTACACTTTGGTTTTGTAGTACTTAGTGCTTCACTTGAAAACTCTGTCTGATGATTCTTTATTTTATGACCACCTCCTCAGATATCTGGTACATGTACTACCTTAGAGAATACCCAATTACTAATGTATTACTTAATTACAGTACTAATTATGATCATTATAGCATACTTTCTACTCAGACTTGATTTGTGTCAAATTGATATTACAGAGCCCTGTAATTCTGGAGACATGGGTAAAGAAAGGAATGCAAGGATGCCTCAAACTTCAGCACAAGGTTTGTTTTGATGAATTAATTTATCACATGTTTACCCCTTTATCCAGTGGAAATCACCCATTGCATAACTTTTGACATACATCTATATTTTCGTACTCCGCATGGCATCAACAGTTTATGCATCGTTTATGTGTGGAAACTTAAAGAAATGCAGTCATTTAATTGAATGTCTCCAACATTGCAGAAGGAATGCAGATGCAGAGACCTAGCTCATCTAGGAAGTTGGGAGGAAGAAAGCAAGGTATTTATATGTCATAATTTGTATTATATTTTGTTAAACCATGCTGACAGACAGGCATCAAAAGTTTATGCATGGTTCATGTGTGGAAACTTAAAGAAATGCAATCATTTAATTGAATGTCTTCAACATTGCAGAAGGAATGCAGATGCAGAGACCTAGCTCATCTAGGAAGTTGGGAGGAAGAAAGCAAGGTATTTATATGTCATAATTTGTATTATATTTTGTTAAACCATGCTGACAGACAGACAGACCAACCAACAGACAGACACGGTGATTCCAATATATTACCAACATTCGTAATAAGTTTAGGAGGGTATCTTGGAATCACTGTATCTGTCTGTTGGTCTGTTTGTCTGTCGGCATGGTTTTGGCTGGATTTATTCTAAGAGAATGGCACATACATTTTTCTTAAAATGTGTACACTCTCTGTTCCTCATGTAAAGACCTGTACCTAGTGTTTTCTTAATGAATGGACAACTTTTACTCATCTAACAGGTTTTTTTCACTTCATGGACTTTATTTTTTACTTAGAAATTAGAAAAACTGGAAGCTTGTACTTGAGTTAAAAGTTTGCTTGTGGCTTGAGGGTATGTCCCAACCTTTACAGAGGGTCATTTGGACAAGGTCACTGATATAAGAAATATGCAAATTTTTGCCTTGGCCATAATTTTCAAGAGGATTGATTGTTTAGCTGTTGTCCGCCACACTCAACAAATTTTAAGTTATCTGGTGGCGCCCAGTTTTTATTGGTGGAAGAGAGAACCAGATACAATGTACCTGGGAAGAGACTACTGACCTTCCGAAAGTAAACTGGGAAACTTTCTCACTTACCAGTGCGAGCAGGATTCGAACTCGCGTTGACCAGAGATGAGAGGTCGTGTGATTTTGAGCGCCATGCTCTAACCACTCCACCACGGAGGCCCATAACATGAGGAATATGTTGGTGCAAAGGTTACTTGTGACTAGAAAATGTGTAACAACCTGACATGATGATCTTTTGACAAGGTGAAGATCCCTGGTAGGAAGTGCACAATTCTTGTCCTTAATGTCATTTTATTATGAAGATTATATATACCCTCAACATTGACTATGATGGAAGAATGTGCCATGACTTTGAACTCAAGTCTGACATTTAGACAGTTTAAGGTCACAGAGATTGAAAGTCTCAGAAATATAAAATTCCATGGCAGACTCTATTGGAGGTGCATCAAGAGGTAATACTTGACACAGAGGCAGCTTATGGCCAAGGGGTATGTCATAATTCTATGCCCAGGTTGTTTGTTGAGAGTCAAGGTCACATGACTCCGATGTTCTTTAGATTGTGACATTTTAGTGCTTGAATTTGGGAGGTTAACTTTTTCTGTACTCCAAACAAAGCTCACAACCATAAACCATTTTCATTTCCATAGTATTTAGCTATTAAGCTCTTTTAAAATAATCATTTTCTGTATTTGCCTCATAGGAGTATTAGTCCTATTAGGACAGTTCTAATTTTATTTTAATTAACCATTGATAGTTTACTGAAGGTTTATGACAAATGTTGATAAAAATTATTGGTAATTTGAAATCATTTAGTTTTAGCTATGGTAAATGACAGAAAAAATAAGTTGGACGTACTTTTAAGAAACTGTTGTACAACCGTTACAAGTGATATCTACTGTCCATTCTTTGTTACAGGCAGTGTTCAGCGCCACACTTGGACATCCGCAGAGAAGGCAGCTTTGCACAGACAGTTTGATACTTTCATCAAAGTAGGGAAAACTCCTGGTCAAGTCGACTGTTTAAATGGCATTAGAATGGAGAAATCTCTGTCCACTTTTACATGGCGTCATGTAAAGTTTGCTGTGAAAAACATTATTACTTCTCGGCAGAGGTGTTGCAAAAAGTAATTCCAGTTTACATGGTTGTAATTATATTGACAGCTTCAGCATTGGTCATTCACTGTCTACCATACATCATTGCATTCAACATTGATATGTAATTTATAGCAGTTTTGTTATCTGACAATTCTTGAAATAATTAACTATATAAAAGGTTTGATGGTCATACCATTTTAACTCTGTGAAGATATAATAAGATAGTACAACACTAGTTAACTAAAACTATCTACAGTTTATATACCAATAGACTATGAAGTAATTGATAGTATCACATCCTCCTTGTAATTTTTTTTATATGCCCATAAAAGATGGGACGTATTATGGTATGGCGTCATCTGTCTCTCCAGACCTTGTAGGCAAAATTCAAAATGAACGGTAAGCTCGAGGATCTTACAACTACATGTATATATAGACATTTCACCGTGAATCAAGGCCATAGTATCAGTTAATAGGAAAACCTTGTAGGCAGAATACAGACTGAACTATTGGAGCTAGGACCGTCTAACTTGGTACACATACTCCTCATGCCAAGTGTAGGATGCTCTATGTTCTTCAAGGTCAAGGTCGTAGTATCACTTAGTAGGAAAACCTTATAGGCAGATACAGACCGAACCGTTGGGTCTAGGACCATCAAACTTGGTACACACACATTATGCCAAGCAGACAATGTCTATTGTTTCTCATGGTCAAAGGTCAAGGTCATAGTATCACTTAGTGGGAAAACCTTGTTTTCGTTTTGGATACAGATATTGTTTTGAAATTTAGTCACAAGCTTCCTCTAGGAGGAATAGGAGTTCAGGTTGCTGAATACATGTCAGATAGATTGGTGCAACATGACCCACTATTAGGATTTTCTTTTTGGAATATGTATGATATCAATACAGAGTGCATAATGTGCTTACAGGTCCAACGGGTGTATATTGTACTGATGTACTGTTTGTAGTACTCTTGTTTCATTCCAAGTTTGATTTTAAACCTATTCAAATTGTCATGTATGAATAGATATTAAGTGTCAGCTGTTTTAAGAGTAGCTTTATTTACATCATGTGAGCTTTTTGAGCTAAATTGAACAGCTTTGTATGCTTATGAAATAAATATGTACACTTTGATTCTGCAGTTGATTATATTTTGATGTCTTAAAAGACTGACAGGTTTGGACTTCACAAGTGACAAAGGATCAGTTATTTGTCACAAAAGGAAAAAGCTATTAGTCGGGATCTGGTTTTAGTCTTTACAAAACGCTCACCCTAATTGTTCTAGATTGTCACCAAAGGCCAAGTAAATATATTTGAAACCTAGTAAACTTTCAATAGACCTCTTACAGGGATGTACTAGCATGTTTTGTTTACGCATTTTGAGCTCTATTTGATATTTTTGTAATGGTATATATCCGGTCTTTATTAACTTTGGGCTAACTCCCTACTTGATACACATTCATTGTTTCTGGGTACAATAAAACATATCACTGATGCATGAAGTACATGCAGGTACAATACACAGGGCATGTTTTTTTCCCATTGAGTAACGCGCAGAATGAATGAATATTGTTCTTGGAATAAAATCAGCCATGGCAAGGATAGTTCCACTTGACTGTACTTGTTCTTTTAATGCATTCTATTTAAAGAATGGATATGCGTTTGAACGCATAATTGTGTAAGATATGGAAGTGTTGAAAATGAAAGATACGCGAGGCAGATTCGAACCATGGCACAAACTAATTGCAGAATGTACTGCCAGCAGTGCAGGTGACTGAGCTGTTCTAAGCATAAGTAATACATGTACCTATGTAAATATGAACCAGGTTTTCAAAAACAAATCCCCAAGCATTTTGTCTTTTTATCGTGAATTTCAACCCCAAGGCAGGGGTGGTGTCTCGTCAAAAAACATACAGGTGTAATTTGTTTTAAGATCAAAATATCAACAAGTATTTTAGGGACAGGCATGCCTTGAAAGACGTCAAAGCCCAAATTCATGTCAAAATCGGTGATTAAATGGGGAAAATGCTGTTTGTGTCATCTTTGAAGGTTAATTATCAATTTGTAGATTTTACATCATACTGTAAGTATGAAAATCCATCTATTTGCACCACAGAAAATAACTAAAGAAACCACGGGCACCTGAAGTATGGATATTACTTACACCCCCCCCCCCCCCCTCCTCTTGATATTTTTTTGCGGCGATAATTTTTCTGGAAGCTGTAGGATCCCTGATGATCTCATCCCTTTTCGACTTGTGTAATTGTTTCAGGCCTTTCGTAAGCATTAAATTAGAGACGGGCCTTCTACCGTTATAACAAAATACAAAAGGTATAGGAAACAAAACTTTGTAAACAAACAGGGGGTCTCCGTTTCGGGGCACATTTTCCAAGTAATTACAGCGTCAGATAACGAATGTTGGCGAGCAGGACAGGTCAGGGGAGTGTCATACTACAGTACTTCAACTCTAAACCTATCTCATCTCTTATTTGTCACAATCTGACAGTGTGTATTATAAACCTATCTCATCTCTTATTTGTCACAATCTGACAGTGTGTATTATAAACCTATCTCATCTATTATTTGTCACAATCTGACAGTGTGTATTTTATACCGGTGGAAGGCCCATCGAAAATGGTGAAACGATTTCATAAATCGAAAGAGAGATGAAATAAACAGGGAATCTACATGTACATATTAGAGAAATTATCGCCGCAAAAAAAGGGGAGGGGTGTAATTTCCATACTTCAGGTGCTTGTGGAAAGGTTAGCAAGAGCTCAAATCCTGAATACTCTAAACCATATACAAATATCACACACTAAGAAAAAACGACAGATATTAATAATCTAATTTCTTAATTAGAATGATACACTAATGTATTGAATTTAGAAACAGCATTGGTTATATTACAAGTGTGACTGACAACCCCGTTGAAATGTACAAAACATTAATTATAAAAGTGAATTTTTGGTTAGAATATAGCATTATCCCTAACTCTCTCTCTCTCTCTCTCTCTCTCTCTCTCTCTCTCTCTCTCTCTGATATTTTGATTAATTTTCTAAAAATTTGCCTTTTGAAAAATGGTTGTAACACTGAGTTTCCTGTGAGTGCCCTCAATCAGTCGCCAGACTAAATGTAGTGACTTTCAGGTAATATATCAGGTGTATACACTCTGTAGTGAGTTTCCGGTGTGTGTTCACATGAGTCATGTGACTTCGTGTCGTAGGTATCCGGTGAAAATTCATTTTTTTTAGAGACGGGTTTTCAATATTTCAAGTATCAGAACAATATACAGGTGCCCCACATTACGTAAAAATGAATTTATATTCTGGTTAGCATGCCTAGAACATAGTGTAGTGAGTTTCAGGTGTAAAGTCTTGTGTAGTGAGTTTCGGCATTTTGCACGTATGTGTGTGTGTGTGTGTGTGTGTGTGTGTGTGTGTGTGTGTGTGTGTGTGTGTCAATGTATAATCCAAAATTTAAGTAAATATCCACAAGTAATAGTACATGTATAATAATAAAAAAGTTAGAATGGCGAAAATAAGTCAATCGGGTCCATTTTCAATCTTCAAGAGTTATGACAATATTAAATAGATGTAGTACACATTAAAGATTTAATTATGACGTCAAAGTGCCGTATTGTATCTACGCTTTAACAAAATTCACTGTGATGTCATGATACAACGTTATGAAGTATAACCGAGAAAAAAACACAGCTGACTTTTGGTGTGTGCAAGATATAAAATATACAATCTGTACAATATTAATAACAATAATTGTGCAGAGGAGGGTTCCTAAATTGTATGGGATGTTGTTTCTTGTATGCTTAGGATAATATCAGAAGTCAACTGCTATGCAAACAAACTTGTCAGTCATATATAACTTGTTATTAATATTGATAAATATAATACGAATATTTATGCTTTTTCATTCATTGTTAGAAGAAAAAATGAATAGAGGAAACAAGACATTTTAAGTATTTGAGGCATCTTGGAAGATGGTAGATGGTATATGAGGTTATTAACTCACATAAATTTTTTGAAAACTATTTATCTCTTAAACTAAAGATTTATAGTTCTCATAAAGCAGTGAACAAAATTATCAAAGAATAATTCAAACAAATAGTATATGGGGGAAAATACGAGAATTATAAGGAGAACATATTCGGTGAAGCACAGAGGTTAGAAGATTTTGCTAGAATTATCGTTCTTTGAAATATCGCTTATGCGAGAATGGAACACATTTTTCTATATTTACAACCACAATTTGGCATTTTCTTATCAAATTTGAACATATATAAACTAAATATGCTTTAATTTATACGTTGAAAGGGGGATTTCGGTAGTTTCATGGGGCATCTCGTTAATTTCTGGGGGCATTTCGGTAAATTAAGGACATTTTGATAATTCGGGGTACCCTGTTTTCCAGTAACAGCAATGAAATCCTTACCGTCAGCAAATGTAATAAGTCAACTTGCGTCTTTCCTGTTGTAACTGGTAGCAATGGTCCGGATTTTGTCGTATCCGAAGTTAAATGTCACAGAAAATGGGGGAGGTGAAAGTCTTCCCCACCACTTCAAATCATCGTCACAAAGGATACTCCTGGGTGTAAGAATTATTCCCTGTTTCCATTACCTAGATATTTTTTCTTGAAATATTTGAACCTGTAACAAAAGTAAATCTGTAGGTCCTCGTGAAATGACAGGGACATAGGTTGTCTCCCGTTTCCGTCATTCTGTCTTCACGTTCTGATTTTGTTTCCGTCCATTATATCTCTACAGATGTACATATTCAACTTAAATTTGATACACCATGATGATATCAAGTTTAACTTATATTTAATTCCAGTTGAACGATAGGGAAGAATGAATAAGTTTTGACACAGTTCTGCCCATTTGACTTATAAATCGAAAACACTTCCTACTTTCCGCTCATTCATACGTGGATATTAAGATGTAAATACATCATGATTTTATATTCCCTTTCTTCAAGCCAAGTAACAGAGGAAAAGTGGAGAATGAAAAAATCGAAATTCCGGATGTATCACGAACATCAAGAAGTTCGGTAAGCTTGTTATATTATGTGCCTATATGTCTATCTATCTATCTATCTATTTTATCTATCTATATATATACATATATAGATAGATAGATAGATAAGGAAAAAAGCATCTCCTGAATGTAAGGTTTTTCAGGCTATTAAGAACAACCTGCCTATCTTGGAAGAAGACCGAGGCATGAGAAAAACCTTGAAAGCATCAAACATTATCAAAAGTAAACGACAAAGTCCTTCTCTCAAATGAATTCTAACCAAAGCATGTTTTCCAGTAGCAAAAATGCAATCCCTACCGTCAGCAAATGAAATAAATCAAGTTGCGCCTTCCTTGTTGTAAATGGTAACAATAGTCCAGACTTTGTTGTATCCGAAGTTAAATGTCACAGAAAAGTCTTCCCCACCACAACTTCATATAACCGTCATAAAGAATATTCCTGAGTGTACAAATTATCCCATGTTTCCATTACCTTGGCATTTTTCTTGAAATATTTGGACCTGTAACAAAAGTACACCTGTAGGTTTTGATGCCTCTGTCAGGAAATGATCGGGACATATGTTGTCTTTCCGTCCATTATATCTCTACGGATGCACATATTAAATCTTATACACCGTGAGAATATCAAGTATAATTTCTATTTAATTCCAGTTGAATGAAAGGGAAAAAACGAATAAGTTTTGAGTGGGTTCTGCCTGTTTGACTTATAAATCGAAAACACTTCATACTTTCCGCTCATTATCTCATTCATGCATTGACATTGGGATGTAAATCCATCATGATTTTATATACCTTTTCTTTTTCTTCAAGCCAAGCAACAAAAGAAAATTGGAGAATGAAGATATTGAAATTCCAGATGTATCAATACCGTTGGTAAGTTTGCTATATCATGTGCCGATATATATAAATATATATATATAGGTAAAAAAGATACACGAAGATGTTTAGTAAAGCTTTAACGCATTCATTTCAAATCTTCTGAAGATTTGAAATGAAAGCGATAAAGCTTTACTAAACGTCTTCGTGTATCATTTTTATTTTTTACCTATACTTTTACTGATCATTGCGAAAAGTAATTATATATATATATATATATATATATATATATATATATATATATATATATATGAAAGGTGAAGATAACGAACAGTGATCAATCTCATAACTCCTACAAGCAATACAAAATAGATAGTTGGGCAAACACGGACCCCTGGACACGCCAGAGGTGGGATAAGGTGCCTAGGAGGAGTAAGCATCCCCTGTCGAACGGTTACAGCCGCCGTGAGCCTTATATCCTGTTCATGTAGATGGAGTTATCCGAAGTCAATATCAGTGTGCGATATATATATATATATATATATATATATATATATATATATATATATAGGTTCATGAATCCTAAAATGTACAGTTGATCCCCCCCCCCCTTGTTCCGAAGATGTTTCATACCAAATTTGAAAAGAATTGGAATGATAGTTATCAAGAAGTTAAAAATTTCTTTTCCTCACACTTTTAATAACTAACCATTTTAGCCCCACCGTAATACCAAACTTCTACCCCTGGGATTTTCAAATTTACAATTTTGGTAAAGGAATACCTGCTCTTTCTAAATATCTATTTAGTTTCAATGTAGTATTAACAACACTAGAGAAGATGTTATTTTAAGTGTTTTGTACATAAACACAATATAGTGAGTTTGGCCATGCCCTGGGGTCAAAACCACTTCCCCGGGGATAATGAAATTTACAATTTTGGTAGAGGCCTTCCTGCTCTACATCACTATGGATTTAGTTTTCGTTAAATATACACGGTTTTAGAAAACAACATTCTTGAAAATTGATGAGGTTTTAACAGTTTTTGCCCCACGCCATAAGCCCCAGGAATGCAGAAATCCTGAAATGTACAGTTTACGTCCCTTAGATGCTTCATACCAAATTACAAAAGAATAGCTTTTCATTTCAAATCAAGATCTTAAAGCTTAATACACGTCTGAAACACTACATGTCATAAATTATCATTGTCTACTGAATTTATATAATCTCTGGTATATGATTCATTTATTTAGCATCAGAAATAAATTGCAGAGAGCTAAGGCTTGATACACAATATTTCCATGTATATACATGTAGGAATGTATGATGAACTAAGAATTTTAAGTGAGTGACAATCTTCTTCTACTTCCTCCATGGCCGACTGGTTAGAGCATCGCGCTCAAAATCACACACCCTCTCACCTCTGTCGGCGTGGGTTCGAATCCCAGTTTACTTTCGGGAGGTCGGTGGTCTCTTCGTAGGTACATTGTATCTGGGTTCTCTCTTCCACGAATAAAAATTGGGTGCCACCATATAACAGAAAAATTGTTGAGTGTGGCGGAAAATATCAATCAATCAATCAATCAATCTTCTCCTTCCATTTGTTTCAACTTTTCATTGTCATTTGTTCAAATTGTTTTCCTTTCATTGAATAATTTTGTTCGTATTTTGAGGTACTGTTCGTTCACCGAAAGATGGAATATGGATGTCACAATATGGGCTTCCATAAAATCTGTTATGTCTTTCTTAAATTTCTTGTAAATGGAAAAGAAAAAAAGTTAAAACAAATGTTTATTGCAAACATCATTTTAGATTTCATGATAAATGTCTGATAATAAATGTGTGAAAATATACATCTAAGGTTTTTTTCTATTATCATGTATGCTGTTAATCTTTTCAATGTGTACTGATAAGCAGACTAATCATCATATAAACAAATTATGAGAGCGTCATTTTTTACTGGCTTAGGTAAAAAAAAAAAACAACTAAAAAGTACTCACTTAGAAGATCTCCTTCATTTTGTAATTGCCTGCTAGCTATATCATATTTAGTCTGCACATATTTTTGAAAGTAATCGGTCAAAAATATAATTTTCTGTAGATCATTTCACTGTAAAATTTTTTTTTTTACTTTTTTTTTTACATGTTTAACCAAAAGTGTGATACTATATAAATATTGCATGTAGTTGAGGGTAGCATTGAAAATTTTCACCCCGAGAAAACCGTTGTCAACCGAGGCGTAGCCGAGGTTGACAATGGTTTCTCGAGGGGTGAAAATTTCAATGTTACCCTCAATTACATGCAATATTTGTTTTATTATACTGAATGTTATGTAAACTGGAAAGCAGAAAAAACTTACGTCTGTTGACATTTGATCAATCACTGCCATGCGATATTTCGTATTTCGATGCGGGTACTCGCGTTTATTACAAGCGATAAAACGACGTCGTTTAGCAATCTACGGCGAACCGTACGCGCATAAATTTGACGCATGTGATAATTTTTTTATAATATCACCCGTTGTCAAGTACTCTTACCCGTTGCTGAATACTATCACCCTGGGGCGCGTGTTTTTTTGTTGTTTTTTTTTTGTTCTCAGAGGGTAACAATATGTTTTTTCAAATGCTTCTCGACCAATCAGGTTCGAGTATTGTACATGAAAGTATAATAAATGTAATTATATTATAGTGGTATTATTTGAATGTACTTCGCCGAAATAGTAGTCAGGTTTTGACACAAGGTGAACGAGCCGGAGTTGGGTGCACTCTATATCAAACCCTGACTACTATGTCGGCATGGTACATTCAAATAATATCACCATTATAATTATTAAGCTGACTGTTGTACGTATACGACAATTTAAGTTAAATTCTCAATCCCAAATCTGTTTACAGACATTAATCTAAATAAAAATTTTCTTGATCATTTCTTACTAAAGTATAATAAAAAGAAGAAATTTCATGATGACTCCAATGTACCATTTGATGTTATCTAGAGCCACGAAAGGTCAAATCGGCCTGTATTTTTATGAAAATAATCTGAAACTTAACAAACAAATATTGCACTAAATATTGTCAATATACATCGTAGTAAATGTATTCATATCAAAATGTTAATTCCGTGACATCATAACTGTGCCGTAGTTGCAAGGTGAAGATAACGAACAGTGATCAATCTCATAATTCCTACAAGCAATACAAAATAGATAGTTGGGCAAACACGGACCCCTGGACACACCATACGTGGGAGTAGATGCCTAGGAGTAAGCATCCCCTGTTGACCGGTCACACCCGCCGTGAGCTCCATATCCTGATCAAGTAAACGGAGTTATCCGCAGTCAAATGAGTGTGTCAAGAACGGCTTAACAATCGGTATGAAACAAGTCAGACAGCATTTGACCCAATGTGAGGTTGTATTAACGAACTAGATCGTTATAACGACCATAGAATGTGCGAAATGCTGACTTCAATCGAGACTGTTGAAATCCCTGTACCATCAACTTGTTTGTCAGTAGCTTGCCTCGATTTGAAACTGACTATACCCAGAACAAGCTCTTGCATATCGAATGAGTTGAGATATATAAACACCATATGCAGGTGATAATGGAATATTGCTACATAAATGTGGGAAGTTGACGATGGAGAAGCTGATATCATCCCGTTTGTCATACAGTTGAGTTGTCAGTTTGCCGTTAATGTCTACTTTCAATAAAATATCTAAGTATGAAGCAAAAGTGGACGAATCTGTGGTGTCCTTTATTTCGAGCTCACAGGGATATATCAAATCGACATATGAATAGATGTCATAACACGTGACGTTTGCACATTTTTCTCTAAAAATGACAAATTTTGGAACTTTGATTCAAAATTTCAGTTTGGCCACATTAAACGAACAAATTAAAAAATCTGACATGGGTAAATAAATGGAAACTGCACAAATAAATGTTGGATTTATTTTGTTCGATGAAAGTGTCCATACGTAAATTTCTTGTTTTAGGTCTTTCACAAACATAATTTATGCATCGAATGATGATAGTTTCTCATATTAAAAATAGACGTGTCCTTATAAAACATTATAAAATGATAGATGTTTACATAGGATCTCAAAGCATACATGTATATCCCAATTATTTTGAAAAGTTTTATGTACATCTATGATCGAGGAATGAAATATAGATTTTGGATGATCATCGTCGAAAATATATAATGACAATAATCAATTATATGCCTTTGCTTTTAAAGATAGCTCTAATTTAATCAAAGAGAGATAAGTCGATTAACATAACCGGTAGAGGACTAGATAGGACAAGCTACAAAAACTGGCCCCCATTTTCCTTGAAAATTACACATATGTAAAAATTACACCCAATGGATCAAATCTTTTAATTTTTATCCTATCTTGCTGTAACAAGATTTTTTTGGTCCAATTGTTTTGTTTTAGCAAGATATCGGTCTCCAATGTTAGCATAATTTGGAAAAGCATGGGAATTTTCGATTTTCATGCATTTGTATTGAGTTTTTTACTATGAGCAAGAACGTAAACAACGACGATATCTGGACAATGAGTTATCTGAATACATAATATTTTTCTGTATCAAACATTTTCGTGGTTTGTAATCTTGCTAATATCGAAAATTAATTAAGAGTAATTCTCTGTAACGACCCAAAAAATTCTGAAGGGGTCCGGCACACATGGTCTCAGATTTTGATAAAATTTACAGATTAAAGAAAGTATCCCACAAAATGACAGAAATCAAACATATTTTATTATTGTGATGCATGGTTGCCATCGAAACCATGGTAATGTATTTTAACCATTGGGGGTACTCTAATTCATAGCTATAATTGTAAAAACTTACATTTTTACAAGCCTAATAACAAAATTAGCAGCAACTCTTCTCTATCTTTGAAATCAGTATAGGTAAATTAACATATCAATAGCTGAAAATTCTCATAAGTTTGAGTTTTATCGTTAACAACGAATTGGCTAACGTTGTCATGGAAACACATCTGAACGGCTCATTGTCAAGTGCACAAAAATTGATGAGAATTGTTATGTTCACCACCTATTCACAGGAAAAGCCAGCACTTTACAGCAATATGAATATTATAGTTGCATAGAACTAACTTCAGTATTGCATATTATGGAATAAAATCAGTGGGCAAATCATATACGAAAATTCTATAAATAATAAAAAAAAATGCATAAAATTCAAATTTTCAAAGTTGCTTCTTTATTGAAGTTTGAATACATTTTTATTATGCACATAATCACAACACTATCTTTTGAAAATGATTGATTACTAATTTTTCAACAGTGAAATTGACATAAAGAGATCAAAATATAACTGATAAAACGGTTGCTATGGCAACAAAACTCTTGAAAAAACAATATAATCATGTCTAATATTTAATTGATCAACCAGCCAGTTTCAACAATTAGAATATTCAAATTCAACTTCAAAATAAAATCTAATTCAGAATTGCAGGTATCAACATATCAATTGCAAAAAAAATAGTTGCCATAACAACCCTTTCAACAAAATCAGTTTTAAAGATGCATTTTTTTAACTATTAAATTTTACATGGAGTACCACAAACATAAAGATAGTGGTGCGTATTTGTTGTTTTCTATTAGCATCAAATATTAGATTTCAATTTTATAGCTTTACTTCCATTTTTTTTTTCAAAGTAAATATTGACCAAAAATTATCATACAGCTTTACAAATTACGAACTTAATCCAAATTTCTTCTGTTAAATATATAACACAGCCTTGTAGCAATTTTCAGCTGACTACAAACTTCCCATGCCATCTTAAATGATAGCAATTTTTCACCATATTTCATTATCTCTATTTTTTCAAAATTTAAATTAAGTAACAAAAAAACAAAAAAACAACAACAACAAAAAAGAAAAAACCACCAAAGACCAAAATAAATTACAAGTGCATTCAAATCCGTTCTTGGCACACTGATTTTGACTGCGGATAATTCCGTTTGCCTGGTTGGGATATAGGGCTCACGGCGGGTGTGACCGGTCAACAGCGGATGCTTACTCCTCCTAGGCACCTGATCCCACCTCTGGTGTGTCCAGGGGTCCGTGTTTGCCCAACTATCTATTTATATTGCTTATAGGAGTTATGAAATTGATCACTGTTCGTTATGTTGACCTTGCATTCAAGAATCAAGTTTGAATTTCCTTTGCGAAACTAACATTTTTTTAAAAAGATAATCGTAACTTTCTAACTACTGATTGCATCTTGATCAAAGGGAACATATGTTTTCAGAAGAAATTAAATTAGTTTTTTTAAGGTCGTCCATGCCAAAGGTCAAGGTTATAGTAGGCACAGGGATAAATAGGGTAATTTAACAAAAAAGAAATTTTCATAGACATTACATAAATGTTTTTTCTATATAGCATAGCTTTCCTAGAAAAGATCAGCTAAAATTCATACCTAAAATTGTCAACATTTCCTAGTATTGCTTACAAAACATTACAGTAAATTTCTCCTTGAAATTGAATCATTATAATTAAATAAATAAGATAGATCAATCTTACATAGTAGGGAACATAGTATTTAACTACATGTTTGTAAGATTTCACATTGTGTCTTCTGCTCAATGATCAGATAATGAAATTTCACATTGTTTTGCTTCCTAATGCTAATGTAAACCATTGCTGTACATTGACAAAAGTTCAAAAAAAAAATTTAAGTCTTGATAAAATCATTAAACTGGGGTTAATCCAAACTGACTTGACAAATCTGAATACTCTGGATTCCTTCTGACTGTGCATCCTGGTTATGTATGTCTGGCTAGTCGACATTAACTGATGTAACCTAAATCACATAAAAACTGCATGTAGAATGAATATATCCAATGCATACACCCGCTGCGGTGGTCGAGAGGTTAGAGCGTTAAAACAGGTAGTGACAGTTCCATTGCCAAACGCTCGGCATCAGGTGTGAATGTCACGGGTCCTCGGATATCACCTTAAAAACAGATGAACCGTGTCACAGTAGGTGTGGCACGCTAAATAACCGTCACTGCTCAATGGCCGTAAGCGCCGAGCATTGGCCTAAATTTGAAGCCGGTCTTGGTGACGTCTCCATATGAGTGAAAAATTCTCGAGTGAGACGTTAAGCAAGATACAATCAAGCAACCATTACATATATGCACACAATATATTCTATGTCTTGATAAGTTTTCTATTAGAAATTTATGTCTGATACATGTAAAAAATATTAATAAAAATTCATTTTCTAATACATGTGCAATTCCAGTATTCCTACACTGCCCACCAAAAATAAGTATACACTCACCAAATAAGTTACTTGCGCATACAATATATGGGTTACATCATAGATACAGATTTTTATTGGTCTTTTAACTGTTTATGTCCTTATTTTCAATCAAAATACCCCATTTTCTGAATTTTCTAAAAAGAGATAATATTCTAACTTTTATCTTGAAAAAAATCAAACTAATTACTTATATATATTATTGTGTATTTAATGTATACTTTTATAAGATCTTTTGATTTTTCACCTAAAGTAAATCAATATCACAATTTAACAGACTAAGCCAAAAATACTGAATGTCCATTATTGTTTTACATATAATAAATGATTATTTTACTGAGATAAATTAAAAGTTATACATAGTGAATTCAGCTCCTTTTCATTATATTGAATATATTTCATTCCAAAATATGTAAAACACTTATGTGTATAATTATTTATGGTGGGTAGTGTATGCAGTGGCAGATTTAAGGGGCATGACTTTTACTGAGATAACTTACATTTTTTCCGAAAACCCTTAGAATTTGCGTCATTTTATTAATTTCACCTCATCAAAAATGATAGAAAATAGTAAAAATGACTAAATAGAAGACATATTTCAAGCCAAATAAAATCCAGGAGCTTTCGGGGGCTTCGCCCCCTGGGCCCCCACCAGGGCTTCGCCTTGGACCCATTGGGGGCCTCAAGGCGGCCCAGGCCCTGCCTCATAATTTTTCCGCCCCTAACCGTGATTCCTGGATCCGCCCCTGGTATGTATAATACATACTGTAGTCCAACCTCATGATTTAAACAAAATCACCTGGACTACATTTTGTGATAGCGCTACCACATAACAAACATGGTGGGGATCAGGGTTAGAAAAGGCCCTGAGACCTAAATATCCCTTGCTTGTCGTAAAAGGCGATTAAATGGGGGTGTTCCTTCGGATGAGACCGCAAAACCCAAGACCCCTTGTCGCAGCAGGTGTGGCACGATAAAGATCCCTTCCTACGTGTACTCAAAGGCCCCAACCGCCGAGCATTGACGTACATTTTGCAATCTTTTCACCGCCAATGAATCAGATGACGTCTTCGTGTAAGTGGAAAACGTTAGACAATATCAACCAACCAACCAACAACAAAAATCATTCAATTTCTACTAATCCCTTCGTTTCATTAATTTTCAAAGATATGCTGTGCAATATCAGACTAAGATAAAGATTTATACAGTGAAGTTGGGAGGGGGGGGGGGTAGTCCAGGGCATTTGAAAATTGTTGTAAACCAAATAAAAGTTACATGTACATGTATATACATCAAGCATTACTGAGAAAATGTTTGAATGCAGGATTTCTCTCCAATTTACAATGATTGCTCCTTTGTCAAACGCTTGGCATTCAAAAGTGAAAATCACAGGTCTTTCGGATATGACCTTTAAAACGGAGGTCCCGTGTCACGTCAGACGGTGGAACGTTAAAAAAGCCTCATTTCTACGGCCTTGAGGGCTAAGTATAGGTCTAATTTTGTGGTACTTCACCTACAGCTAATGACATCTCAATATAATGAATTTATTTTAATAGAATGTAAAACAAACAAACATAACCAACCAATATTAACCTGGAACATCTGACGGTCTTGGATTACATACAGTCCCCATTCCCTCGCAGTATGCGTGATGTTATGTATTATACACTTAAAAAAGTCAATATAGACAACGTCTTTTAATGATATCTGCAAGTGACCTCGGTTTATGGTTCATGCACACTTTCTGGTCCCCCTGTAAGTACATGTTTGTGCATTTAGTGTATTGATTCATGCCTCTCTGATACAAAGCTACAACTCTAAAAATTTTGAAACCTTGACATTGACTAATTCAGAAAGTGATGCAGCAACAAATGATTCTATTCTCTTTTATATGTGACCTTGAGCAAATTATTTTGAAATTTAGATCTATGGTAAATAATTATGGGAAAGGATAGTTTATTGTTTATATAGATATGCATTGTCAATGGAACAACTATACACATATTACACAGGTGCACCAAACATTTCAAGCAATACAATAACATATGCATGTACCTTATCATTTAATGAAATTCATCACAATCTATAAAGGCATGTGGTCATTGAAATCATTTACACACATTATTTCTTTTTTTAAAAACATTATCACCACTGTTATTATATCACGAGAGGGGGGGGGGGGTGAGAGAGAAACTGAAAATTTCCTTTCCATAATTCACTTGAACAATCTGTTTTTAATGTACGAGATGAACAAATGTTTGGACACTATTAGAATAAATATAACATTTATCTTAACCTTCGATATTGAAAATAGGTGAAATTAACATTGTTAATGTTAAATAAACCAGTCAGATATATTATAGTACTTATTTTAAGATTACAACCCCTCCCCCTTCTTTTACACCCCCCCCCCCTTCTGTCTCAAAAGCATTATCTGCTTTAGAAAATATTTATTATATTTTCACCCTAGCCCAGTGAAATAACATGAATGTGGATGCATTTCCATGATCACTAATTTACTGAGAAACAGAACTTGTCATTGTGAGGTAATGTTACATTATCAATGTATCAAACTACAAGCAGTACTTCCGTAAAATTGTGTTCTGCAACTGTCATGAATACACTTTTTTCGTAGTAGCAGTGTCTGTTGAATAAACATGTCGGTTGCGAACGTCCGTCATATATATATATATATATATATATATATATATATATATATATAAATATATATATATATATATAACATATACAATAACACACACACACACACACACACACACACACACACACACATATATATATATATATATATATATATATATATATATATATATATAATCCAAATAGAAAGAGTTGATATAAGAGTTATATATATATACATGTAGACACAAGCTGAGTTTTGAATTCATATTCAATGAAGTTAATTCTTCAGAAAACCCTCTTCACTACATGCAGTGTGTATTTATTAACTCCTTCACACTTGAATACATCCAGTACATATATAGTAATGGTCAAAGATGTTTAAAACACCCTAAAAACACATGTTTTCTGCATTTCTTTCCTTTCCTTCCTGTTAACAATACAACTACTTATTATCTCCAACATTAGAAATTCCGCAAAATGAGATAACTCAATGTGCAAAATTCAACAAATTCATATTTTCCATGCCAAACTTCTATCATAAAATGTCATTTGCCCATTGATTTTTTTATCTGCATTATATTACTTATTTACCTTCTTCTTAAATTTATATTTTATTATCTTTCATATGGCTGGTTTTTTGCTCTGGAGTTGGTCAAAGTGCACAGTAAAACTGCTAAATTTTGGTCATTTGAGCCTGAATTATAGGCTGTGCTACAATAATGATACCATTTCCAGATGAATTTACATACTGATAAAGATTGTTACTACTTTGTCTGAGCATGTAGCATAAAATTCCTTGTCAATTATTCGTGATATAATAAATTCAAGTGAAAAATTCCCAAAACTCCAATTTTCCTGTTTTTTCTATATAAATAGCCCGTTGCTATGGAAACGAGTCACTTTTCAGAATAAGTGTACCAATATTTTTTAAAGAGTTTATGTATTTCAATTGAATGATGACATTTATAGTGGAAAATTTTTCAGTGAGTGCCGCAATATTTTGGTCCTTACAGAGAATTGCTCTTAAAAGAGTGATAAATGTCACTGTCGGATATCTGTGTCGCTTGTTGCGCGATTAGATGAGGTGAAAATGGCGAGAAACACAGAAATGTGCATGTTATGTATGCTTTCCAGGTGGAGATTACGGTAGATATAATGTTAAACATTTGGGGATTTTAATGAATTACATTCATATGCATTTCAATGACATCAATGCGTGTTCATTCCGTTAAAAATGTATATAAATTAGTTGTTGACGCAATTGTTTATCGGCAGACGTCATTCTTGTTGGTTTACCAAATTTTCATTTGTGATTATCAAATTAGTAATTTATGTAAATAAAATATTATTTAGTAAAATCTAAGAACAAACAATAAGCAAATAAAATAAATAATAATGATAATAATATTAATAATAATAATGCTTTATTTAGAGAAGGTAGTCCGATTAGTACATGCTACTATTCTTCCCCGGGACCTTCTGAAATACAAACAATATACTCATAATGTTACGTACAATCAAAGATAAGAATAAAATGATAGGTTCCGTGATCATATACAATGTACAGCAAAGTGGTACTTAAAACAATTATGGGGGTGAATATTCATGGCGTGGAAGAGCTACATGTAGTAGAAGAGAGAAAAGGGGCGGGCATGAAAAGATATACATAGATATATCAACGACGTTTTGTCTATCAACAATAATAACTTTCATTCATATGTTGATTCGATATATTCATGTGAGCTCGAAATAAAAGACACCACAGAGTCGTCCCCCTCTGCTTCATACTTATATATTTTATTGAAAGTAGACATTAACGGGAAACTGACTAAACTGTATGACAAACTGGATGATTTCAGCTTCTCCATCGTCAACTTTCCATATTTATGTAGTAATATTCCAGTATCACCTGTATATGGTATTTATATCTCTCAACTGATTTGATACGCATGAACTCTGCGTATAGTCAGTTGTTTTAAATGAGGCAAGCTACTGAAAAACAGGTTGATGGTACAGGAATAGCAACAGTCTTGATTGAAGTCAGCATTTCGCAAATTCCATGGTCGTTATAACGACCTAGTTCGTCAATACAACCTATCATTGGGTCAAATGCTGTCTGACGTGTTTCATACCGATTGTTAGGCCGTTCTTGGCACATTAATGTTGACTACGGATAACTCCGTTTACCTGATCAGGATATAGGGCTCACGGCGGGTGTGGCCGATCGACAGGGGATACTTACTCCTCCTAGGCACCTGATCCCACCACTGATTTGTCCAGGGGTCCGTGTTTGCCCAACTATCTTTCTTATACTGATTATAGAAGTTATGACATTGATCACTGTTCGTTATATTCACCTTTCATTTTGTTTTTAACAGTAAGTATGTATAGTATATGATCTTATATTCCTTTTCCAGAAGTTATACAAGAGACCACGCTCACAAACACGCATATTGGTAAGTTGCTAGAATATGGAGAGAGAGAGAGAGAGAGAGAGAGAGAGAGAGAGAGAGAGTTATCATTTTGTGATCGTTTTGATCATGAACATTAAAAGAGTGATAAATGTCATTGTCGGATATCTGTGTCGGTTATTACGCGATTAGATAAGGTGAAAATGGCGAGAAATACAGAAATGTGCATGTTATGTATGTTTTCCAGGTTAAGATTACGGTACATATAATGTTAAACATTCGGGGTTTTTAATCAGTTACGCTAATATACAGTTCAATAATATCAATGCGTGTTCATTCCGTTAAACATGTATATAAATTACTCGTTGACGCAATTGTTTATCGACACACGTCATTCTTGTTGGTTTACCAAATTTTCATTTGTGATTATCAAATTAGAACTCTATGCAAATAAAATTTTATTTAGTAAAATCTAAGAACAAACAATGAACAAATAAAATAAATAAAAATAATGCTTTATTTAGAGAAGGTAGCCCGATTAGTACATTCTACTATTCTTCCACGGGACCTTCTGAAATACTAACAATATACTCATAATGATACGTAAGATCAAAGATAAGAATAAGATGATAGGTTCCGTGATCACATACAATGTACAACAAAATGGTATTAAAAACACTTATGGGCGTGAATATTCATGGCGTGGAAGAGCTACATGTAGTACAAGAGAGAAAAGGGGCGGGCATGAGAAGATATGCATAGATATATCAACGACGTTTTGTCTATTTTACAATAACTTTCATTCATATGTCGATTCCTTATATCCATGTAAGCTCCGAATAAAAAACACCACAGAGTCGTCCACTTCTGCTTCATATTTAGATATTTTATCAAAAGTAGACATTAACGGCAAACCGACAACTCAACAACATGACCAACGGGATGATTTCAGCTTCTCCATCATCAACTTCCCATATTTATGTACCAATATTCCATCATCACCTGCATATGGTGTTTATTTCTCTCAACTGATTCGACACGCAAGAGCTTGTTCAGCGTATGGTCAGTTTTTAAATCGAGGCAAGCTACTGACAAACAAGTTAGCAGTTTTTACTCGTTTAGTTTTCACTTTAGCATACCCATTGATAATAGTATTAAACAAATTGTAAAAAGTTTCTAATTTGTCCTTAGGATTGTTTAAATTTCTTAGGCTATTGAAATTGGCACTTCGCAAGTCCAAGAGAAATTCGTTTTCATTAAAGTTCTTGAAGTAACGGTATTGAATGTAAAACTTAAATGGTATAAATTTTGATGCACCAGTAATGCTCAAGCCGAAATTTTGGACATTCGAAATAAAAATAAACTTGTAAGAGCTATAAGGAACACTAGAGTGCCAAGAACTGGATCCAAATTCGTCCAAGGATAAGAGCTATACATGAGGGAGATGATCCTTAATTTTGAAATGAATTTCTAAATTTCATCCCAGCAATTAAATATACATCCGTATTTCCAAGCTAGTAACGAAGTACTTAGCTACTGGGCTGTAGAGACCTTCGGGGACTAACAGTCCACCAGAAGAGGCCTCGACTCAGTATGTGTTCCTTTACACTGCATGTTATTAGATCTGCGCGTTACACAAAAAGGATAATGGTCTGACATAGGTATGGGGGTACCTGAATTTCACAAATATTATCAGGATGGGTTTTGTAGAAATTATCAATAAATGTAAATGAGGTGTAAGTAATTCTAGTAATTGTGTTAATTAATTGAGTTAGTCCAAATTCTCCAAATTCAGATGTTCAGGATAGAGGAGAGTCTTTTAACAGATTAACATTATAGTCGCCTGTAAGTTTTACATAAACTTATACGGTACCAATTTTGATGCACCAGATGTGCATTTCGAGAAATAATGTCTCTTCAGTGATGTTCAAGCCGAAATTTGGGAAATTCGAAATGACAAAAAACTAGAGTGCCAAAAAAAAAAGCACTGGAGCCAAATTCGTCCAAGGATCAGAGCTATGTATGAGGGAGATATCATCCTTAATTTTGAAATGAATTTCTAAATTTTATCCCAGCAATTAAATGTACATCTGTATGTAGGGAAAAACCGTTAAAATCAGTTTATCAAATTCATATCAAATAAGTCAGGAAAAAATTTGTTTTCTTCTTCTTTCGGGAAGGGGGGTGGTGGTGGTGGTGATTGGGTCAGCTGAATACCTTCAAATCTACGTGCAATCTAATCTAATTAGATTAATACATGTATTTGCCATGTACATGCACATGCATAGAACCTGCATGTGCTCCCGTGAATTTGTTTTATGAGCATATAACAAATGCATCCTTTGTAAAAATTCATTTGTAAAAATCACGCAAATTTTCCTAATCAGGAATACAAAATTAAAATATAAAACGCGATGGGAAATGGAAATAATCCCTCAGGGAAACACGATTTATTTTAAATATGACTACGTTTAAGTTCATATCGATTGGTCAATGCACTGTCTGCTTCGGGTTGAGAAAAGTTCGAAATCAATTTTCTGTGGCGTGTAAATTCCGACAGTACTCGAAACTCTCCTATTCATCGACGAAAATTTCCCATATTATGAATTAACGCTAACTTTATTATGGAATGAATCCTTACAAT
The DNA here is from genome assembly GCF_947568905.1 of Ostrea edulis. NCBI lineage: Eukaryota > Metazoa > Mollusca > Bivalvia > Ostreida > Ostreidae > Ostrea > Ostrea edulis. The sequence continues at coordinate 66,731,780 of NC_079166.1, read as the reverse complement.
TACCATCTAATTATTTTTTAAAACAAAATCTTTTTAATTTGTGAAAAAAAAGTTTTATCCAAACCGTATTACAAAATAATTCAAACCGTACCTAGTTGAGTAAGCATTGTCATCCAAACATGTCCCGTTTGTTTAGCGTGTCGCCGATTAAAACAGTTACTTTACACTGATTTTCCGAAAAAATGTCAGGATCACAATATTAGTAATTAATTAAAGATTAAAACTGTCCTCTAGTTGCACAATAGCACATTTCATGTCTATTATTTCACTTAAACCATCGCTGAACCAACGTGTTTTTGTTTATCTCATAAAGTGCAAACAGACACAAGCAATACATGTTTATAAATGTTATTTGGCGATAAAGTGCACGGCTGATTAAAGTATCAAAAGCAAACAAATTAAGTTGAAATTGTGGGCTGCCTCACACAAATGACAAGCCCCAAAAGCATCATATCAATGTCAACATCAATTAGGGATGATCTTGACCCTGGGAAATGGAGAGGTCAAGGTCAAATTCAAAAACAAATTCAACATATGACCTTGACCCTGGGATATAGGCAGTTTCTTAAATGGTCCTCCAACCCTTCCTAATTTGACCTCATTGTTTATTTTTTCCATACTTTCGTTGGGATGTTGACATGGTGAAACTAAATTACTATTTTCTAAATGGGTTCTTGGGCCTGAATAATGTAAATGAATCCAAAAGAAAATCCTGACAATAATTTGTTTGCTACTTATCTGTTGAGATAGTTTACCAGGTACTTTTTAGCACCGATTTATTGATTGGGGCTTTTCCTAGTTCACATATGTTTTTGGTTGCCTGCATTACTGAATTTGTGTGGTTGCGGTGACTGCTGTCTCCAATAATGATGTTGGTTTGAAACCCTGCATGGTGATTGGACGAGGTGTACGAGGAGCTTGGACGACGAAAAGATGATTGGCCCGATTTTTGTCCATAAGGTGTATAGAACTGGGGCTTATTTGGATTGCAATTAACTTGCGGGTGCAGACCACTACATCGAGTGCACGAATGAGAATAATGGTATTGTATTTTTGTGGAAATGCCCTTAAAGTTGTAGTCGACGCATTTTTGTGTTGTTTGTGATGGAATGTAGGACTTAGGTGACATATAAAGTAGCCATAATTCTGTATCAACCCCCCCCCCCCCCGGAGCTGACTGGACTGATGGCCTTGCGAAGTCTGTATTGGGTGTCATAATCAAACCAACTTACTGCCCCTCTTGCTGCCCCTAGCCTTACTGTATGGATGTACTTTAGCAACTCAGGTGATTTAGCAGGGTGTGAGGCCAGATATATTGAATCAGTTCATTTATCAATGGAGTCAATCTTTTTTGTCGCCTCTTTGGTGATTATCCCCCCTGCACTAGTGAGTACCAAGTTTCTTTGACTTGTATTAGCCCCCTGACCCCCAGCAGATGGGATGAGAGATTGAAGTTCGATAAATTTCCCTTGCACTATATTGTGCCTAACTGACTCGCTAACATTTATGCCTAAATTATGCACTGATTGCATAGGTACAACATCATTACCTTCTGCTGGCTGCTGTACCCCTGGTGGGCTCTGCTGTGGGGAAAGTGAAATTGTCTGTATATGCTGCTGTGGAATCTGCAGATTTTGTTGGTCCTCTGTACCCTGCAGCGGGGCCGGTAAACTTAACTGGGAATGATAAGGGTACTGTGGGGTCTCCATCGATTGACGACTTTTACCCTTGGCAGGTTGTGGATCAGGCGGTGGCAGGGCTTGGCCGTCTTGCCGTCTCCCCCTTTTGGCCCTTTTGGGTGGTTGATCTGATGTTTGTCGTTTGCGTGGCTTGACAGGTGACCGCCTTGTGCAATGATTCCCTCAATGAAAGTTCAACTCATTTAAATCATATACATGTACCTACACAAATCGGTAAATAAAGATCGAACAATACAGATCTCTAGCTTTTCAGTCTGGGGTAATGAATATTGCTTATAGGAAAGAATTGACCGAAATCCCGTAACTGCTAGCGGCTATGTATGTAGTGGGTAAATCAACTTAAGACTTTTGATCACCAGAGAAACAGATATCAGATAATTTCTAGTCCAGGTAACTGCACCAGGGTATTGACTAGGCATGCAAAGGTAAAACATACTCCATACTCGTGTTATCCATGAAAACCCCAGTAGCTAAAAATTTCGCATCTCGATCCCGATTTAAATTCATGACGTCGGTCGCCAAGTCATGCGAGTGTAGCTCGCGCGTAAATATAGATTGACCACGATATAACCATTGCATTGTCCATAAATTTCAGTCTGACTAAAGCCAGTCGCTACTAATTTGCTTCTTGTAGGGATAATTTTATAATTAATATATCTGTAATAGTTTGCATGCGAACAAAAGGAATTAATAAATTCCTTTTGATTTGTACGATACCCCCCCCCCCCCCCCCCCCGATTGAAATTGGTATTCAATCATAAAAATAATTAATTCGAATCGTTTTCCATTGTACGTACTTTTTACTGTATCAAAATGTCTAGAAAACTTAACAATCAATGTTTGAACAATTAAGAAAAAAAATCAAAAATGTAATGAGGAAACCAGTATGGCCGGTGATCAGGGACACATGTAAAATTAAACAAACAATCCGATGTCATCGTTACAACTTATGCGCTAAAATATGACAAATAAATCTATTAAACGCAATAAACAATTGTGCTAAGCCAAATTAGAGGTTTTGCGTATTTGAAAATTCAGATATTAAATACAAATTCTTATGAAATAGGGGAACACCAACCTGTGTGTAGCAGTTATAAATGGAAAAGGTTGAATTAAACCGGGGTACTTAATGTATATATGCCCAAGGGAAGTAATTGGAGAGCAATGAAAGACAACACAAATGGTTGGCAGCCTTCGATAACAACATCGTATGTGAACATGCGTATCACATAAATGCCAACTTATTTAGTCTGTGATGTTCGATCGATTGATTACGGTTTTATGCCTGTGATGTTCAATGAAACATCATTATTTAGAAATAAAACTTTCATCTAAATCTCTCTGTTTAAACATTGATCTTTTATATAATGCGTTTAGATAAGAAGTGCAGAAACCAACAAAAATGTTGCATTTCATTAAAGTATTCAGTGTAAAAAACTTTCTTTCAAAGAAATTCTCCATTTTCATATAATTCAAAAACATTACAACTGGCGCGGATGCACGACAATGAATACTATTCATAGAACACATTGACTAAGGGGGAGATCAAAAGATCAATGTCTGACAAAAACTAAATTAACAGTTATCCCTTTAAAACTAAATATGATGAATATTGAAACTAATTAATTAACACGTAAAAACATACGAGTATAAATAATACTCTACATACAACATTGCAAATATATATATATATATATATATATATATATATATATATATATATATATATATATATATTGACTTACCTAGATGGTCGAGCGGTATAGCGCGCTGGTTACATGCTGCTAGGATATTTGGTTCCGCAGGTCATGAGTTCAACCCCGGGTAGGAGCGGAAGTGAGTATCCAAATGAAGTAAAATTATCTGTGCTTGATATTAAATATTTCTTCACTTAAGGCAGTTAAGTTCATTTAAGAGTTCATTGCTATTGCTCTGCTTTATATATATATATATATATATATATATATCTATATATATATATATATATATATATATATATATATGCTTTTTACATGTAGGTCAGTGATTTGATTGTAAAACGTAACGATATCCCCCGCCGTGTAAACTTTGGAACAAAATCCTGTAAAATTTGTAGAATGAAAATGTAACGCTATGAGATGAACTGCATATTCCGACTAACAATCTTGGAAAATTTGAACAAAATCCTTACAGCGGTCTCTGAGAAGTTGCTTCATCAAACTTTTCCTATATTGGAGCATACACAAAATAAACAGTCTCATCACTCCTGTGAAATTTGTCGAATCAAAATGGCGGTGCAATACGATTAACTAAATGTGGCGACTAACAATCCTAAGAATTGAAACAAAATCCGTTGAGCGATTTCGAAAGAGTTGTATCTATAATCTATTCCCAAAATGTGGTATGTACAAATTCAGCACTGTCCCATAACACCTTTAAATTTTGTCGAATCAAAATACCGGCACATGATGGTCAACTACAAAGGGCGATCTGTTCAGTTGTTTCCGAGGATTTGTGCCCACAAAGTCAAGTGAGACGGACGCACGGACACCAGTATTTTTATGTTCCCTTCCACGTTTCGGAAAAGGGACACAAATTCGAAATTTGATTTCAAGAGCACATGAAGTACAAAGTTTTATTTTCAACAAATATTGTAGTTGTTCAATCACATTAGGACTAGTGGACAGGGCGGGGTGCAGTTTTTCTTTTGAGTGGAAAAGGGTTTTCATGAGAGCTATTTGGTCCATGGGTATCTTGTTTGTGTTCATACTATAAAACAATCACAAGTATATTTGTGTCCATCTTATGAATCAAAGGAGATATTATAAATTACGCACTTTTTGATATCATTGACAGTTGCTTATTCAACAAAAAAGGAAAGCGGATATATTCATCACCACAAGAGCATAATGTTTCGAAAATTCTAACAGTACCATTAAGTGTAGATTAAAGTTTGTTAAAAGCATGACTCTAGTGATAGGGTGTGGCCACGATAGAAATTTGAATTTCGAAAATGGAATACAGAAGAAAAAAAATAAATTATTAATTTCAAGAGTCAATTGTGGAACAAAGCTTAGTCATCCTCGTATAGTGTAGATGTTTAAGTTTCTTCACACTTTATATCTTGAGCTTAATATTGTTTTTAATAGTAATTATATTTAGTACATGAGTTTATATTCCTTTTCGTGAAGACAAACGCGTCAGTCCACCGTCTGTTATCATTATAACTCTTGGTATAGATATTTAGATATGCATGACTTTTCTTCCTTTTTAAGAAGTTTACGGGTCTAACGTTCGCATATCCAATTTATTAATGCAAACAGTGTGATGCTGTCTAGATTTCCAAAGCGTTGGCTCTCATATTGAAAATGCAATATAGTGGAAAATCTTTGAAACGTTTATTATCAATAGCCACTTGTACATATTGATTCACATGGGCACCCGTGTAGTTGGTGGCGTTATAATGAAGGTTTGTAGGTTTAGTTCCATTTGTGAAAATAATTTTTTTCAGATTATCCATTTGATATATGGCCTTCTAGTTTGTGTTAATTTTATACACAGTGCATGCACGTTCGTCTTATGGACCTGAACTGAGAATTCTGGTGGGTTTTTTTTTTTGTAGTTTAGTAGAATCGATTCTAAATGGACATGCAATAGGAATATTCCGTTCAAGCGATTTTTTAGTCCTGATTTATAAAATACAATCCTCGTGGAAAACATGCAAGAGAGACACAAAAGTGCACGGGTTCCTTCAGTCTCGTTTTAAGTCATTATTTAGCAAATTTTATTGTCATTATGACGATCCAGTTTGCCAATACAACATTTCATTGGGTCAAATGCTGTCTGTCTTGTTTCATACTGATTGTGAGGCCGTTCTTGGGTTTCTGATTTTGACTGCGGATAACTCCGTTTACCTTATCAACACGTAGATTTCAGGTGGGTGTGACCGGTTGAAAGGGGATGCTTACTCCTTCTAGGTACCTGATCCCACCCCTGGTATATTCAGGGGGTCTGTTTTGCCCAACTATCTATTTTATAATGCTTATAGGAGCTATGAGATTTATCACTGTTTGTTGTATTTGCCCTTCGTGTAGACACTTAGAGGGGTAAAACGGAAATATATGGGGCCCTTGAAAAAACATCATATTGGGTGAGCTGTGAGCGAAGCCAAATATGTTTTTATTAAGTATCCCACATATTTCCGAATTGACCCTCTAAGTTTTTACATAAATAATTTATCCTGTCGTTGATTTCACATGATCTTTTAACCGACATTATTCATCCTTGATTCTTTTGGTATGTACATGTACAAAAATGATACATTACTGTAATATATGTATTCTTGAGATATTTTATCAAACGTAAAACAATGGAAAAGTAGCTGTAACATTTAAACCATCAACAACAGGATAAAAACAAGTTTTTCAACAACTGTAAATTCAATAATGGATTCATTTGTTTTCGTCTACCTATGGCGTCATAATATGAGTTGACTTCAGTGAAAGAGTAACCGTATCCTTATGACGTCATAGTAGTGGTCAATAAACCACGTAGAAGGGGCATATTGACAAAATTATGTTATTAAGAGGCATGCTATCGTTGTTTATCACACCTCAGATCTTGGTCACATGATGCCATAAAGAAAACCGTATTATGCGAGAAAAATCAGTATTGAGGAAGTAATTTATTGTCGGGTTCGACTTGCCAATTCTTCTTAATAAAAGGAAAGACATTTGACCAGATTGTATGATACAGACCCCCACACATACAGATTGTGGTCTTCAACGTGATGAATTCGTTACACAGTTAGTTAGTGACGTGATATGGAAAAATACATGATTTGATAAAAAAATCTTTATTTTTCGGGGGGGGGGGGGTGTTTCACACCATGTATTTTTCCGTATCAGGTCACTAAATATGTGCCACACCGTACCTAGTCGGGTAAACAGTGTTACCCAAACATATTTCGTTTGTTTAAGGTGTCGCACCGTCGCGGTGGTTTAGATGTTAGAACATTCGTCCTGCATGCGGAAGGCCGGGGTTCAAATTCCGGCCGTGACAGACCTAAGTCGTTAGAACAGGTAGTGACAGTTTCATCGCCAAACGATCAACATTAGATGTGATTGTCACGTGTCTTCGGATGTCCCGTGTCACAGAAGAGGTGGCACGCTAAAGAACTTTCACTGCTCAATCGCCGTAAGCGCCAAGCAAAGGCCTAAATTTGAACCCTTCACCGGTCTTTGTGTCGTTTACATATGAGTGATAAATTCTCGTGTGAGACGTTGAACAAGATATTATCAATCAATTTAGGGTGTCGCCGATCAATAAAGTTACTTTACACAAATTTTGCGGATGAAGGTCAGGGTCACAAAATTAGTAATCAATTTAAGATTAAAACTGTCCTGTATAGTTGCACAACGGCATATTTCATATTTATTATTTCACTTAAATCATCGCTGAACCGAAGTGGGTTTTTTTTTTGTTTCTTTAGTCTATGATGTTCGATTGATTGATTGCGGGTTTACGCCTGTGATGTTCGATGATAAAACATTATTTACAAATAAAACTCTGATTTGAATCTTTCTGTCGTATCATTGATCCTTTATTTAGTTAAAAAGTGCAGAAAGTATCAAAAATGTTGTATTACATTAAAGTATTCAGTGCAAACAACCTTCCTTTCAAAGAAATTCGCCATGTTCATACCATTCAAACACGTCACAATTGGAGCGGATACACGGCATTGCAGGATGTTGCTAAAACGCGGAACGGAAGACGGAACGGAACGAAAAACGAATTCAAGAATTATTATTGATATAGCTAAGATAACACAACAAATATATGGGAATGCTTTATTTTTTGATGAAAATCTAAATTTTGGGAAATTGTTTACAAGCGGTAAAACAACTTTATCGTAAAATTCTGCATCATAAATCGACTAAGCGAAGTAAACGTTTGTATAAGAATTTAAAAAGCGTTTTACAAGAATTTTTAAAGTTCGGCATTGACAGATGTGTTAGTGAGCAGCGACACCTATGGGTAGAGAATGGAAATATGCCCACCCCCCCCCCCTCCTGGCATTAACGCACATGTAAATGTAGTTACACATAATATTGTGCATGTGTGTACCTGCAAAAGGGAGTGTGATATGTATAAAACAATACTACATGATCTTTTAAAGTTGATGTGTTATGTATATTATACCAGGTGTAAAACTAAATTCAAATATAATTATCTTAAAAATATCTAGTTCGAATAAAAGCAAGGTCGCTTTAAAAGGCTATGTTAGGGGAAAATTGTTGAAGAAATTATCTTTTACAATTTTATTTTCGGGGGGAGGGTGATTACTTCAATAGATAAACTATTTGAAAAGGGGTTAAATTATAATTTAAGTCTTTTTTTTCAGAACAGTTTTGTTTTCTTTATTTGTGACACAACATACTGGAACAATCGGGGATGGAGGGTGGGGTCAGAAAATGACAAAGCCGGGGAAAAAAGGGGGAGGGGGCAGAAAATGACCGATGGTATCCGCAGGCGCTTGCTTAACATTTTTCATTGTAAGTGAATAGTTTTAAAATACATATATATGTGCATTAACTAGTATGAAAGTATATGAAACGGTGGGTTTTGTAGATTAATTTCCGTTATCTCTGTAATTTTTGCTTTCTTTGTTCATAATAAGCCTTTTGATTTTACAAAATGCTGTCCTCCTCATAATATTATTGCATACGATGTTTTCCGTTCCGTCTTCTGTTTCGGTTTTTGTTTCTCGTTTTAGCAACACCCGGCGGTGAATACTATTCCTGGGATACATTGATTAGGGGCGAGATCAGAAGTTGAATGTCTGACAAAAACTAAAGTAACATAGTTTTCCCCATTTAAAAGTAAATATGATGAATGTTAAACTAATCTTTTAACAAGTAAAAACTTACGAGTATAAATAACTATGCATACAACAATACGACATTTAACTTCGGTCACGACAAAGTCCAAACTTTTTGCGACCATTGATTGATTGTATTGTACTTACTCCCTCGAGAATTTTTCACTCATATGGAGACGTCACCAAGACCTGTGAAGGGCTTCAAATTTAGGCTTTTGCTCAGCACTTACGGTCATTCAGCAGTGATGGTTCTTTTGCGTGCCACGTCTACTGTGACATCACACGGGACATCCGTTCATCAAAGCTGGGCAAACACATATCCGTGGACATACCAGAGGTAGAGCAGGTGCCTAGGAGGAGTATGGATCCCCCTTCGACCGTTCACACCCAACGTGAGCCCTATATCTTGATCAGGTAACCGGAGTTATCCGTAGTCAAAATAAGTATGCAAAGAACGGCCTTACAATCGGTATGAAACAAATCAGACATCATTTCATCCAATGATATATTGTATTGGTAAACTAGATCATTATAACAATAATAGAATTTGCGAAACGCCGACTTTAAACGAAACTGTTAAAACTCTTGCACCATCAACTTATTTCGTAGTAGCCTGGCTCGATTTAAAACTGATTATACGCAGAAAAAGCTCTTGCGTATCGAATCAGTTGAGAGATAGAAACACCATATCTAGGGGTAGGAAGGGGGGGTGGGGGGGGTAGTTAAGCATCTTGGTAATGTCATGTTTTACTCATTGACGTGACGGAACCACAGACAATAGAAAAAGATTTAGTCTATGTGTTTTAATTTGCATTTCATGAATTGTAGCTATAGTAAAAGAGCACATATCACATTGATACATTTAAAATTGGTAGATTCTTATAATTCAAACATTTAGGACCACTTATCAAAAAAGCTTTAAAAGCGTCAAAAAATGAACAATAGTTTCCTTCGCCACTCCACTGACGACCGATCGTCGTTATATTCGCTGCTCCAATAACACGGATCTATGTCACCAATCATTCCTCCCTCTGGAAATCTATTGGGCGAAGGTCATTACCCTCTCCCACCTGCGTCAACGCCCTTGCCATAGGATACAGGCACGATATTGTATCACGTGACAATTGCACAAGGGAAAATGCAAACAGTCATTTTAGTATAGGTTTGTTTGTGGGAGAATTCTGTAAATTGTGATATAAGTTATGTGACAATTTGCTATTATTGAAGGTGTTACTCGCTTGAATTTTGCATTGTGTTGACGTTCGTCGTCATTTTCTGTGTAATTGATCATGTTAGAATCACGTGATTTCCTACCGTGATTGGGGTGAGAGTCATCGACAGCACATTAAATCGCGTTTGAGAACTCATTTTTGAAAGTGTCTGTATTGTAGGTATCACACCGGTAATTATGATCACTACATATTCATATGTAGGGAAAAAACCTTAAAATCAATTTATCAAATTGATTTCAAATAATTCTGCAAGGAATATCCTTTCTTCTTATTTCGGGGTACAGGGGGTCAACAGAAAGCCCTCAAATCGACGTGGAATCTAATTTTAATTAGATTGATCCATGTGTTTTCCATGTGCCAGTACATGTATAGAACATGTATGTGCTCCCGGGATGTTTTATGAACTTACAACAAATGCATCCTTTGTAAATAAAAAAAATGATTTCTAAAAGTTACACAACTTTTCCTAATCAGAGATACAAAATTTAAGACAAAACGTGAAAAGAAATGGAAATAATGTCTTACAGAAACACGAGTTTTCGTAAATTTGAATAAATTTAATCTCATTTCGATTGGTCAATGTATTGTCTGCACGAGGCGGAGAAAAATTCGAAATCACTTTTCTGCAGTGTGTAAATTCCGGCAATGACTCGAAACTCTCCTATTCATCGACGAAGAATCAAACAGTACCTAGTTGGGTAAACATTGCCATCCGAACATTTGTTTAGTGTGTCGCCGATTAAAAGTTACTTTACACTAATTTTGTGAATTAATGTCAGGGTCACTAAAGTAATTGATAAAAGAGAAAAACTGCCCTTTAGTTATAAAATGGCATATTTCATGTCTCGTATTTTACTGAAACCATTGATGAACCGAAGACGTTTTTCGGGGGGTTTCTTTAATCTATTATGTTCGATTGATTGATTGCGGTTTTACGCCTTCGATGTTCGATGAAAAAACATTTACAAATCAAACTTTCTTCTGAATATATCTATCTTATCAATGATCCTTTAATCACTGCATTTAGTTAAGAAGTGAAGAAACCAACATTACAGTATTCAGTGTAAACAACCTTACTTTCATATAAATTCTTCATTTTCATATCATTCAAACACGTTACAATTGCCGCGGATACATGGAAGTGAATACTATTCTTTGAATACATTGATTAGGGGTGAGATCAAAAGCTCAATGTCTGACAAAAAACTAAATTAACATAGTTTTCACCACAACGCCTCCTCCTTCCCAGTAAAACTAAATATGATGAATGTTGAAACTGATCTATTAACAAGTAAAACATACGAGTATATTTAATTTTCTGCATACCACAGTGCAACATTTAACTTCGGGCACGACAAAGTCCACACTTTTTGCGAAAGATGAAATGTGAAGATAACGAACAGTGATCAATCCCATAACTTCTATAAACAATACAAAATAGAGAGTTGGGCAAACACCTATCCCTGGATATACCAGAGGTGGAGTCAGGTGCCTAGGAGGAGTAAGCAGAAGAAGCTCTTGCGTATTACAGGTGATAATGGAATATTGCTACATACATATGGGAAGTTGACGATGGAGAAACTGAAAGCTAAAGTTGAGTTGTTAGAGTTTGCCAGTAATATCTATTTTCAATAGAATATCCAAGTATGAAACAAACGTGGATGACTCTGTGGTGTCATTTATTTCGAGTTCACAGAGATATATCAAAACGACATATGATTGAAAATTAGCATTGATAATAAATAAACATTGTTGAGATATTTAAATGTCGTATTGAAGGCCACAGGAAGATATTTTTTATTTTCACAAAAACTTTTTTTTTTAAAGAAATTCTGCTTCGTAGGAATATAAACACAGGCAATGTACCATAAGGCATTTTTTCACCCATAAGAAAATGATAAGATTTTGACAGGACAAAAAATCCTCCATTCTTCAAAAGGATTTTTGTCTTTAAAGTTTGCATTTCTTATTGTACTCCATGAATCAAGTTCAGCCTTGATAAGGGATACACTGCACAGAAATCACATCAAATATATTTTATTTGTTTCTGTATCTCTCTTGTAAAGGGTAGCAATAGTCCGGACTTTGTTTTATCCGAAGTTAAATGTCACAGATAATAAGGGAGGTGAAAGTCTTCCCCACCACAACTTCACATCACCGTCACAAAGGATATTCCTCAGTGTACAAATTATCCCATGTTTCCATTATTTATCGTGGATACAACCTAGACAGTGTTACTTGAAATATGTCAACCTGTAACAAAAGTAAACTTGTAGGTTTTTATGCCTCTTCCGTGAAATGACAGGGGCATAGGTTGTCACCCGCTTCCGTCATTCTGTCTCCCCGTTCTAATTTTGTTTCCGTTCATTATCTCTGCTACGGATGCACATACCTAACTTAAATTTGATACACCATAAAAATGTAAAAAATATCGATCAGACACTCTTGGCAGAATTCTGCTCGATGGACTCAAGTTACAATGGATGTTCATTATCTCAGCAATGCATGAAGATTGTGAACGAAAATTTGATGTATAAATAGTTCCTGAAAATATGCAGGTCAAGTTTATATTTAGTTGCGGTCGAATAATTTTGAAAGACTTAAGCCGTTTGGAGTTTGAACGTTTCTAAGAATACAGTTTCATATCATCATCTCAATCATACATAAACCCACTGAGCTTAGGTTTCGAATATTGATACATCATGAGAATACATGGTCAAGAACAATAATTATGTGTCCAGTAGGATAATTAGCAAAGGTGAAGCCCTCGGGTGGGATATTCGTTTCGTGCCGGCACATCTAGGCTTTTACTTATTAATACCATTTTAAAAGTATACCTGTAGCCTCTTACATATAAGTCATAGTAGTGGTCAATAAACCACGTTGAAGGGGCATATTCAGAAAATTATGTTAGTAATAACATGTCGGTATCTTTGTTTTTCACGCCTGCGACAAAATTGTTAAAATTTAATTGGTCAGATCTTGGTCACATGACGCCATGAAAAAACCGTATCATCCGAGACAAATCAGTATTTAGCAAAGTAATTTATTGTCGGGTTCGACTTGCTAATTACTCTTAATAAAAGGAAAGACATTGGACTAAATTGTATGATAAAGACCCCGATATAAACAGTGTGTGGTCTTCGACGTGATGAATTCGTTACACAGTTAGTTAGTGACCTGATATGGAAAAATACATGGTGTGATAAAACCGTATTTTTGGGGGAGTTTTCACACCATGTATTTTTCCGTATCAGGCACTAACTAACTATGTATCAAACCGCACCTAGTCGGGTAAACAGTGTCATCCAATCATGTTCCGTTTGTTTAAGGTGTCGCACCGCCGCGGTGGTCTATATGTTAAAGCATTCTCCCTGCATGCAGAAGGGCGGGGTTCGAATTCCGACGGTGACAGCCCTAAGTCGTTAAAACAGGTAATGACAGTTCCATCGCCAAGCGCTTGGCATTAGGTGTGATTGTCAGGGGTCCTCAGAGATGACCTTAAAAACGGATGGTCCGTGTCACAGAAGGTGTGGCACGATAAAGAACCCTCACTGCTCGATGGCTATAAGCGCCGAGCAAAGGCCTAAATTTGAAGCCCTTCACCAGTCTTTGTGACGTTTCCATATGAGTGATAAATTCTCGAGTGAGACGTTAAACAAGATACTATCAATCAATTTAGGGTGTCGCCGATCAATACAGTTACTTTACACAAATTTTGCGGATTAAGGTAAGGGTCAAAGTTGGTAATTAATTTAAGATTAAAACTGCCCTGTAGTTACAAAAAGGCACATTTCATGTTTATTATTTCACTTTAATCATCGCTGAACCGAAGTTTTTTGTTTCTTTAATCTATGATGTTCGATTGATTTATTGCAGTTTTACACCTATGCTGTTCGATGAAAAAACATTATTTACAAATAAAACTCTTATTTGAACCTGTCTTATAATTGATCCTTTGTTTAGTTAAAAAGTACAGAAAGTACCAAAAATGTTGTATTACATTAAAGTATTCAATGTAAACAACCTTCCTTTCAAAGAAATTCGCCATTTTCATATCATTCAAACACGTCACAGTTGGAGCGGTTACACCGCATTGATACACGGCGGTGAAGGATGTTGCTAAAACGCGAAACGGAAGACGGAACGGAAAGAAAAGCGAATTCAAGAACTAGAATGATTAATGTAGCTAAGATAACACAAAAAATCTAGGGGAATGCTTTATTTTGATGAAAATCAAAATTTGGGACATTGTTTACAAGCGGTAAAACAATTTTATCGTAAAATTCTACATCATTAATCGATTAAGCGAAGTAAACGTTTGCATAAGAATTTAAAAAGCATTTTACTAGAATTTTGAAAGTTCGGCATTGACAGATGTGTTAGCGAGCAGCGACACCTATGGGTATAGAATGGAACCCCCCCCCCCCTCCTGGCAAAACGTCATTAACGCACATGTACATGTATTTACACATAATACAGTGTATGCAAAGGGGAGTGTGGTATGTATAAAACAATAGTTCATGATCTTAGTAAGTCAACAAGTTAAACATCTTGTGTTCGATTTATCATTTTGACTTGGTGACCGCAGCACTCCAGTCCTAAATAGGGAAGACCTCTGGCAGTTTATTTCTAAACTAAATACTTGTATCTTATCATTTAAATTAATAATGAGATGACCTTTTAATTCAATTCAAGCATACATTCTCTGTTAGCCTTTTAGATAGTTGATATATTATGAAGTATATCTGTTGATTCTTAATTATGGGTAGTAAACGTCACCTTAATTTTCATTGCTTTTATTTCAATCTTTCTTTCCCGCTGTATCTCTTAAGATTCAACACTAATCTGCAGGTTTGAACTTCCACATCAATTCATTCCAAATGAGGCAAACCTTTCATACAGTTACACCGGATTCGTTTCCTTTTAAATTTGATGTGATACATGCATACTATACCAGGTGTAAAACTAAATTCAAATATAATTATATTAAAATATCTAGTTCGAATAAAAGCAAGGTCGATTTAAAAAGGCTATGTTAGGGGAAAATTGTTGAAGAAATTATCTTTTACAATGTTATTTTCGGGAGTGCGGTGGGGGTAATTCATTGGATATAAAATTTGAAAGGGGTTAAATTATAATTCAAGTCTTTTTAGTACGTACATTTTTTTTTCTATATTTGTGAAACAACATACTGTAACAATCGGGGGTGGGATTGGAGCTGGGGCAGAAAATGACAAAAGCCGGGGGGAAAGGGGGGGGGGGTAGAAAATGACAAAGCCGGGAAAACCGATGGTACCCGCAGGCGCTTGCTTAAAAATTTTTCATTGTAAGCTAATGGTTTTAAAATACATAAATACATGCATTAATTAGTATGAAAGTATATATGAAACGGTGGATTTTGTTGATTACTTCATGTTTTCTCTATAATTTCTGCTTCCTTTGATCATAATAAGCCTTTTGATTTTACAAAATGCTGTCCTCCTCATAATATTATTGCATACAATATTTTCCGTTCCGTCTTCTGTTTCATTTTTCGTTTCGCGTTTTAGCAACACCCGGCAGTGAATACTGTTCCTGGAATATTATATTGATTAGGGGCGAGATTAAAAGTTCAATGTCTGACTAAAACTAACTTAACATAGTTTTCACCATTTAAAAGTAAATATGATGAATGTTAAACTAATCTATTAACAAGCAAAAACGTACCAGTATAAATAACTCTATACATACAACAATGCGACATTTAACTTCGGGCACGACAAAGTCCAGACTTTTTGCAATCATCGATTGATTGATAGTATCTTGCTTTCTCTCGAGAGAATTTTTCACTCATATGGAGACGTCACCAAGACCTGTGAAGGGTTTCAAATTTAGGCTTTTGCTCGGTTCTTATGGCCATTGATCACTGGGGGTTCTTTTGCGTGCAACATCTACTTTGACATCACACGGGGCATCCGTTCATAAAAGTTGGGCAAACACGTATCCGTGGATATACCAGAGGTGGGAACAGGTGCCTAGGAGGAGTAAGCATCCCCTTTCGACCGATCACACCCACCGTGAGCCCTATATCTTGATCAGGTAACCGCAGTTATCTACGCATAGTTAAAATATGTGTGCCAAGAACGGCCAAACAATCGGTATGAAACAAATCAAACAGCATTTCATCCAATGATAGGTTGTATTGGCAAACTAGATCGTTATAACGATGATATAATTTGCGAAATGCCGACTTTAAAGGAGACTGCTGAAACTCTTGCACCATCAACTTATTTTCAGTAGCCTGCCTCGATTTAAAAACTGATTATACCAGAAAAAGCTCTTGCGTATCGAATCAGTTGAGAGATAGAAACACCATATCCAGGGGTAGGAAGAGGGGAATTTAGGTTAAGCATCTTGGTAATGTCATGTTTTACTCATTAACTTGATGGAACCACAGACAATCAAACAAAGTTTAGTCTATGTGTTTTAATTTGCATTTCATGAATTGTAGATATAGCAAAAGAGCACAGATCACATTAATGTAAAACTTATACGGTACCAATTTTGATGTACCAGATGTGCATTTCGACAAATAATGTCTCTTCAGTGATGCTCAACCGAAATCTTTGAAATCCGAAATAACTATGAAGTTTTAGAGCTAAATATAGCCAAAAACAGCGTGCCAAAAAAGTGGAGCCAAATTCATCCAAGGATAAGAGCTACGCATGAGGGAGATAATCCTTAATTTTGAAATGAATTTCTAAATTTTGTAAAAGCAATTAGATATAGATCCGTATTTTCAAGCTAGTAACGAAGTACTTAGCTACTGGGCTGTAGAGACCCTCGGGAACTAATACATTTAAAATTGGTAGATTCCTAATTCAAACATTTAGCACTGCTGTCAAAGAAAGCTTCAAGAGCGTCCAAAATGACAATGGTTTACTTCACCACTCCACCGACCACCGACCGTCGTTGTATTCCCTGCTCCAATAACACGGATCTCTGTCACCAATCATTCCTCCCTCTGGAAATCTATTGGGTGAAGGACATCACCCTTTCCTACCTGCGTCAACGCCCTTGTCATAGCATATATGCACGATATTGAATCACGTGACAATACACGTATCAACACTTCGCCGCGAGTTACGTTCCTTTGCGGGGTCAGCCAAAGGTCAATCGGTGAAAAACCAAGTTTTATTTCTCTACCTTACCAAATGTAAGATGTTATTACTTTGAATTTTAGCAAATTGTCAAGTTTTCATACAAGTTAATGGGTTGCCCCAATCTGGGGCATTATTGTAGTTGACTGCAATTGATGGAAAAATAAGAGATGTCAAAGCTACAGATAGGAAAATTACAAAGGCCAACGTAGGGAAATACGATTTTTATCCGGAAGATGGCGGACAAGGGATGTAACTTTCGCGAAGTGTTGATACGTGTATTGCACAAGGGAAAATACAAAAAACTAGCATTTTATTATAGGTTTGTTTGTGGGACAATTCTGTAAATTGTGATATAAGTTATGTGACAATTCGCTATTGTTAAAGGTGTTACTCACTCGCTTTAATTTTGCCTTGTGTTGACGTTCGTCGTCACTTTCTGTGTAATTGACCATGTTGGAGTCACGTGATTCGCTACCGTGATTGAGGGGAGAGTCCTCGACAGCAAATCGTGTTTGAGATCTCATTTTGAAAGTGTCTGTATTGTAGGTATCACACCGGTAATTATGATCACTATATATTCCTATGTAGGGAAAAAACCTTAAAATCAGTTTATCAAATTGATTTCAAATAATTCTGCAAGGAATATCCTTTATTCTTATTTCGGGGTATAGGGGGTCAACAGAAAGCCCTCAAATCCATGTGAAATCTAATCTTAATTAGATTGATCCATGAGTTTTCTATGTGCTAGTACATCTATAGAACCTGTATGTATTCCTGGGATGTGTTATGAAGATACAACAAATGCATCCTTTGTGGGAAAAAAAAATGATTTCTAAAAGTTACACAACTTTTCCTAATCAGGGATACAAAATTTAAGACAAAAAGTGAAAAGAAATGGGAATGGCTTACGGAAACACGACTATTTGTAAATTTGACTACTTTCAAGGTCATATCGATTGGTCAATGTGTTGTCTGCACGGGGAGGACAAAATTTCGAAATCACTTGTCTGCAGCGTATAAATTCCGGCAGTAACTCGAGACTCTTCTATTTATCGACGAACATTCAAACCGTACCTAGTTGGGTAAACATTGCCATCCAAATATGTTCCATTTGTTTAGTGTGTCGCCGATTAAAACAGTTCCTTTACTATAATTTTGCGAATTAATGTCAGGGTCACTAAAGTAATTGATAAAAGAGAAAAACTGCCCTTTAGTTGCAGGATGGCATATTTCATGTCTCGTATTTTACTGAAACCATTAATGAACCGAAGGTTTTGTTGTTATATATTTTTTGTTTTGGTTACTTTAATCTATGATGTTCGATTGATTGATTGCGGTTTTACGCCTTTGGTGTTCGATGAAAAAACATTATTTACAAATCAAACTTTCATCTGAATATGTCTGTCTTATAATTGATCCTTTCTTCATTGCGTTTAGTTAAGAAGCGAAGAAACCAACATTACAGTATTCAGTGTAAACAACCTTACTTTCAGAGAAATTCATTTTCATATCATTCAAACACGTTACAACTGCCGCGGATACATACAAGTGAATACTATTCCTTGAATACATTCATTAGGGGCGAGATCAAAAGCTCAATGTCTGACAAAAAACTAAATTAACATAGTTTTCACCACAACACCTCCTCCCTCCCATTAAAACTAAATATGATGAATGTTGAAACTGATCTATTAACAAGTAAAAACATACGAGTATATTTAATTTTCTCCATACAACAGTGCAACATTTAACTTCGGGCACAACAAAGTCCACACTTTTTTCGAAAGATGAAATGTGAAGATAACAAACATAGATAAATCCCATAACTTCTATAAACAATACCAAGTAGAGAGTTGGGCAATCACCTATTCCTAGATATACCAGAGGTGAAATCAGGTACCCAGGAGGAGTAAGCAGAACAAGCTATTGCGTAATACAGGTGATAATGGAATATTGGTATATAAATATGGGAAGTTGACGATGGAGAAGCTGAAAGCATCCCGTTTATCATAAAGTTGTGTGAATTGAATTGTTAGTTTGTCGGTAATATCTATTTTCAATAAATTTCAGGAATGAAACAGTCGTGGGTGAGTCTGTGGTGTCTTTTATTTAGAGTGCACAGGGATATATCGAAGCGACATATGACTGAAAATTAGCATTGATAATAGATAAACGTCGTTGCGATATCTAAATCTTGTATTGATGGCCACAGGAAGATTTTTATTCTCACAAAAAAGTTTTAAATAAATCCTGCTTAGTAGGAATATAAACACAGGCAATGTACCATAAGGCATTTTTTCAAACACATAAGAAAATGATAAGATTTTGATAGGACAAAAAATCCATCCTCCAACAGGATTTTTGTCTTTCGAGTTTTGCATTTCTTATTGTACGTCATGAAGCAGGTTCAGATACTGCACACAAATTCCATCAGATATATTTTATTTATTTTCTGTATCTCTTGTAAAGGGTAGCAAAAGTCCAGACTTTGTCGTATCCGAAGTTAAATGTCACCAAAATGGGGGTGGGAAAAGTCTTCCCAACAACCCCCTCACATCACCGTCACAAAGGATATACATGAGTGTACAAATTAGGTCCTGTCCTGTTTCCATTACCTAGACATTTTTCTTGAAATATTTCAACCAGTAATAAAAGTAAATCTATAGGTTTGTATGCCTCTATCGTGAAATGAAAGGGACATATATTGTTACCCATTTTCGTCATTGTTTTTCCGTTCTGATTCTGTTTCCAATCATTATCTCTGCTACAGATGCACATATTCAACTGGCCATGAAATTGTGAAATGTCGATCAGACAATCTTGGCAGAATTCTGTCCGATGGATGTTCATTATCTCAACAATTCATGAAGATTTTTAACCGAAATTTCATGTATAAATAGTTCCTGAAAATATTCAGGTCAAGTTTATATTTAGTTGCGGTCGAATAATTTTGAAAGACTTGAGCCGCTTGGAGTTTGAACATTTCTAAGAATACAGTTTCATATCATCTCAATCATACAGGAACCTACTGAGCTGAAGTTTGGAATATTGATACATCATGAGAATGCATAGGTCGAGAACAATAATTATGTGTCCAGTAGGATAATTAGCAAAGGTGAGGCACTTGAGTGGGGTATTCGTTTCGTGCCGGCACATCTAGGATTTTACTTATTAATAACATTTTAAAAGTATACCTGTAGCCTTCGAATTACTACTCACAAAATTAGAAGAAGAAAAAACAATCCTATTATGTTTGTAATTTTCTCTTCTTTTAAATGACTCCATATTTTCTACGATTTATGAAAGGTTGCTTTAGTTCAGTGGTACAGCGTTCGCATTGTAACCGGGGAGTCGAGAGTTCGAGCCCCGCTTGTTTCATGGTCGCACAGTGTCAAACCTAAACATTTTACATAGACAGTGACTACTCCTTCGCCAAACGTTTGGTATTTGAAAGTGAGAACCACGGGTCTCTCGAATATGACCTTAATAATGGAGGTCCCGTGTCGTAAGGGGAGTTGGCACGTTAAAGAACCTTCATCACTACGGTCCTGAGGATTTCAGCGGTATTTTCCCTACACCTGGTGTTGGCTTATTATCAGTGTAAAAGTTTCAACGGGACATAAACGAAGAAATAAACAATGGATAATGATATTTGAGACGTTGGAGAAGTTCAGGTGTATTTAACGTCTTGCGCGGGGATATTCGTGTCCCTCCGGCACATTTAAGTTATTGTTCATGAAGTTAAATTTACTTGTTCAATATTTTTGAAAGTATACATGTAGCTTTTGAATGACTATCACTAAGAAACTAAAGAAGGAATTCAATTTAATATGTCTCTTTTTTTTTTTTTAAGGATGTGTTATTTAAGTGTTATAAATACAACGCTTAACGCTTTAATATGATATTGTAATAATAGAATAGTTGGCAGTCCCAACCACTAAGGCTAGATCGCTGCTTATTGAGAGAAGTATATCATTAAGCATCACAAACGTACAACATTCCTAACACTTAATGACACAAATATCTACATGATCAACCGCTAATGATGCACAGTAATGTATAAACAAACGTATCAGTAACAAGATTTAATGAGACATTCGTTTCGCTCCGGTACATCTAGGCTATTTCTTGTTATCAACATTTTCAAAAGTATACTTGTAGCCTTTAAATTACTGCCTATAAGAATTAGTTTGTAATTTCCTGTTCTTTTAAAGGAATGTATATTTTCTACTAATTCTGATCGGTTGAAGTAATTCAGTGGTACGGCGTTCGCTTTATAACCGGGGGGGGGGGGATCATGATTAACCGCTAACAATGCACAGTAATGTATAAACAAACGTATCAGTTGCAATATTTAATGAGACATTTCACCTCCCCCCAACCACACCTCACACACACACACACACACACACACACACACACACTCACACATTCTTTTCTGACGTCGTATGCTGTTTATATAAACCTCAAGAGTATAATTTTTCGAAAATGCTAACAGCCCCATTAAGTGTGGATTAAAGTTTGTTAAAAGCCCGGCTCTCATGACTAGGTGTGGCCACGATAGAAATCTATATTTCGAAAATGGAATACGGAGGGGGAAAATTAAATTATTAATTTCAAGAGTCACTTGTAGAACAAAGCTTGGTGATCCTCCTATAGTGTAGATGCTTAAGTTTCTTCATACTTTATATCTTTAGCTTAATATTGTGTTTAATAATAGTTATATTTAGTATTTGAGTTTATATTCCTTTTCATGAAGACAAACGCGTCAAGATTCGAATGATCCAGCTACAAAGAGAACAGAAAGTCTGGATTTTCTGCCACGTCTAGCGCTATCTTATATAAATCGTCTATCCAACGCTCCCCTCCTCCTACAGCGGAACTTCTATAATATACGTACACATGTTTTGAAGATGTCAGGAAAACAACAATTTCAAGCCAACGCTGACAAATTAATTCTAGAAACAAGTTGATTGGGTTATAAAGCACTCGAACCCGCTTCAGTCCGTCATCTGCCATCATTGTAAATCTTGGCATAGAATTTAAATATGCATGAATGTGCTTTCGTTTTAAGAGGTTTAAGGGTGTAATTGTCAGATATGCAATTTCTTAATGCAAGCAGTGCAATGCTGTCTAGATTTTCGAAGCGTTGGCTCTCATTTTGAATATGGAATATAGCAGAGTGTCTTTGAAACGTATATTATCAAGAGGCCCTTGTACATCATCTTCACTAGCCAAGTGTTAACGACCCGCTCCGCTTCTCTACAACCCTTGGCTGCATTAGCATAATCTAACGAGGCTGTTTGTACAGATTGTAGCACAAATATTAACAATTTTTGTTCAGACTAAGACCAGTGTAGTTGGTGGGGCGTTAAAATAAAGATTTGTAGCTCAAGTTCCATTTGTGAAAATAAAAGTTTTCAGGTAATATATTTCATCTATGGACCTCTAGTTCATGTTCATTCTATACACAGTACTTATTAATTTCATCTTATGAACTTGAACTGTCTATGGTTTTTTTTTTTCGTGTTTTTCGTCAATTAATTCTAAATGGGCATGCATCAGGAATATTCCTTTCTAACGCTTTTTCTTGGAAACAAACAAGAGAGCATAAAGTGAAAATACGTTAATAGCAAACACGCAGTCATTGTTTATATATCTACAGAAAATTTCATCTATCTCATTCATTTTTATTTACATTTTGCAAATGTGTAAACCATAGATTTTATACTCAGTTGTGTGGTGGAGAATGAAGTAAGGATGAATAACACCAACGCTATGTTTTGAATGAAAGGTGAAGATAACGAACAGTGATCAATCTCAAAACTCCTATAAGCAATACAAAATAGATAGTTTGGGCAAACACGGACCCCAGGATATACCAGAGGTGGGATCAGGTGCTTAGGAGCAGCTAGCATTGACCGGTCACACCCGCCGTAAGCCCTATATCTCGATCAGGTAAACGGAGTCATCCGTAGTCAGTGTGCCAAGAACGGCCTAACAATCGGAATGAAACATGTCAGACAGAATTTGACCAAATTATAGGTTGTATTGGTAGACTAGATCGTTAAAACGACCATAGAATTTGTGGAATGTAAATAAAAGATAAATACGTTATTCACACTGCGTCATTCAATCTCATGAATTTGCGGAGGTAGCAAGTAAGTGGTAACGAAATATTGTATATCGAATAGTGCCAGTGTCGGAAATATCTAGCGGATTTGTTTTTGATAATAATATAACAACCGACCAAAACTGCAGATGATGTATATGTATATAGTATTTTGTGTAAATATGTATGTTCATTTTGTTGTGTTTTTCGCAAATGTACATCATATTTCATTTGTGAATGCAATTTATTTTTGTTGTACCTTACACTGTGTTTCATCTAAAAATGGGGCGTTGCGAATACATAGAACTGACAATGGAACGGAGAGAGGGATATCAAGGGATAGATTAATCAATACGGTATCGGGGGAAATAGTATGAATATATTCTAAGCTTCATACACCAATCATTTATATTAAGGAAAGAAACAAAAGACATGGATCATAGTAACATAGTTACATTATTACAACGACAGGATTGCTGATGAAGATATGTTACAGTATATCTGGTAATTTTCGCGTCCTGGAAATGTCCGTATCTATAAAGAATTATAAAAGTTTGCTAAACTTAAAGAGCCAAAATTTTGAATCATATCAATGATACAATTGTTAAAAAAATGTGCAAAAACTGAAGAGCTAGAATTTGAAACTACTGGTATATGTTTTCGACACAACCGCTAAATATCATCGACGCCAAAATTACCCTCTACATGTGTATGCGGTAAAATTGGACGTATAATTAGCATGATATTTTCGTTATATAATGCTATCACTGCTGTACCTTGGTGATACTTCATGGTAAAATTGTATCGATATTTGGCGATTTCTCATTAGCGGTTAAAAATGTCAACTATTAATGCGATACTTCAAAGCATTAAGCGTTACATTTGCAATTGATATTTCTATCATTAAGCGGCGTAGTATCAGTAGTGGTTGATAGATTGCATATTATACAATGACTACATTGTTTGATGATGTCAGAGAAACGACCATTTAAAGAAAGACTGAAATTGTTCATGGAAAACATTGATTAGATTTTTAAGCAACCCAAGAGCTCTCCAGCCTGTTGTTGTCTGTTGTACATATAAGTTTTAGTTTAAAAAATCTTCATAAGAACCAGAAGAAAATTCTAACAGTCCCACGTAGTGTAAATTCATGTTTGTTCAAGTCATGACTCGTGACAGAGTGGGACCACGTTAGTAATATAAATTTCGGACATGTAATATACTGACAAACTTTGAAATGTTAATTTCTAGAGCCACGTCTACTATAAAGTTTAATCCTCCTCCTATTGTGTAGTTCTTTGAGTTTCTTCACACCGTGGACAGGGCGGAGTTATAATGAAGTTTTGAAAATGTCCACACCAAAGAATAACATTGTTGAGGGGGGCTATATAAACCATGAGTCCCTTGTTTGTGTTGATACTACAAAGCTACCCTCATTATATTATGTTATGAGTCATAGATCTAGAAAATATCGTCGAACATACAGATTACGCTATGCGTACATTTCATTATGTGCATACATTTACTAGTAAACTGCAGTCCCCCACACAATGTAAACTACCTAGACATTTATTCCTGGAATAATTCACTTTGCAATGAATCTAAAACTTGCCTTTATGAAAGTTTTCCATGATTCATGGAAGTTATCCGTTTTCAACTATATTTATGCAAGTTTTAATCAACATCCAGCAGCAGTTAAAGGTAAAATTCTCATATAGGAATTTCGTAAACTTCTTAACACAGCAACAGAGTCAGTTGAAAATGTTCTTATATATTAAGCTTCATACTGTTTTAAAAGAAATTATATCTTGTATATGATTTTAATTTCCCTTTCAAGGAGAGCGCAAGTGAAGGAGTGGATCATAGAGCATATTTGAAGGACCTATTCACAGATTATACTCTATCGATACGTTATATAAAACCTATACCCAAGCCACCCCCTCCTCCGGAGGGGCCTGTATAATATATGTATTACTGTTTGCTATCTTTATCCTTTGATGCATGCATGTTTTGATGTCATAGAAACACCATTTCAAGACAAAACTAAGAAAAATTTAACGATAGAGAAGCTGAAATCACCCTGTTTGTCATCAAGTTGAGTTGATAGTTTCCGTTAATATCTATTTTCAATGTAAAATTATCTAAGTATGAAGCAGACGTGGACGACTCTGTGGTGTCTTTTATTTCGAGTTCACAGGGATAAATCGAATCGACATATGAATGAAAATTATTATAGACCAGTGTCCCTTTTAAGCTGCGTTAGCAAAGTTATGGAAATGATAATTTTTAAACATGTATACAATTATTTTCACAAAAATAATTTGTTTTACAAATATCAAGCAGGATTTTTGCCTTGGCATTCTACAGTTTTCCAATTACTAGAGACTTATCGTAGCATTGTAAAAAGTATCGATGATGATAAATCTTGTTGTATGGTATTCTGCGATCTATCTAAGCCATTTGATAGAGTTTGGCACAGAGGTCTTTTATTTAAACTACATACTTATGAAATCAGATGCAGTATTTTTCAGTGGTTTAGTAGTTATCCCTCTTGTCGAACCCAAAGAGTTATGTACAAAGACCAATCGTCATCAAGTACAAGTTTAAATGCAAGGGTACCCCAAGGCTCTGTTCTTGGACCTCTATTATTTTTAATCTATGTTAAAATGTAAATATGGCGTCGGTGGCCTAGTGGTTAGGCCGTCAGACTCTCGACCAAAAGGTCGTGAGTTCGAGTCATGGCCGCGAAAGGGCCGACGTTGTGTCCTTGGGAACGACACTTTACATGAATTTCCTCACTCCACCCAAGTGTAAAAGGGGTACCTGGCTATAGACAATGAAGGATATTGTTAGAATGTTAGTGCTCTAGAGCTTGTAATTGCAGTTTACACTGTATGCTTCCTAGGAAGCTGCGAAAGTTCTAGATTGATATAAGGTTTGCTGGGGTAATGATGCATTGTAAAGCGCTTTGAGCAGCATACGCTGGAAAAAGCGCTATATAAAACCAATTATTATTATTATTATCGTGATGTTGCTGAACATATGTCTTTCTGTAGATTATTTGCTAATGATAACTCAATTCAACATGCATCTAAGAATTTAAATGAAATTGCATTATCGTACTAGATGAACGGAGGGAAAGGGTTGTTAAAGTTTAATCCCTCTAAAACTAAAGCTGTACTTTTTCCCTTGAATAAGAACATTGATCCTCCGAAATTATTTTTTCAAGACTGTCAGTTAGAGTATGTGCCAGTGCACATACATTTAGGATTGGTTGTTTCATGCGATATGGGCTGGTCCCAGTATATAGTACGGCTTACAAAAAACTATGTCTTCTTAGAAAATTAAAATTCACTTTAGGAAGAAACACTCTTTCAAAAAAAAATATACCATACTTTCATAAAACCAGCTTTAGAATATGTCTCTCTTGTTTGCGATGGCTGTAACTCATATGAAAGTGATCTGTACAATTATGTGCAGCACGAATTATTACTGACCTTCCTATATTAGCCTCTAAAGATTTTCTATATTTAGAAACTGGTTTAGAACCTCTATCTTCTAAACGAACAAGGTACGGTTTTAGCCAAAATCTGCCCTGTCAAGGAAATTCACCAAACTACTAAATCTGGTATCTGAGAATGTGCCATTTATGAAAATGAGCATTGCTATTCTTTATCTACAATAGTAGCTGTAATATATTCAACGGAAAACTTGATATTAACCTGACGACGTCACCAAATTTGACGTTAATTTTGACGTAATATACGAGAGTTCTCCCCAAGCGATGTTTTGAGTAGGAAATAAAAACTGTATCATACATAGAAGTATTAATTCTTAATAGATGCGAAATTATTGGTTTTTGTACTTATATGAATGGGTATTAAATGGAAATTGAAACCACATCAGATATGCCGCACAGGGGCAAAAACTGCAGGTATTCGCGGCTTTTCTGGTGCAGAAATATAATGGTTTAAACACCAAATTAATTAAATAAACATTTATATACTGGTAACAGTGATTTCTTATTTCTGTCTCCAACTTCCTTTATTGTGGCGAATTTTAAAGATTTTTTTTTATATTTGTTAGAGTCTCGCGTGCATTCTGAAAAATATGATGACATCAAAGGCAGCTCAAATTCAAATCACTGAATTTTATGCGAAGTTTGGGTTATCACCAGTGTAATTCTTCACGAATCGGAACACAATATAATTCATCGGTATTTGTTTTTAATTGGCATACGCAATATTCCATATATGTATATTCTCAATATTATATGCGTGGTATTAAGTTGGAGCAAAGTGTCATTTCATAGGTATATTCAGGAAAAAACGCAATGTTTCTGAGAAAATAGAAACACAACTTCAAAGGGAAGATAATTATGATACGGTTATCAGTGGTAGGGCATTAGCTTCGTAACCGGGAGGTATAGTGTGTTCGAACCCCGCTCATGACATGCCACGTCGAACCTGAGAGGTAGACATACATGTGCTCTTCGACAAACGCTCGACAAAAGTGAGAATCACGGATCTTTCAGATAGGCACCTGATGCCACCTCGACTGTGTCCAGGGGTCCGTGTTTGCCCTACTCTTTATTTTGTATTCTTTATAGAAATTACGCAAATTCGAATTCATCACTATTCGATATCTTCAGCTTTTCGTGACCTTTAAAAAGGAGGTTCTGTGTCACAACAGGTATTGGCACGTTAAAAAAAAATCAATGCTATAGCCTTAAGTGCTAATCATAGGTTTTATATGTGGTACTTCAAATACAGCTGGTGATTTCTCAATTTGACAGAAAAGTTCTCAAAAGGACGTAAAATAAACAAACAAAACATGAAAAACTTTTTAAGTCAAAATACTTCTCTCTCTCTCTCTCTCTCTCTCTCTCTCTCTCTCTCATAAATATACCATGCCTCAATCAGACCATCTCTCATACATATATTCACACACACTCTCACTCACCACTATCAGGCTTCTCCACAAAAAAATCGTCAATGTGTTCGGTACTGTACAACTGAGCTATACAAAGCTGGTACACCCCAACATTTGGTTTGCGCAATTTAATGTCATTGTATCCACTTTTGTCCAAAGACACCCTCTTAAAATTTGCAAAATACAAAAATCATTCGATAGTTTATACAAGAGAAATAAAACTTAACACTTGCTACCCAGCCCCTGCCCCATGATAAAAGAAAATCATTCAAATATAAACTGCATTTTCTCATTATGCAAGTATATACATACATCGTATATTTATCTGGAATGGAGAAAAACAAAATTTTGACGGAATGCTCAATACTGCGAGTCTCAATATTATATTTATATATATCCATATGTTGTGTATTCGCTTTGTGTAACCTCCTTCCCCCGGGCTGCATTTTATAGTAGTAGAGATAGATAGATGAAATGTAATTGTAAGTGATACATTGGATACATGTAATCAACCCACTCCAATGATACCAAAATCCCAATTTTTGTGTTTGTCAATGTTTTCGAGAAGTCGAGAAGTAACTCCCCCCCCCCCTTTAAAAAAAAAGAAAGATCAATGCGCCTATAATCTATTTCAATCATTGTAAATTAAAATACATATCGTAATACGAGTAACACATATGGAGCAAATTATCTTTCAGGCACCTCAATTTAAAAATAATTTTAATGAGTAACATGTATTCCTTAGTAAAAAGTGCCTTGCAAGAAATGTATATTAATTCCTATCTTAGCTATACACACTTTTTTTGTTTTGTATTGTGTTTTGAAAAATGAAAGTGAATTAGTGTTCCCCAAACTACGAAATAGTTTTGTAACCATTGCAGATATAGTAGAACACTGAAGACCCCCAGTGCCATATTGTGACACCGGTCATCTCCGAGGACCTGTGACATTCACATGTGATGCCGAGCATTTGGCGATGAAATTGTCAATACCTGTTTTAACGACTTAGGACTGTCGCGGCCGGGATTCGAACCCCGGGCCTTCCGCATGCGAGGCGAACGTTCTAACCGCTGAGCCACCGAGGCGGTGTCTATTTATGGATAGTGTGCGTAAAATTTTATATTCGTGAATAACCATCGTAAACTTTCTGACAAATAAATTATTGTCTTTGAAAAATATCAAATGTTACATTCGCACTAAATACGTCAATGATGTACGTACGTACCTAGGGGGATATTGTCGTCTGCTGTTACATGCCGTTTCCCATTTAATCAAATGAATGTGAATGGTAAAAAATAATGCTTGAATCTTCAAGGAATATATTATTTATTAAAAGAATCGTCCATCGTTATATAAACTATTTAAATGTAGTTTGCCTGGTATGTAACATGAATTCTCACGAATCGTCGGTTGGTGCTATTTATACACCGTTCTGTTTACACTATAGTCATAACAACAAAAGTGGCATCCGGTCTGTAAGATAGGCTTAAATTTATCCGGATTTTTATCATTATTATGATGATTTTAATAAATGTCAATGTGTTTAAATAAATAACTATATAAGCATATATTATTTGAAAATATATTTACTACTCAAATGATTCTCGTTTCCTCTTCAACCGCCACGATCAACGCAAATTGCATCACGATGGCGAATTTGTTAGCATCTTTCAACTGATATTTTAACCCCTCTTCCATCGTCGCCCGGGATGAAACTAAGAAGAATTGTAAGTTATTTAGTAAATTTTTAATCCATATAAAAATTATTCCGGGCGACGAGGGAAGAGGTGTTCAATTTCACAGGTTTATCAATACAAAAACCATGAAAACACCACAAAGAGCCTGAAAGCCCTTACTTTATTTGATTATGTACTACACATGCGCGTAGATGAGTTGATTTCCATATGCTTTTGAGAGTTACTATAAGTTACTCTTTTAGGAATTTGACAGGAAAATATCTGCAACGCAAAATTATTTTCTTCCATAAACGCCGGGCAGAATTTGGTCAAAACCGCACCTACTCCTTAGTTACCATGTACAAGATTCATAATAACAAGGTTCCACAATATCTAAAAGAAACAATACCTAGTAAAATAAACAATGTGTCCACATATAGTCTCCGTTATGGAGATAGCTATTTAAGAGCCTGTCTAGCATAAAACCATGCAATACTGTCCAAATTGTAGGTTAACACATCTTGATGAAATTTGGTGGGTAGGTAGACATCCAAAATAGTAATTGAAAAATTCTCCCCAAAATTGCTATTTTCAATATGGTCGCCACATTGCATATTTTCGTCAATATTATATTTAAAAATACAGAGAAAGGGTAAAAATCAAATGTAATTTATTTCACTAAAAATTAAATTTATATTTTTCAAAAGTATTTCAAAGTTACAACAGACACTCTTCTTCCAAAAACGGCATAGTTCATAATCAAACATAAAAAAATGCCAATCTTTCATAAATGAAGGAAAAGTACATATTGGAAGGGTTCAATCCTCCAAGAGCAGGCTAGGATATAATTCATTTTTACACTTATGTCAAAATAGACTACTAAACATCATTAAAGCATACTATTAAGCTTGGGATTTAAAAATCAAAAGATATATTAAGGGTTTAAATAATGCCTTTTTCTTCACAAACATCTACAGAAAAAGTTAAATGTACCTATACATTTGGGTTAATAAACTAAAATTAAATTCATACCTCATTCAATGAATTTCATAGTTGCAAATTACAATGGCATTCCAAAAGTAACATTAGTAAGTCTTTAACATACAAGACAACATAATACAAAGGGTAAACAAGTCTTAAAAGTATGCAATTTAGGACATTGACTGTACTTCACATTGACATGGCCATTTTATTCGAGTACAAGCTGGGGAATAAATTTTTCAAATAGTACATTTTTAACAACACATTTCATATGAGTGATATAAATAGTAAGTTTGACTTTTAAAAATCAAATGATATCTTAGATTCTTTGTATTATTCAAAATTGTTGAATTCACATAAATTCATTGACTACAATTATATTGATAATTTTTCAACGTATTTCAAAGTTATAGCTGACAATGATCTTAAAAATTGACAAATAAAAATTAGATATGCAAAACATAAATGGGTAGTCAACCCTTAAAAAGTGGCATCATGCCACAACCAGTTTTAAAACAGGTCAAATAATCAAAAACATAGTCACTCCGTTTTCAAGTTCCCAATCAGAATATGATCCTTGAGTTAACTTAGTTGACAGGGTAGATTGGATGGTACATGTATTACTTTCCTGATAGAAATCCTGTGACAGGTAATCTGCAAAAGAGAGGACGAAGATAATAAAACACAATACAATTTATAAATAATTGTAGAGATAAAAAAAACCACAAAGTGAAACCTAAATGGAGAAAAAATGAGATAATAATCATAATGCATGTGTGGTGGTGGGGGGGGGGAGATAAGATAGGGTTCACAAGTTAACAATCTTATATAGGAATTTTCTCGAATCTAGGAGCTAGATACTATTGAAGGGTTACATGTAAAAAAGGGTATCAGTAGTAAAAAGAACCTTGGTAATGATATATACCAATCATTACATATTATCATATCACATTCACAAATGACATCAAACATACATTGCATTTTAAGAGCAAAATTTCGACTTTCACAATAAAGAAACCAATCAGAAATTACAGTTGATATAATAAATAATCATTCATAAAAATATATACCCTATTCAGACTCTGTTATAATGTGTAAATTGATTAAGAATAATATGATGTCACATAATGAATGTAATCAAAATTATATATCCTACATATGTCACTCACTGACATACGTAAATTATTGTATGTTTGAAATGCTACATGTAGTACATGATTTTCAATATACATTACAAGTAATATGAATTTCAGAAATAAGACATTGTGAATAACTGTGTCTTGTATATCTGTGGTAACCGTTCAGTAAACTAAAAGGATTGTGTTTCTTATTTTTCATTGTACTCAATTATACTAATTTATAGAGCAGATAATGAAATGTTTCTTCACTGTTTTGAATATGAAATACAATGCAGTAAACTTAGTGGTAAAAAACAATAGAATATAATTTTAAAAACATTTTTATCATGGAAATATAATTGAATTAAACATACTTTATTGACATTAAAACAATGTTATTGACCATTGACTGATTAATGTAGACTGGTAAAACACAATTCTCAAAATGTTGTGAAAACAGTGATGTATGATAAAAGCAAAACAAATTTATGTTGTATGATGTAAGAATATCAAATATGTAGGCCGAACAAAAGTTACAATATGTAAGAGTTGACACCCCAGGTTGTGACATATTTCATTTGTAAATAACCATGCAGCCTATCAATTCGTACTATATTTAAAATGTAACTCTTATAATATTGGCATTTTCTGTAAAATTCTGTTTTTATCTCTTACCAGTTCCCACTGCAATGAGTTGTCTTTTATGAAGTCAGTATTCTTTGCATGAGGATGGTTGTGTATCTCTGCTCGCTTTCGCCTTACTGGTGTTGGGATGACCTTCAGATTGGCATGTTATTTTTTCACTCTTCAGTAAATGCCCAACTCATCATGATGCTTTGGACAAATACTAAGTTCTTAACAAGTTGGCCTATTGTTTGTCTATCGTAAATATTCCACTTTGGTACTGTAAACAAGAAATGCAGTGTTGCCGAAATGTCCAGACCTGTTTGAGCGTCTTAAATGAGTTGTGGTTTCTTTACAACACTCGTATATCTTTTACAATCCATTTTCACTCTAATTGTACAGCAGTGTTCCACAACAACTCCCGGAAGTTGAAAAATAACATGAAATATTGAGATTACCTCCTTGCATCATTTGTGTTACCGCCTTTTTCACAAAACAATATTGAGGAGTTCTAACATGGGGAGATAACAACGCCCAAACCCTCAAAAATACATTTTTGTAGATTTTTCAAAACAGCACCTTATAAAATCCAAAAATCCATTATATTTTAATTTAAAAAATGAATAAGTTTTTTTTAGCTATATAACGTGTTTTTAATTCAATTTTCACCAGATATATATTATTTGCCAAATTCAATATTTTTACATGTGTTGGAACTAGGATTAGTCTGAAGAATATTTCTACTTTCATCCATTTCCGTACCTACTTTTGAGAGAAATTACCTTCTCAAAAAAGGCAAACAATCTAAGTTACTGATGTGGGGTCTATAGAGAGACCTTAAAGAATATAACCCCATCATCAAAATTCATTTTTACAGTATTTATTGTGTAGTTGATAATATATTTTTATAGCAAAAAATAGGTTTTCAAAATGAATTCATTGTAATAAATTATCCCAGAGTCAACCATATTGTGAATATAGTCCTCAAAAATGAGCTGTTACTAAAAATAGATGCAAGGTTGGGCAATTTTAGGACGATATTCTAACTTCAAAACATATGAAGAAAATAATAAACAATTATTATCTTGCGTCTACCCTTTTGGATGATTTTTGGTATTGTGCATGGTTTTCTGGTGGATTTACACTTAATACCAAAATGCAGTGTTGAAGTTTACAAAAAATCATTTGTACCAGACGCTGTTTGAAGTGGAATTCTCTTAGTATTGAATTAAGACAGGCTTCTTCAATTAAACAGTTTCGTAAAAGTGTTGGCTCTAATATCAGCAATCCCAAACTCCCTGTATACTTTCATATGGTTCTCGTCTTTTGAATATAATTCATACCAAACTGAGGCACACATGTATTTTGAATTATGACCTTTATAGACGAAGTATTGTTGATTCTCCATTATGTTCTTGTGGCATGCGTGAAGACGCATATCACTTTTTCTTTATTTGTGAGAAATAGTCAATTGCTAGATACAAATTAATGGATATATTGCTTAGGTTAAATGATTTAGTTATTATTGATACACATCTTCTACTTTGTGGTGATAATCTCTTCTCTACTGAATTGAGTAATTATATGTTCTCCTATGTTCAGACGTATCTTCATGAAACCAAAAGATTTGGCTGATGATCATATCATATTCCATTGTTTATCTATAGAACACTTACCATTCATGTATTCTGTGTATATTATGTTAATGCCAATTGTGTACCATGTATTAGATTATAAGCAAAAGAACTCGTAAGTTGTAAGAAGTTGCTTCTGATCCCTTTGTATATATTATATATAATAAAATACGTTCAATTCGAAAATTATTATTGTCGATAGATAAAACGTCGTCGATATATTTAAATGCCGCATTGGAGGCCACAGCAAAAAGTTTTTTCTCACGTGGAGTTGTTTTAATAAAGTATGTTTTACGTCAATATAAAAACAGGCCAGCTAACAGGAGTAAAATGCATGCTCATGGGAAGTCCAACATACTGTTGGAAGATCTGATCACCAAAGACTACAAAGATATTGTCAATGAGGAACTCAGAATACCTGTGCGTGGAATCAGAGTGGTGTTTAACAAAGGATTACAGTCTTATCATTCACTACTGCTATCAAAAATAGTCAGGAGGGCAGCAGACCAATATATCTTTATTTACATATGAGAATAACAAATAATGTTTGTTGTCCAAAACGCCACCGCTGTTTTCAATATCGAAGCGGATTTTGACCAGACTAATGAATTCAATTTTCAAACGTAGTTAATCTTAAACTCTTAACAAATATTTTCAACCGAACTGGAATGATGATTTCATACAAAATATTTAACTAAAATACTTGTGGGGATAATAGTTCACATAGACATTATTTCAAAAATGAGTATGAGTATGGAAATCAACAGGGTTTGATTGGACTGGCTTCCTTACATGGTTAGTTCAACATATTACAATTAATTACGCTTTATGAGGTCAACATGGTGAAATGAGGATCCGACACCTGGTCCACGAGGTGATCTGATCGAGTACGCGTATCGGTCGAGGTCAGGTCAGGTCAGCGAGAGGGCCAGATCAAGTGTGCTTATTTCAACATGTTGACTTCATAAGTGGTAATTAATTCTTTCATTATACCGATATGTTATTAGATTGGAAATGTATCACTTATTTAATCTACATTTTAAAAATTACAGAAAACTGCAATATTCAGTGTATAACAAGGACATATTAAATTTAACAGCTTTTAAATATAAGAACAGTCAATGTTCCTCCAACAGGTAATAACAATCAATTGTTATTCATATGGTAGTGATTCTCACTGCTTGAAAAAAACAGCTTTACAAAATAAGTAAAGGTTTTGTAAATTTGAAATTTACATTCACTTTTATGAGCTTTTCTGTTTCACGTCAAAGTTGGTAAAGGTCATATTTACTTTAACTTTACTTGACCTTAAAGGTAATGTAATGTCCCACATTGAATTAACTTTACTGAAAAGTAAATTTAAAATTTAAACACCTTTAACTTTTCTTAAATAAGAAATTTAATTCATTAAATTTAATGATTAAAAACCTTACATACCAACTTTAATTTCAGTAAAGATAATCTTTACAATATGTAAATATTGAATTTACAACATTTATCAATAATACATATCCTTAAATATCAACTTTACTTGCAGTAAAGATAATATTTACATATTGTAAATTCCATCTTTAGTATGAAGTTTATTTTTTTCCTAGTTTAAATGTAATTAAATCCAAGTAAATCCATCTTTCATGGAATAAAATTTAAAAAAAAATATCAACGTGCAAATATTTTTATTAATGATAAAATCTGCTTCAAATAATTGCTATTTACATAAAAACATATCCATTTACAATATATACATTTGTACATATAGTTATACAAATCTTAATCAGTTATTTTAATACAGAGACTGTTACATTTATTTTCACTTTAAATAAAAATCCACTTGAACTGCTCCTCAATGTCTGGCTTTTCTTCTTCCTTAAGGGAACCCCTTGTTCTTTTCTGGAGAAGCCTCCTGCTTCTGGATGGACATATCTCCAGATATTTTTTGTCCAAACTGTCTTTGATTGTCCTCCATGCATCACTCTCCCATGAATAGGGGTGGGGAATAAACCCTTCATCAGCCTCCCCATCACTTGACATCAGATTGTGTGCTGACTTCGATTTCAACAACTGAGTCACCATTTTCTTCTTCTCCATACCCCAGTTCTTCTTTTCCACAGCCCGAAGTCGACGTCTTACTTTCTACAATGAAAATGAAATATAATGTAAACTTAAGCGATAAAAAGACTTTAATTGAAATTTTTATGTTCTGTAAATTTACTATTACTATTACTCATGAAATCCTATATGTGCCATCACAAAGATAGAATATGAAAATACTAATATTGATTGATCATTTTTTTCAATTTTGGGTTACTAAAATTATGTATTCTATATGAGTACTATACACACAAATTAAGGAGAGATACATAAAACAAACTCTGATAACTTCATGAGCAAAACTGATAACTTCATGAGCAAAAGGTCAATATTTAAAAAATCTGCTTGAAGACAAACACACTATTTTCGATTAGGTTAATAAATACTTCTTTTATTGTTCATGATGATAGACTTCCACAATTATAAATAAATGAAAAAGTATTATCACATTTTCTAATAAATCAAAGAGTCAATTAACATGATTAATATATTTCTGACTATGATATATTTTCAAGTTTGAAGATTATCAGATCCTCTGGAAGTTAATAGGTTAAAAATGCCCTTGATATCTTTCATTCATTTCAAAAGTATGCTATTTAAAATTATTTTGAAAAAAACAATCTCAGTGATCTTTATGAGGAGTTAAAAAATGCCAATTTCTGTAATACCTATATATGTTTCTGATTATGTTTTTAAAAATACTTGCCTCTTTCTTTCTCTCATATGTGGCTTGTCTCTGCTTGTGCAAGGTGTCCTTGTTTTTGGATTTTCTGTTGGCAGCGTCCTTTTTTGACGTGAAGTATCTCTTTACAGCAGCTGCATAAACAAATATAAATCAAAATGATTTCCAAAAACAATGTGCAGTGTTCACAAGATTTGTAACCAATTATTAGGAGTTGCTAAGTGAGAAAAAAAATGTCTTTACTGGAATAATACCCCCCTCACAGGGGCTTATTTATGTTGCAAAATTGAACCAAATTGATTATTGATAATCAATTTGAACTGGTATCATACAATTGACTATATGAGTTATAGTTTGAATTTGAATTAAAGGTTCATGAAATAAGTTCACATGTAATATTCAGATATCCTCATAAATGAAAACAATATTCCAATTCAAATCTGGTAGACAGACCAACTTCAAGACAGACTTAGTTGGAAAGATCATCCGTCATTTCCAAGAAGAATAGAGCAACTATTTTGAAAATATTGAAAGATAAACAAGTTTTGTTGAAAAATATTTCTCAAAAACATTTCAGCAACATTTTTTCAATAGTAGGCAACTATCATACACGTAACAACACTAGGGCTTATTTATTAGCAGGATATATTTGAGAAATTGCATACAAGGCTAGCACTCTACAATCTGATGAGAATTACATCTCATATTTTGACCTCCAAGAAATGAACATTTTTACATTCATTCTGAAATTACTTCCACTTCCATATTTGCAAGGTGTTTTTTTTTTGCTTCAATTTACTTTTTACCATAGCTTACTACCAATTTTTTTAAATCCTGAGTCGGAGGTGGACATGCAGACTTTTAATTTTTCAAAAGATTGCCTTACCTTCTAAAACTTCATTTGCTACTTCAGGAGCAACCCCCTATACGCTGTTCTTTATATAATCTGTCATTTCGCAATTTTCCTCGTCATAGAATCTACAGTATACGAAACATAATATTAGAAGTAAAACACAGAAATGAAAACAAATTTATACTATAGGACCCCTGGACACACCAAAGGTGGGATCAGGTGCCTAGGAGGAGTAAGCATCCCCTGTTGACCGGTCACACCCGCCGTGAGCCCCATATTTCTCTTCTTTTAAAGGACTCCATATTTTCTACGATTTATGACGGGTTGCTTTAGTTCAGCGGTACAGTGTTCGCTTTGTAAGCGGGTAGTCGGGATTTCGAGCCAGCTTGTGCCATGGTCGCGCAGTATCAAACCTAAAACGTTTACATAGACAGTGATTACTCCTTCGCCAAACGTTCGACATTTTGAAAGTGAGAACCACAGGTCTTTCGAATATAACCTTAATAACGGAGGTCCCGTGTCGTAAAAGGAGTTGGCACGTTAAAGAGCCCTCGCCACTACGGTCCTGAGGATTTCAGTGGTATTTTCCCTGCACCTGGTGTAGTGAAAGAGTTTCAACGGGACATAAACAAAGAAATAAACAATGGATAATGATATTTGAGATTTTAGAGAAGTTCAGGTGTATTCAACGCCTTGCACGGGGACATCCGTGTCCCTCCGGCACATTTAGTTTACTGTTCATGAAATTAAAGTTACTTGTTATCAATATTTTTGAAATTATACATTTAACTTTTGAATGACTATCTATAAGAATTTAAAGAAGGAATTCAATTTAATACATCTCTTTTTTTAGCTCACCTGAAATGTCCGTATCTATAAAGAATGATAAAAATTTGCTAAACTTAAAGAGC
The DNA here is from genome assembly GCF_947568905.1 of Ostrea edulis. Classification (NCBI taxonomy): domain Eukaryota; kingdom Metazoa; phylum Mollusca; class Bivalvia; order Ostreida; family Ostreidae; genus Ostrea; species Ostrea edulis. The sequence goes on along the minus strand of NC_079166.1, from coordinate 66,693,230 downwards.
CAAAATTTTGAATAATATAAATGATACAATTGTTAAATAAAAATGTGCAAAATCTGAAGATCTAGAATTTGAAACTACCGGTATATGTTTTCGACACAACCGCTAAATATCATCGACTCCAAAATTACCCTCTACATGTGTATGCGATAACATTGGACGTATAATTAGAATGATATTTTCGTTATCTAATGCTAACACTGCTGTACATTGGTGATTCTTAATGGTAAAATTGTATCGATATGTGGCGATTTCTCATTAGCAGTTAAAAATGTGAACTATTAATGCGATACTTCATAGCATTAAGCGTTACATTTGCAATACATATTTCTATCATTAAACGGCGTAATATCAGTAGTGGTTGATATATTGCATGTTATGCAATGAATACATGATTTTATGATGTCAGAGAAACGACCATTTGATTTTAAGAAAGGCTGAAATTGTTCATGGGAAACATTGATTAGTTTTTTAAGCAACCCAAGAGCGCTCCAGTCTGCTGTTGTCTGTTGCACATAGAAATTTTTAACAGTCTCATGTAGTGTAGAACTTTGAAATGTTGATTTCTAAAGCCACGTCTACTATAAAGCTTAATCCTCCTCCTATTATGTAGTTCTTTTAGTTTCTTCACACTAGGATCCGTGACAGGGCGGGGCTATAATGAAGTTGTGAAAGTGTCCACACCAAAGAATTAAATTGTTGAAGAGAGCTATTTAATTCATGGGTCGCTTGTTTGTGTTGATACTACAAAGCTACTCCCAGTATATGTGTGCCCATGTTATGAGTCATAGATATAGAAAATATACAGATTACGCTATGCGTACATTTCATTATGTGCATATATTTACTAGTAAACTGCAGTCCCCACACACAATGCAAACTATCTAGACAGTTATTCCTGAAATAATTCACTTTGCAATGAACCTAAAACTTGTCTTTATAAAGTATTTCATGATTCATGAAAGTTTTCCGTTATCTATATTTATGCAACTTTTAATCAACATCCAGCAGCAGTTAAATAGTAAAATTCTCACATAGGGATTTCTTAAACTTCTTAGCAGCAGCAGAGTCAGTTGAAAATGTTCTTATATATTAAGCTTCATACTGTTTTAAAAGCAATTTCATCTTATTCCCTTTCCAGAGCTGTTCTGAAGTAGAAGATCATAGAACATATTCGAAGGACCCAGTCACAGAGGAAATAGAAAGCCAGAATTTTCTCCCACATCTAGGGATACCTCATATAAATCCCATACCCAAGCCACCCCCTCCTCCGGAGGAGCCTGTATAATATATGTATTACTGTTCGTTATCTTTACCCTTTGATGCATGCATGTTTTGATGTCAGAGAAACACCATTTCAAGACAAAACTAAGAACGAGTTCATAATGGAGAAGCTAAAGTCGCCCCGTTTGTCATAAAGTTGAGTTGTTAGTTTGCCGTTAATATCTATTTTCCATAAATTATCTAAGTATGAAGCAGAAGTGGACAACTCTGTGGTGTCTTTTATTTCGAGTTCACGGGGATATAGCGAATCGACATATGAATGAAAATTATTATAGACCAGTGTCCCTTTTAAGCTGTGTTAGCAAAGTTATGGAAAGAATAATCTTTAAACATGTACATGTATACAATCATTTTCACAAAAATAATTTATTTTACAAAAATCAAGCAGGATTTTTGCCTGGTCATTCTACAGTTTTCCAATTACTAGAGACTTATCATAGCATTGTAAAAAGTATAGATGATGTAAAATCTTGCTGCATGGTCTTCTGCTATCTAACTAAGTCATTTGATAGAGTTTGGCACAGAAGTCTTTTATTTAAACAACATACTTATAGAATCAGATGCAGTATTTTTTGGTGGTTTAGGAGTTATCTCTCTTGTCGAACCCAAAGAGTTATGTACAAAGACCAATTGTCATCAAGTGCAAGTTTAAATGCAGGGGTACCTCAAGGCTCTGTTCTTGGACCTCTATTATTTTTAATTGATGTTAATGATGTTGCTGAAAATGTGATGTCTTTCTGTAGATTATTTGCTAATAATAACTCATTTCAACATACATCTAAGAATTTAAATGAATTTGAATTCACTCTAAATCAGGACCTTAGCGTCCTAGATGAATGGTTAAAAAAATGGTGGTTAAAGTTTAAGACCTCTAAAACTAAGGCTGTACTTTTTTCCTTGAATAAGAACATTGATCCTCCGAAATTATTTTTTCAAGACTTTCAGTTGGAGTATGTGCCAGTGCACAGACATTTAGGATTGTTTGTTTCATCCGATGTGAGCTGGTATATAGTACGGTTTACAAAACAACTAAGTCTTCTTATAAAATCAAAATTCACTTTAGGAAGAAGCACTCTTTCAAAAATGTATACTAATTTCATAAGAACAGCTTTAGCATATATCTCTGTTTTGGGGGATGGATGTAACACATATGACAGTGATCTGTACAATTATGTGCAGCACGAATTATTACTGACCTCCCTATACTAGCCTCTACAGATCTCTATATTTAGGAACTGGTTTAGAACCTCTATCTGCTAGACGAACAAATGCTGAACAAGGTACGGTTGTATACATAAAAAGGCCCAAAAAAATTCTCTCTATAAAATGTGTCTGGAATTAACCTTAATCAGCGTTTTAAGAAAGTAAAATAAATGCCAGGTTACCTGGGGATTTTGTGCGCGCCGACCTTTTTTCAAAGCTCAAAATTCACGACATTTTAGCATGAAAATAAATATTTGTCCTTTCAAATAAAATATCAATCAAATCATTGTTAATGTATCATATATTAACACAACATCAAATGTGTTTAACCATTAACTATATAAAAAAAACTTTGAAAGATATACATTAATATTTTATTAAAATCATCTATTCAGCAAAAAATCTTCTCCAACAAGTCACATACATAATATCAAATAATATTTAAGGTTGCATCCTTTTACACCATACAATAAACATTGGCCGGTCTGTATATCAAAATTGAAATTAAAGCACATGCATTTAGGTACGACTGCAAAGGCGATCTTGCTTGTCTGTAAACATGGGTTTGCAGAGACTGGTGGAATAATCTGCATTGCAACCAAAAAAGGAGTGATCTGCCCTGCTATGAAGTTTGCGAACAAAACTTTTGCACCCATGACATCTGAAATAATTACCAGGGAAAAAAAACACATCAAAATATTCCGTTTTACTTGTAAATTAAGGCTACTTGCTAAATAAAAAATTCAGTACAGACTTGTGCGAATTACGCATCACAAAGTATATTTAATGAATACTACACTATATAGACTATATAATACATCGCTATAGACGGATAGATTTGGATAGCCTATATTATTATAGTTGGAAAAAATATATACTTGACGTACCTTATTGCAAATTTTGGATGCTGTCAGCGAGAGGCGGAATGTCCGATTGTTTGGTGGTGACACTAGCATCGTTGTCATTCACGTTTGTGTAAAGGATAGGTCAATTTGAAATCCGTCTTCCCGATTAATTACTATCAAAACATGCTTCGTACTGTCCAATAAACACCCCGATACAGGCAGACCAACCCAACACCATGCGACACAGGTAAACAGCAATGGCTGACTATTGTCCCGATTTCTGAGTGGCCAGTTCAGAAATGACGCAGGATTTCCAATTCTGGTCACGAGATTTCACGATTATCCCGCTTTCAAACTCGTTTTCAATCGTGAAATCGGAAATTTTGGTCGGAAAAAATTTCAAATCGGGATTTTAGAGTAATTTTGCTTTCCCGATCGGGAAAGCGGGACCGGAGGGTAAAATCGGGAAGATCCCGCCTAAATCGGGAAAGTTGGCATGTATGCAGGTATACTATGTCAACAAAATCAGAATGATAGTTTTAAATGGATAGCATTATGACATCATGAATAAGACATTTCCCGCCTTTTTCTCAAAATAAGCCTGAAAACTGTCAAATGTCATACATATTATTGCTCAGGAAAAGATGTGCGCAATTGTCGAGCAAAATGAAAATGATATATATTGTGTATTATTTTGAGATGAAAAACATGCTTCAATATGAATTTGCTCGACGCATGCGCTGTATGTTTTCTAAAAGGAAAACCACCTGAATTTGTGGATATTTTCATTGAAAATGGCATTTTGCAATTTTATGCCAACTTCAAGCTCTCGTCATATGACACAAACCATTTTGCTGATCAAACTGAGTGAATTTTGGGTTTACTAAACTATTCCTTAATTAAATGCCAGGATTTGAGCTCCAAGTGAAAGCATCAATATTTTGGGCCAGATGACTGTAGAAACTGTACCTACTTCTTAGTGAGCATGTACAAGATTCATAATAACGAGGTTCCACAATATCTAAAAGAAACAATACCTAGTAAAATAAACAATATGTTCACATATAATCTCCGTTATGGAGATAACTATTTAAGAGCCTGTCTAGCATAAAATCATGCAATACTGTCCAAATTGTATTTTAACACATCTTGATGAAATTTGGTGGATAGGTAGACATCCAAAATAGTAATTGAAAAATTCCCGTCAAAATTGATATTTTCAACATGGTCGCCATACGCAGCACCATCTGTATTTTGAATATTTTCATCAATATTATACATGTATTTAAAAATCCAGAGAGAGGGTAAAAATCAAATGTAATTTATTTCACTAAAAGTTAAATTTATATTTTTCAAAAGTATTTCAAAGTTACAACATACACTCCTCTTTCAAAAACGACATAATTCATAATCAAACACAAAAAACCATCAAAGGGTAGACAATTCTTGAAAATTGGCAATATACCAATCTTTCATAAATGAAGGAAAAGTACATATTGGAAGGGTTAAATCCTCCAAGAGCAGCCTAGGAAATAATTCCTTTTTACACTTATGTCAAAATAGACTACTAAACATCATTAAAGCATATTATTAAGCCTGGCATTTAAAAATCAAAAGAGATATTAAGGGTTTAAATAATGACTTTTTCTTCCAAAACATCTACAAAAAGAGTTAAATGTACCTAAGCATTTAGGTTATCAAATTAAAATTAAATTCATACCTCATTCAATGAATTTCATAGTTACAAATGACAATGGTATTCCAAAAGTAACATTAATAAGTATTTAACATACAAGACAACATAATACAAAGGAAAAACAAGTCTTAAAAGTATGCAATTTAGTACAATGGCTGTACTTCACATTGACAGGGCCATTTTATTCGAGTACAGCCTGGAAAATAGATTTTTCAAAAAGTACATTCATAACAATGCATATCATATGACTGATACAATTAATAAGTTTGGCTTTTAAAAATCAAATGATGCGTTAGATTCTTTTTATTATTCAAAATTGTTGAATTCGCATAAATTCATTGACTACAATTATATTTATAATTTTTCAACATATTTCAAAGTTATAGCTGACAATGATCTTAAAAATTGACAAATCAAAATTAAATATGCAAAACATAAATGGGTAGTCAACCCGTAAAAAGTGGCATCATGCCGCAACCAGTTTTAAAACAGGTCAAATAATCAAAAACATAGTCACTCCGTTTTCAAGTTCCCAATCAGAATATGATCCTTGAGTTAACTTAGTTGACAGGGTAGATTGGATGGTACATGTATTGCTTTCCTGAGAGAAATCCTGTGACAGATAATCTGCAAAAGAGAGGACGAAGATAATAAAACACAAAACAATTTATAAATAATTCTAGAGATAAAAAAACCACAAAGTGAAACCTAAATGGAGAAAAAATGAGATAATAATCATAATGCATGTGTGATGGGGTGGGGGGTAGGTAAGATAGGGTTCACAAGTTAACAATCTTATATAGGAATTTTCTCGAATCTCGGAGCTAGATACTATTGAAGGGTTACATGTAAAAAGGGTGTCAGTAGTAAAAAGAACCTTGGTAATGATATATACCAATCATTACATATTATCATATCACATTCACAAATGACATTAAACATGCATTGCATTTTAAGAGCAAAATTTCGACTTTCACAATAAAGAAACCAATCAGAAATTACTGTTGATATAATAAATAATCATTCATAAAAACATATACCCTATTCAGACTCTGTTATAATGTGTAAATTGATTACGAATAATATGATGTCACATAATGAATAATGAATGTAATCAAAATTATATATCCTACATATGTCACTCACTGACATACGTAAATTATTGTATGTTTGAAATGCTACATGTAGTACATGATTTTCAATATACATTACAAGTAATATGAATTTCAGAAATAAGACAATGTGAATAACTTTGTCTTGTATCTCTGTGGTGACCGTTTATATTTAAAATGTAACTCTTATAATATTGCCATTTTCTGTAAAATTCTGTTTTTATCTCTTACCAGTTCCCACTGCAATAAATTGTCTTTTATGAAGTCAGTATTCTTTGCATGAGGATGGTTGTGTATCTCTGCTCGCTTTCGCCTTACTGGTGTTGGGATGACATATGAAGAAAATAATAAGCAACAAAACAATTATTGTCTTGCGACTACCCTTTTGGATGATTTTTGGTATTGTGCATGGTTTTCTGGTGGATTTACACTTAATACCAAAATGCAGTGTTGAAGTTTACAAAAAATCATTTGTACCAGACGCTGTTTGAAGTGGAATTCTCTTAATATTGAATGAAGACAGGCTTCTTCAATTAAATAGTTTCGTAAAAGTGTTGGCTTTAATATCTGCAATCCCAAACTCCCTGTATACTTTCATATGGTTCTCGTCTTTTGAATATAATTCATTCCAAACTGAGGCACACATGTATTTTGAATTATGACCTTTATAGACGAAATATTGTTGATTCTCCATTATGTTCTTGTGGCATGCGTGAAGACGCATATCACTTTTTCTTTATTTGTGAGATTGCTAGATACAAATTAATGGATATATTGCTTAGGTTAAATGATTTAGTTATTATTGATACACATCTTCTACTTTGTGGTGATAATCTCTTCTCTACTGAATTGAGTAATTATATGTTCTCCTATGTTCAGACGTATCTTCATGAAACCAAAGATTTGGCTGATGATCATATCATATTCCATTGTTTATCTATAGAACACTTACCATTCATGTATTTTGTGTATATTATTTTAATGCCAATTGTGTACCATGTATTAGATTATAAGGAAAAGAACTCGTAAATTGTAAGAAGTTGCTTCTGATTCCTTTGTATATATTATATATAATAAAATACGTTCAATTCGAAAATTATTATTGTAGATAGATAAAACGTCGTCGATATATTTAAATGCCGCATTGAAGGCCACAGCAAAAAGTTTTTTCTCACGTGGAGTTGTTTTAATAAAGTATGTTTTACGTCAATATAAAAACAGGCCAGCTAACAGGAGTAAAATACGTGCTCATGGGAAGTCCAACATACTGTTGGAAGATCTGATCACCAAAGACTACAAAGATATTGTCAATGAGGAACTCAGAATACCTGTGCGTGGAATCAGAGTGATGCTTAACAAAGGATTACAGTCTTTTCATTCACTACTTCTATCAAAAATAGTCAGGAGGGCAGCAACCCAATATATCTTTATTTGCATATGAGAATAACAGATAATGTCTGTTGTCGAAAACACCACCACTGTTTTGAATATCGAAGCGGATTTTGACCAGATTAATGCATTAAATTTTCAAACGTATTTAATCTTAAACTCTTATCAAATATTTTCAACCGAACTGGAATGATGATTTCATACAAAATATTAACTAAAATACTTGTGTGGATAATAGTTCACATAGACATTATCATTTCAAAAATGAGTATGAGTATGGAAATCAACATGGTTCTATTTGACTGGCTTCCTTACATGGTTAGGTCAACATATTACAATAAATTATCCTTTATGAGGTCAACATAGTAAAATGAGGATCCAAGACCTTACCCACGAGGTGACCTGACTGAGTACGCGTAGCGGCCAAGGTCAGGTCAGGTCAGCGAGTGGACCAGATAGAGTGTGCTTATTTCAACATGTTGACTTCATAAGGGTTAATTGATTCTTTTATTATACCGATATGAAATAAGATTGGAAATGCTTCACTTATTTAATCTACATTTTAAAAATTACAGAAAACTGCAATATTCATTGTATAACAAGGACATATTAAATGTTACAGCTTTTAAATATAAGAACAGTCAATGTTCCTTGAACAGGTAATAACAATTGTTATTCATATGGTAGTGAATCTGAACTTGATTCACATGAGAAAACATTGGACTGTATGTTAATGAACGTGATATTGCACATGATGTTGAAACAGGGATGATGGCAAAATCTTTCCCCGACTCGGGAAATTTGCAAGTATTGCGACTAGGAGCTCAGTATTATCAACTTGCTGAAGTTCATACTCATGGAAATATGATTCAGAAACATTTTCAGCAGGTTCTTGTTGATGAGCTTAACCACTAGAACAAGATGAATTCATAACATTTTGCAAAACACTACATGTTTCATGTTTTTGTTTTCAATATCATTTCCCGAATAACTTTTGATGGAGTTTTCACTCTTGTGGCCACTAATAGACATGATATGACGGAGTTCAGTTCCTTTCTGATCCAGGGCGGTAATGCACGTTGCCCTTATGCAGTGGTTAGTATATGTAGATGTACTTGATAAGTGGACCTTCAATGATATTGTTTTCATGAAGTTACCAAGGGAATTGTGTCCTACAAGAACATTGTCATACCAAGCACTATCAAGTTCTTCAAACTTTTTGCGGGGCCTTTGCCAGAACCAATCACTCCCAGGATTTAATTTGGAGATGCATTTTTCAAGACTTGAACACTTCCTGGAAAAAATGAGGAATTCTTATATTTACATGCCTGATTTAAAAAAAAAAACACTTTTCAAAAATGATTCAAATGGTATAAATTAATATTCATATAAAAATATGTAGATCTAACTGGCATTTCATAAACCCTGCCTCCTGAAGAGTCAATGTCTGCAACATCAGCGCCCCGGTGATTTTTAGTTTCATATTTAGCAGCGTTTATGTAGAAAGGTCTCCCCTAGGCATCATTCTTTAAGACAAAATCATCTTTCTTCGTGTATCTCAGATTATATCGTCCCCTCCTGCGCGTGTAAAACATGACATCCAAAAAGGTCTTGTACTTGAATCCATGGGGATGTTTGATAGCAAGAGTGGCCGAATAAAATTTGTCAATGTCGGCATCGCTTATAACCTCTTTGTGTAGTATACTTTCTTTACCCAACCGTTTTATTTGTGTTAAAATAGCTTTAAACATTTCAGTGGACAACTGGAATGCAGGGTCATTCACAATATCTAATTTTCTCAGTGAAAGAAAGTGCCGTTGTAACCCAAACCGAACATTTATTATTGTTGCTCTCGAATAAAAATCTCCATTCTTCTTCCGACGCTCTGCATAAAAAATTATGAGGAAAAATCTGCCAGGTCGTCCTTTGTTTTCTGCAAATCGTCATATTCCTCCACTTCCTTGGACTCACAGTACTCTCGAATAATCCTAATGGAGGCTTGGATTACGTTTTTGGTATTTGCACAATTTCTGTTTTCAAGAATGCTCGATAATTCGCTTTGATTCAGCTCAGCAAATCTCCCACCGATAGAACAACTTTCTTCGGAAGCAGCCATAGTTGTGACAGACGACAAATGATGAAGTTGTGCACATCCAGACTGATGACGTATTTCACACCTACGCACTCTTTAAAATTATTAACAGGAAACACGGATATTTTATAACATTAAATTTTATCTTGCAAAATAGGTTTAAAAATCATAGAAAATTTTATTCATTAATAGCAGCTCATTATTCCAGAGGTCATTATTTATAATGACTCCTTCAGCTGGTCAACACTGGGAACCTGCAGCACTTCTAGGTCACTTACCTGATATCCGGCCTTATATTGAGGTATAATGTTTTCCCTTCGGCTTATCCAATTCAAGGATTATAGATGGAGATATAATAAACGAAATTATTACAAATCTATCAGTTGTTTTTGGTTCGAATGGAGTTTTATTGAATGTTTGCAGATATACATAAACACAAGTGTAATGTGAAACTATATTAAGAATTATTTTTTATTAAGAGTTTGCAAGAATACAACGATGCACGACCTCAATTGTGCGCAGAAAATAGAAACAATCTGCGCCATCAATTGAATGCTTTTAGATAAGGGATGGCTGTGTAGTTTTTAGAGGTGGAGTTTTTTCATCCACATATTTTCAAGATTTAAAAATTGTATGTAGTAAGTTAGATAAACCAAAAAATGAAATCCTGACTTTTCTTGATTTCTTTATCCACGTTTCTTATCCCCTGTAATCTCATCAATGTGGAACGTATTCTAAAGCCAACAACACTGAATCCGTTGCTGATTGATTGTATATTGTTTAACGTCCCTCTCGAGAATATTTCACTCATATGGAGAGTTGCAAATCTCATCAATGTGGAAAATATTCTAAAACTAGCATAATTATGTCAGTTAAAATTCACATTCAAATTAAAGACAATCAAGTTCAGTATCCATGTATATTATGTACGTCATGAAAGAGGATTGTAATGATTAAATTCCAAATATAACCTGTCATTAGGTCGAATTTTCTCTCATCTTGTATTTAATAGTGATTGTTAGGTCGTTCTTCACATATTGATTTGACTACGGATTACACTGTTTACCTGATCAAGACAAAGGGCTCATGGCGGGTGTGACTGGTCAACAGCGGATTCTTATTCCTCCTAGGCATGCGTTCCCACCTCTAGTGTGTCCAATGGTTAGTGTTTGCCCTACTTTTAAGTTTGTATTTTTTGTAAAAATTGTGAAATTGATCACTGTGCGATATTTTTTACAACTTCATCACATCACATAATAATTTGCATTATAGGTATGTATTGCACATTTGCATATTAAAAGTTTGCAAGAATACAACAATGTAAACCCTCGGTTATGCACAAGAAAAAACAACCTGCGTCATAACTAGAACGTTCCTCTTAAACAAGGCGTGAATGTGTAGGTCTCTGTCCCATCCCCCGGAGAGGTAGGTGTTTTTCAGTCACATGTTTTTTCTTCAGCTTTTACTTGTAATAAGTATGTTAGATACACCAAGGAATGAAACCCCTATATTTTTTTCTGATTTTTATCCACCTTTTTATCCCCTGTAGTCTCATCATTGTGGATAATACTCTAAAACTTACATCACTATGTCAGTTAAAAATCTCATTCAAATTTAAGACAACCATATTCAGTATACATGTACATGTATATTATGTATTTTATAAAACGTGGGATATAAATATTTGATTTTCACATACAACCTGTCCTTATGTTGAATCCTGTCTGACACGTTTCATAACCTTTATTAGGCCCCTCTTCACATACTGATTGTGAGTACGGATAAATCGGATTGCGTGATCAAGATAGAGAGTTAAGGCGCGTGTGACCGGTCAACAGGGGATGCTTCCTCCTCCTCGGCACCTGATGCCACATCTAAAGTGTGTCCAGTGGTTCGTGTTTTCCATATTCTCACTGTAACATTCTTATTAGGAATTATGAAATTGATCACTGTTGGATATCGTCACTTATTTATCACATCACGCTATCATTTGCATTGAGGGTATATATTGCACAATATATTTTGTATTGCTTGTAGGAGTTATGAGATTTATCACTGTTCGTTATCTCCACCTTACATTTACAAATTAAAAGTCAGCAAGAATACAGCGATGTAAGACCTCAATTGTGCACAAGAAAAAATAACATGAGCCACGAATCGAACGGTTTGTTTTGTTTTTTTTCAAACAAGGGTGGATGTGTACTTGTTTGTGTCCCATTTCCACAGAGAGGTAGAGGTTTTTTTTTTAATTACATGCTTTAACGATTTTACATGTAATAAGTGTGTTATACGAACATACACCAAGGAATGAAACCCCTATCTTTTTCTTAATTTTTTATATCTCATCAATGTAGAAAGTATTTCAAAACTAACATCACTGGATCAGGTAAAAATATCATCATGTGAAAAGTATTCCAAAACTAACAACGCTATGTCAGTTTAAAATCCGATTTAAATTTTAAGACAACCAGATTCAGTATACAGGTATATTATGTATTTTATAAAACGTAAGATATAATGATCTAATTTACAAATACAACCTGTCATTAGGGTCGATTTCTGTCGGATGTTTTATAATGATTGTTAGACCTTTCTTGGCACACTGATTTTGACTACGAATTACCCTGTTTATCTGATCAAGACATAGGGATCACAGTGGTTTTGACCGGTCGAAAGTGGATGCTTACTCCTCTTATGCACCCGATCGTACTCCTGGTATGTTGAGGGGTTCGTCTTTACCCAACTCTTTATTTTTTATCCCTTATTGGAGTTATGAGATTGATCACTGTTTGTTATCTTTATCTTTCATACTGATTGTGACAATGGATAACTCCATTTACCTGATCAAGATAAAGGGCTCATGGCGGGTGTTACCGGTCAGCATTCCATGTTTCCTCCTCCTAGGCACCAGATGTCGCCTTTATAGTGTGTCCAGTGGTTCGTTTTTTTCCAATTTTACATTCTTTATAGGAATAATCAAATTGATCACTGTTCGATATCTTCACGTTTTTTATCACAGTACGTAATCATTTCATTGTAGATGTATATTGCATATTTGCGTTGGAATTAACAAGTTAACATGTCTTCTGTATACCAGTAGTCCTTTTCGTTGTTTTTTAACTTTGGTAGTCTTTAAGTTATTACATGTAGCTGAATGTGTTATACAATCGGGGAAAAAATCCATCGGTTATCTTTGCTGTTACAATCTAAACCGAAATAAAGATTTATTTACTTGATTTCAAAGTAATGTATGAATGTTCATTATCTCTACACAAGATTAAAACCTCAATTAATCCTTGTATTTTGCATAATACATGTATAAATATCGGAAATTGTGATTTTCCGTAATCTAATGAAAACATGACACATTGATGATTTTAACTTTTTATTCAAGCAGGGAAGAATACAAAGTGCACAGTGTAATAGGGAAGATCAGCAAATTCTGAGAAATAAACAGGAAACTCCAGTTCACTCTTGTATCATCACGTGGATGTCAAAGACTGCCATAACCATCTAGAAAGAAATATACACTATCATTTCAATTAAAAAAAACTCAACGTTGTTGTACTTGTCATTCATGAAGTGTAAAAAGTATTTACATAAATGAGAGGGAGAGAGATAGAGAGAGTCGTGTGTTTCAGCGGTATCTGTATATTGCGTGTTAAGAGTTAAAAGTATAAAGGCTAAAATCCTAGAGATGCAGATTAAGATTGCTATAATATTTTTTTATGTTATGGGGCTTATTTGTGATTTTTAAACATTTTTGTCTGTTATCAATTTAGAATATCAACGAAATATACAATTCGTATAATGTTTCAATACACAGAATTTCTTGATAAATAAAATTCTGTCTTTCATTGAATTGCTGAAGTTTGGCTTTTCAAAACAAAAAGGAAAAGATAGAAGTGTTTATGGAATGAATTCATTATTTCTTTTCGTTGGATGGTTGATTCATTGATTGATTTAATGTTTTCCGCCACACTCAACAATTTTTCAGTTATCTTGTGGCGCCCAGTTTTTATTGGTGGAAGAGAGAACCCAGATACAATGTACCTGGAAAGAGACCACCGACCTTCTGAAAGTAAACTGGGAAACTTTCTAACTCACCGGAGCGAGCGGGATTCGAACCCGCGCCGACAGAGGTGAGAGGCCGTGTGATGTTTTAGCGTGATGCGCTAACCACTCGGCCACGGAAGCCCTTCGTTGGATGGATGGAGGTATACCACGAAACATAAGACTGAAAATGTTTCAATGCGCTCAGCACAAGATGCAAAGTTTTCCATCTTATTTTCGTGGTATACCTCTATCCAACGGGAAAAAAATCAATTTATTCCTTATCGTTTAAATATTTCAAAACATTGAGTTTAAATAATAAACATGATCATGATTTGAGTTGAATTAATGACTCATTTTTAGGCTACATTCTATATAATTTCGAGATGGGTGTAGTAATTTGTGAATACAAAACTAGACAAACGTCAACTAAATCCGTTAGTGGCGACTTTCACGAACTGTTTACTGTTAAGCAAACGGGTTTCTTTAACTTTCTTGGGAATTGAAAAGTGCAGTTTCGATGTGTTAGAGATAATTGTTATTGAGAGAAAATTTCTGGAGGTTTATTGAATGGAAATGGAATTATGTCGAATGGATTGATGTCGGTACTAACGGCAAGCGTGGGACACGTGCATGATTATGACGTGGAATGCGATCAGAGACAAGAGCAGGTTGTCGCGGTTTCCAGGTGGAAAAGTGAGGGTTGCGGAATGTTTTTCTAGTTTGACCAGTGAACTGCTACGGCGTCACTGCTATTGTAACGTCATACGGAAACCTCATTTCGGTGCCCAGTCATAAATATATGTCGGAGTTCGAAACCATCGTCGTTAAGGGCTTGACTATTGCAGTTGCTCTGAGGCAGTTAGGTATGTGACATGAATAAGTTGTCGCAGGGTACACACTGGACTATTGGCATCCCCAATGGAATGCCTTTGACTCTCAGAATAGCAGAAGCAGACATGTGGGGTTTTTGTGGTTTTTCTTGTCATCAAATAGCTAATAGCCATCTTTATTTAATTTTGCATACTTGATTGTTTATTTTTCTTTGATACTTGTTTGTTGTTGTTAAATAAATTTATACACCTTAACAGAATCGTTCTTTTTCTTTTCAGGATTTCCAATCAAAAATAGATATATAGATACTTAGCAATCAGAGGAATCCCCATCATCCTAATATAAAGCAGTTCTGATATATATTTTTTCATTCGATACGATATACCACATTTTTCTACCAATAAAAAATCATGTAAAATTATTTTTTTCTATTTAATATACATGTATTTTAGAGTAATAAGGTGACAGAGAAATTAGCAATTATTGCAAAAATGATAAACGCGAACATTCACTGCTTTGTTACTTTTATATAGTATATTAAATGAAAGGTGAAGATAACGAACAGTGACAAATCTCATAATTCCTATAAGCAATACAAAATAGATAGTTGGGCAAACAGGGACCTTTGGACACACCATAGATGCGATCAGGTGCCTAGGAGAAGTAAGTATCTCTGTCGATCAGTCACATCCATCGTGAGCCCTATATATTGATCAATTAAACAGAGTGTTCCGTAGTCAAAATCAGTGTGCCAAGAACGGCCCAACAGTCGGTATGAAACACGTCAGAAAGCAGTTGACCCAGTGATAGGTTATATTGGCAAACTAGATCATTATAACGACATTAGAATTTAAACGAGACTGTTGAAACCCAGCACCATCAGCTTTTGTCGATAGCCTGCTTTGATTTCAAAACTGACCATACGTAAAACAAGCCCTTGCATATCGCAGTTGACATATATAAACACCATATGGAGATGATAATGGAATGTTGCTAAATAAATATGGGAAGTTGACGATAGAGAAGCTGAAATAAAGTTGATTTGTTAGTTTGCCGTTAATATCTACTTTCAATAAAATATCTAAGTATGAAGCAGAAGTGGACCACTCATTGCTGTCTTTTATTTCGAATTCATGGAGCCATGTCGAATCGACATATGAAGGAAAATTATTATTGTTAATAGATAAAACGTCGTCGATATATCTTAATGTCAAATTGAAGGCAACAGCAAGAGATTGTTTCTTCTCACGTAGAAGTTTTTGAATAAATTCTGCTTTCCTGGGAATATAAAAACAGGTCAGCTAACAATTCGTGTCCAAGGTTATTCCAACAGACTGTTGGAAGACCTGATCACAAAAGACCATGAAGATATTGTCAATGAGGAACTCCAGCATATTTTTTATTTCAACTTCAGAGTACTTGTGCGGGGAATCAAAGTGGTGTTTAACAAAGCGTTTGGGTTTTTTCTTTTTTCTTTTTGGATGACTGATCACTAGATATGAAGATTTGCGTTTTCCATTTTTGTTGAAGAAGCAACTGTCTATGATGTCAAATAGTCTAGTCTTTAATTGGTCGTGTAAAGTGTTGAAAAGGCATACATGTACGTTTTGATGGTTTTGATTTGAGAAAGGTTTTGCGACTTGAAGTTAACTAAAAGTTCTTTAGAATTTTTTAGAATCCATATTTGATTGACAAGACCTCTGGCATATATAGTTGCACAGTACGTTTGAAGTTTCTCCTTCACAGCTGTCCATATTTTCGTGAAGAGCAAAGATAAGGGCTTAGTAGAACAATTACTGGATCCAGCAAAGTATCTTTGTAAGGGTTTGTATGAAGTTAAGGAATCCAGTATAGGTAAGATAACTCATATTCACCCGACCCATTGACTGGGATATCAAATGACTGTGTCTAAAATTGAAGCATGGTTTTGAAGAATTGCATTTACATACATGTATGTAATTTTAAATATTTTTACTCAGGGTCAGAATTTCTCTGCCTGTTATCTTGTATAAACTCTTCATATTAGTTCAATAGGATCAGAATTTGTATGCCTGTTACCTTTGTATAAACACTTTATGTTAGTTCAACAGGTTCAGAATTTGTCTGCCTGTTAACCCTGTCTAGGCTTATCATGTTTGCTTAACAAGTTTTCAGATTTGTGGCAAACTCAATAAATTCAAAATTTTGTCTGCTTGTAATAAGTGTTTTTCAAGTGCATATATTCTCTTAGTATTTGTTAACAATGTCAAAATTTGTTTCCTTTTTAGCTCGCTTTGTCTTCATTTTAAATTTTACACCATTACATATGGCATTTATACTTATTTGCTGTTTTTCAATCATTTCAATTACCCCGTTTTTAATTTTGTCCCAACCATGTTTGTTCATATCATATTTATGGTTTTTTATTTTTTTTTATTTTTAATTGTAGTTTCAATTTTCCAAGGCAACATCTTGAGTGGTGCTTCAACCCTTTGGGCTGATGGCCTTTTTTATGCACCACTTTTGTTTCCAATAAAGATTGATATGTATTCTATAGCATTATCACATCTGTGTTTTGTAAAAATATTGTGGCTGGGAGACCACTGTTGTGTAATAATTTATTGACCTGCATTTCTAGTCAAGAAACAGTTTATATGTCAACAATATCTTTGATGCTGGTTTGTCTCCCAGCCAATTCTTTTATTATTTTATGATTTACATTTTCTCGTCATTTAAATAAATGACAACTTTTACACTTCAACATGTTTTCTGTTATGATATTTGGAAACAAACAAAGCTGCTATGTTGCCTTGGAGTGAGGTTTTAACATAAAATAAGGTTTATTTTCAAATAAAACAATTTATGTTAAAATTATACAATTTTTTCCTTTTTTGATGTTGGAATGTTTTGTATTCTTTAAGTCATTTACAAAACATGAATTATTAAACTTGGAATAAAGAGTCCCCCCAATTTTCTCTCTGTGATCCGTTTTTATCTGTTCCATAATTTTTATCAAAGCCCTTATCTGTCTTAGCCAATCAGATTGCCGCGCAAGGTATCTTATTTACATAATCCTTTGTTTACTCGGAGTGCTGCCACGAAAGTTTTTACTGAAGAAAAAGCAACCACCACCTCCACTCCATCCACCACAATTAGATATTTTGTAATTTTTCTCAACTTTTTTACGCACCTTTTGCCTTTTTTATGCACCACTTTTGTTTCCAATAAAGATTGATATGTATTCTATAGCATTATCACATCTGTGTTTTGTAAAAATATTGTGGCTGGGAGACCACTGTTGTGTAATAATTTATTGACCTGCATTTCTAGTCAAGAAACAGTTTATATGTCAACAATATCTTTGATGCTGGTTTGTCTCCCAGCCAATTCTTTTATTATTTTATGATTTACATTTTCTCGTCATTTAAATAAATGACAACTTTTACACTTCAACATGTTTTCTGTTATGATATTTGGAAACAAACAAAGCTGCTATGTTGCCTTGGAGTGAGGTTTTAACATAAATATCTTTGTGATATCCTAAGGTGGTTCCCATATTTAGAGAATAACGTGGCGGAACTTTTGTATTTTATCCTACAGATTATGTTAAAGTATATAATGTATGTGTATAGATATTAAAAACATTTTAAAGTTCCGTTTTCTATCAAATCTTCCAAACGCTCTCTATGTATATTTCATCAAAAAATTCCACACATGTTGTTATGAATTAAAGTTCCAAATTTTAAAGACACATAATAGCAAAACTTTACTTAATCACAAAAATATGTGCTTTTTTAAAGTACATGGATTTCAAGTTAACTCTAATAACAGGAAATAGACATGGAATGTTACCATTTTACTGATGTTTAAACCTCTGCTTAAATGGCTCATGAACAGCACTTGGTTCTTTGAATTTGAATTTGAATGAGGACTGAAAGAGAAAAAAATCTATGAATTAGATGTCAACTGAATAAAGTATGTTATAAATTGAAAACGTACATATTTTTAAAACAAATAGTGCAAAATGAAATAGTCAAAGAGAAATCAAATAGTCAAAGAGAAATCAAATAGTCAAAGAGAAATCAAATAGTCAAATATAATCATTATTAAAGACGATAAAGGTAAATGTAAAGTCGAATGAGATGTATCTGTTGCGAACATGGCCACGATCTTAGGGGTACCGGATGACAAATTACTAAAATCAAATAGTCAAAGATGATCAGTATTTCCTTCTATCTTATTCTAATTACCGGTACTTTGGATAATTCTGCGTACCTGTTCCTTTCAAAGTTAGCTACTTTTTAAAGTTTTTAAAGTTCTAAGTTTGAGATGACTTCATGATTATTTAGAAATATATACCACTGCTGTCATTTGTAAACAGTTCGGGGGAGCTGTCACCAAATGAGAACTACAAGAAACTCACCAAGGATCGTCTTTTTCTATACTCAGGTACGCAGCAAACTCTTGTACAGATAGAATTGTTAGAATTGTACTGACAACAATACGTTTCGCATTGAGCAGATACCGGAACAAACGTTGCGCAGATAAGCAAGCAGACGAGAAACACCACCTTCATCTAAAATAAAGAATGGGAAAAGGAAATCCGTTGATTTTTAATTATTTTGGTATTTTGATGAACCTTATATAAGAAATATACAACACATCAACAAGTTATCTATTGAATTGAGAAGTACACGGACGATTTAACTCTTATAATAGTCTTGTCATGGTTTAGTTGAACAAATCTCGATTTTTACAGTCGACTTTGAAATGATGAATACCGAACTCTTATTTGCAAACATGAGATCCTACTTTATTTTCAGACATCTACATACATGTAATATAGAGGCTTTAACCGTGATGCAAACAAGTTTGTTGACATATATAATCCAACATTTAGTGGAAAGTATTTAGCACAATCCATTTAGCATTCACTTCTTCCCCACTATGATGAGATAATGCTGCAGACAATGATCAATGTAATTACAGAGATGAATAGATAGTCAAAATATGGTTCATACAGACGAGTATGTTAAAAAACAGATCCGAGTTGTCGTACCTGTCCAAGCATTAAATGCGCTTAACCAAATACAAATCAATGGTATGCTGGTGCTACAATCAATTTGTATCTTTTATTAGAGTCAAATTTGTTAACAGAACCTCTCTCTCTCTCTCATGATATATATATATATATATATATATATATATATATATATATATATAGCAATGCTGTACCCTGATAGTTAGATCCTAAATTAATTCGTCGAATCTATACCCATTGTCATCCTATAATAATTGCGCTTGAATAGCTCAAGTAGGATTTAATGATTATTTTTAGAGATGCTTACAGGTAACCTTTCTGTCACTATTGGTAAGCTGACCTTTTTATCTTTGCGATTATTCAGCTGTATAGTATGTACAATTATTGGATAATTGTTTTTTGTTTATAAATCATAATGAGTTCGTATATGTTTTCTATTACATTTTTGTTACTTTTACGTATACATTCATACGTTTTCAGTGGATGTTTCATTGTAACTCAAGTTTGTATTGTACTGTTCTGTGCTATAAACAGCGATTGATATGCACGGTACATTGCATTTTTGTCATACGATTTAAGGTGTTATTTGTTTCTACTTCAAAAATCACATTCCTAGAATAATGTGATACTATCTACGTTTTTATTGATATGCTCTTATTATCATGATGTGAAATCATCCGTGTCAATTAGTTTATGTTTTACGTAATGTGGCACTGAAAGTCATAAGCTGATATTTAAATCTAAGGTATAGACAATTTCAAGGCGAGTATCAATCCCAGCCTTGTAAGTATTGACATTCCCTGGACGCTTTTAGGATGCATTGACATTCCCTGGGCGCTTTTAGGATGCATTGACATTCCCTGGGCGCTTTTGGGATGCATTTACATTCCCTGGGCGCTTTTATGATGCATTGACATTCCCTGTGCGCTTTTAGGATGTATTGACATTCCCTGGGCGCTTTTAGGATGTATTGACATTCCCTGGACGCTTTTAGGATGTAATGACATTCCCTGGGCGCTTTTAGGATGTATTGACATTCCCTGGGCGCTTTTAGGATGTATTGACATTCCCTGGGCGCTTTTAGGATGCATCAACACAGACGCCAGCTTGTGTTGGTGACGTTTTAAGTTTCGTTTTGTATATTTCTGTATCATACGTAGAATTTATGGGTATATTGAGCGTATCTTAGGTATTTCAAATTGATGTTTGAAGGTCACTATGCATTTTGAAAAGTTTTAAAAGTTGAGGGCGTGCAACTTCAGTTGATGTTCACAAGTATACCTTAAAACACAAATATATTCAAAGTATTTTCGAGGTGATTTGTATTCCTTTTTTTTTTTTTTTTTTTTTACCAAAATGGATTTCTGAAATTGTTCACATCATAGAAATTAAAAATTGTTTTGATACATGGGGAACACTGTTGGAATGATAATATAGCGAACTTTTGTGAAGTTTAATTTCTTTATCTTAAATGAAACTTTCTCTTATTTTC
Source organism: Ostrea edulis (assembly GCF_947568905.1). Classification (NCBI taxonomy): domain Eukaryota; kingdom Metazoa; phylum Mollusca; class Bivalvia; order Ostreida; family Ostreidae; genus Ostrea; species Ostrea edulis. Next base: position 66,672,213 of record NC_079166.1, on the reverse strand, counting down.
AAGCGCTAATATCGGAGCAAAGAACTTGGTACGTTCGTTGATATCTTATAGATTTTTTCTAAATGATACGACTTAATCACATTTTTGTCTGGCTTATGTTCCTCTAATTCATATAATCATACGTGCGTGTGTTTGGTTTTCTTAGCTATAGCGTGATGATGAAAAATAAATTCTTACAACTTTAAAACATATTACTATACACAAGGATTTCATTCTACAAAACTAGTATGTAGCGTAAACTAAATATTTTCATACTGATGACAAAGCCGAAATTAGGAAAAAGCAGTGCACTCTAAATGCAATGACAATTATTACTAAAACGAATCAAGCATGGGGTTATTTTCAAGCATTTCACCAACAAGTAAATACCATAATATGATTTTATTTAAAAGCAAATAAAGAGTAAGTTTACAATACCTTTTCTGCCGATGGTTGTCTTTGGCAATATTGATATTATTCGACACGCCGAATTTATACTTTTACGTAGAATGCTTGACACAAAAATCTTGACCTTAATTGGTCTATTTACAAGTACCCTTCTCTATGATAGTGTACGTATACTTGAATTTTACTGAGAAAAAACATGCATTTAAAAAAAAGGGAGAGCAAAGTCGACAGTTCAGAGTACACACTAACATGTGTTCTATCGCATCATTACAGCAATGGGTTCTATATTTTAAGGTAGGAACGGAAACAATATGCACCCATCTTGACCTGCATCGAGGCACTTCTTATCTTATGTGAACCAGTCCAATTAATGAAGGAAACTATGACATGAAGTATTTTTCGGAGAATTAACACACTTCCTGTTTGCCCTTCAATAAAATTTGCATGCTTTTTCCAGATATGTATATTTGACGAAGTGTTTGGATCACGTGTACCTTTCCTGCAGAAGTCTAAAACTTATATTGTACATGTACGTGAAGTTTGTTGTTGAGTTGGGGTCCCATGTGTATATGTATAGATATCAAAACTTTACTTTCCTAATGAATGTTATGATGGGTCGGCTGTATTTAATAATGCAATGTTTTCATGTGTATCTTGAAATGAATAACTGCAGTCCCTTGGTATTAGAAGAATTCAATGTGATACATTTAGTGCATTAAAGGTTGGTACTTATTTATATCACATATAAAGGGTCGGGTTTACTATATTCTTTCGGCGACATATCTCAAAAGGTATAGATGCAGAGAAATATTGTGCAAAAAATATCATGTCATTTTGCTTTATAATCTTTAATACCTTAAAACAAAATATAGATTTGTTATATTGACTATATGATGTAGCAATATACCGAATAACAACAAACACATAACACATTCAACCGTGACTATTAGAGATCAGCAAAGCTTCATTTGTATACATAATGGCAAACGAAGGAAAATGTAGATTGAATGTAGCCAAGTTGTCTAATAATTATTTCCGATTTCGATAAAAATACTTAATATGAGTATAACTATTATGTTATTTGTCAAGGAACAAAACGTTAAACCCAAGATTCATATCAAAACATTTAGAAATGAAGCTAATTTTTACCAGTCTTCACTCCAATTATTGAATAAAGGATAACTGCACGTAATTCAAATGTTATTTATTGCAATTGATTTAGTTAGACAAAATTAAAGTTAAACGATACTTTACACATCAATAAATCCGAAAACACGATGTCTTCATACGCGCCTGAAAACAAATAACGTATTGTACGAAGACTCGGCGAGGAAACTTTTCAATTTTTAGAAGTTTCAATACAAAGACCAAATTGGAATTATTAGAATCAAACATTCTTTTTCAAGAATGTATCAATGTGTATTTTCCTGACATTTGACTCACAAACTTAACATAAAAGTGCTTTGCACTATTATTCAGTTTGTGAATCAAATGTCCAGAGTTTACAAATCGATATCTTCAAAAAGAATGTTTTATCAAATAATAACCCCTGACAGATCAGGGTAACATTGTATTTCATACTAATCAACTCAGTTTAGTCTATTAAGTGTAGTTAATAGGCTGTACAGGGTAGCATACTGACCTGATGCAGATTCCTCCATAATTCCGAAAATTGAGTATGTCCATGATATTACAGATCCCATTTACTAAAAGTTATAGTAATTAACTCCAAATCAATAAAACAAATAACTAATTGGAATTTTGTAAAAAAAAAAAAAAAAAAAAAAAAAAATCATCGTTGTTCTATATAATGAAATCGTTTTCCGTAAATATCATAGCTTCTTACCAAATTATTCCAAATACGAAAGCACTGCATGTACCTCATATTTCAGTGATGAAACATACATCAATCATTATTGTCTCAAGGGTAAGTAAATCACCGTTTTCGTCACTTATCTTGCTCCTATCGTTGTCTGCAGATGATATACTATTGATTAATGAAACGGGCACCTGCTGTTTGAATTTGATATTTTTGTGATTATCTAGTTAAGCTACAACATATCTCATTTTTATGACGTTATACACATGGATAAGGGACTCAAGTGATTCTCATATGAAATACCCACAAATTTAATGTCCTAGGATACCAAAAATTTAGGACGCATCAAACGACATAACATTTTGTTGTATTCACCTGGAATCAGTCACGAATGATATGAAATGTACCAATAAAAAGGCAGTGAAGGATATCAATTTCTGGGTAATTTTTTGTGATTTGTAAATAATACAGATTTAAAGGTGGTTTTATTGTAAATTATTATGGGAAATATTTCTTTAAGAAATATTAAAGCATTTACAAACAGTTTTACAAAATTCTATAACATTATTGGGGGTGGGTGGGTGATGGGTGTAATAATTCATGTCCTAAATGAGAATTTTCGCATGAAAGGAAGACGAATAGTAAGACACATGCTATAAATACTTACAGGATTGCCATGCAAAATATTGTGTATGGAAGTCATCTGGACGTAATCTGTCATTAATGATATATTGGTTCCATAGCTGAGATGATAATTCAAGATATAAAGCGTGATTTCGAGCAGAATAGGAAAGTATATGGAGTTCCTGGCATAAAATGCAGTACACGAAGTTTACGGACGGAATCTAGTGTAAAAATGGTATATTAAGCTACCGGTTTTAGAAGCAAGACGGTATCAGTAGGGGAGGGGGTGATTCGTACAATGTATCTATGTTGTAGGTAGGGTGCAAGGTGAAGATAACGAACAGTGATCAATCTCATAACTCCTACAAGCAATACAAAATAGATAGTTGGGCAAACACGGACCCCTGGACACACCAGAGGTGGGATCAGGTGCCTAGGAGGAGTAAGCATCCGCTGTCGAGGGTACACATCCATTTTAAACGCTCAAAACTAATCTTTGATATAAAACACATGAAAGATAAATCATTCTATCGGGTGCATCTTTGTACCAAAGGACACATTACTTGGGGATTGCAGTGCGCTCTGGACAACCTTGAGAAGTATAATTCTTAAATTGCTGTAATTTTAATTAATTCAGGGTAGGTATAGAGTTTCCCTTTTTAAATGTATTCCATGAAAACACAAAAAAACCAAAGCTTTCGGTGCTTAGATTTGTCGAATTCTGTGATGATCATCCTTCTCGGGCTTACAAGATTCGTGAAACGGCAGGAAAGAATAATTACAGATACTTCAAAAAAAATTGCCAGAATCATTCATCTACCAAACTGGCACCGCAAAAGCCCAAGGAAACGGAAATCAATAAAGCGCCTCACTTTGGGAACACATCGAGTCATGATGAGGGCCGTTGTCTGCTCGTGAAGATGACGCCGCCGAGTCTGTCAATGAGGTGAGGATCAGCGATAGCAATACTCCTCTGGAAACGTTATTACTCACGATGACTTCTAACGAAGTGGTAGCATACATCAGTGGCGATCAGCATGAAATAATTGTGATAGATAATTTAGGGAACAGAATGCGCAGCATTAACACTGTGGGGTGGCCATCTGGTCTGGCGCCAATGGCGGACGGGAGTTTGATCTATTCCGTCTACAAAAGCAAGACCGTCTACCGTGTGTTTTCGAATGAACAGTCCACGAAATTGATAGACGCTGGGTAAGAGCCTGGGGACATTTGCTGTTCCATTCCGGAGATATCTTGGTCCGTTTGGGTAGTAGTGCTACACCTACAGGTAAAGTGGTCCGATACGACAACACCAACGGTAACAAAGTATAGGACTACCAGCAAAGGAGGACAAAGAACTGGAAGTATTTGGACAGTTTTATGAAAACATCTACGTTTGTGAAAATATGAATGGTGATAGTTCTCATGAATATTCCAAGCGAAAGGTCATGCAGACATGACCCCCTATGGGGTTATGTCAGATCCTATTATAGCGATTGTGAGCGTATCCTAGGATCTGATTTTAATTAGATTACCTCCTTTTAAACATTGCATGACATGAATTCACATGTTCACTTCAAACCGAAACCAAAGTGAAAACTACAATATATGTATATGCGCATGCGCAATTGAAAATGATGAGGATCAGCCCAACAATGGCAATCTCATCACAACATCTTCAAAATACAATGATTAAAATAATAAAATAGGATAAGAGTTTGATATATACAATAGAGCAAACTATCATTAATTTCATTGTCTAATTTTAACAAGATGTAGACAATAACGCACTTTTTTGGTCGCGGTGGCTCTGTGGGAAGAAAGTTCGTTTCGTGAACGGGTAGTCTTGCTCTGTACGTTCCTTGGCCGATTTTAACGACACCACCACCCCCACCCCAAATAAAACAAGAGCAAATGGACTACATCGTTCACCTCCCTCACCTTTGTCCTGTGGCCACCGTACCTCAGCTGTTGTGATTCTCAAAACATTTTCTATCAATCGTTCCTCCTATGAAAAATGTTGACCTCATATTATAGCCCTAACCTAGCTTCAAATGATCGCAGCATAATTGAAAATAAATTCTCATAACTCAGAGACACCTCAATACCAATATGATTGATATTATCTTGCCGTTCTGGATAAGACCAAGGTCATAGATCATGGTATAATATGAAATACCTTGCCACCAGAAATCTATAAACAAAACATGAAAACCCTATCTTAAAATAGTTCAGAAGATAATGCATTGGTCAATTTGTTATCAAAAGTAGGTCAAACTTGCAGGTTAAGCTCATAAGATCAGATACCAAAATATAAAGAATCTATATTTCTGATTATTTTGGTTCAATATTGACAAAATCCACCATTGTGTTAGATACTAGTTATACATTAGATCCTAGGTACCTGACCCGCCTCTGGTGTGTACAGGGGTCCGTGTTTGCCCAACTATCTATTTTGTATTGCTTGAAAATACGAATGTATATTTAATTGCTGTTATAAAATTTAGAAATTAATTTCAAAATTAAGGATTATCTCCCTCATGCATAGCTCTTATCCTTGGACGATTTTGGCTCCACTTTTTTTGGCACGCTGTTTTTGGCTATATTTAGCTCCAAAACTTCATAGTTATTTCGGATTTCAAACATTTCGGTTGAGCATCACTGAAGAGACATTATTTGTCGAAATGCGCATCTGGTGCATCAAAATTGGTACCGTATAAGTTTTACATTATAGGAGTTATGAGATTGATCACTGTTCGTTATCTTCACCTTTCATACTGGACTAACAAGAAAATATTGAACTGGTACGGCAACATATTCAACTGTCAGTATAAAGGTAATGGAATAACGCACTCTTAGAGGTCATTACCAGGTATAGTGGTTGTAACAAAAAGTGAAGGTAAGGAACATTGATCAATCTAAAAATAAATCAAACGAAATTAAGAGAAGGACAATCGCGGAACAGACCCCTATACATACCAAAGGTGGGTCCCTAAGAAGAGTAAGTATCTCCTGTTGACCTGTCACATCCGTGGTGAGCCCTATATCTTGATCAGGTAAACGGCGTAAACCGTAGTCAAAATCAATATGTAAAGAACGGCCAAACAATTGATAAAACACATCCGGCAGCATTCGACCTAATGGCAAGGTGTATTTGCAAACAAGATCATTATTACGACCATTGGATTTGCTAAATGCTGACTTTAACTGAGATTGCTGAAACCCTTGTAACATCAAGCCTGTCTTGATTAAAATATATATCATACGCAGAACATGCTATAGCGTATCGAATCAGGTCAAAGATATAAACACCACATGCAGGTCATAATGGAATAATGCCACAATTATCAATCTTAATAGGTCACCTGGGGGATTGAAGTGACCCTAAGGTAGTGATTGCATGTATCATTGAAAATTTATGAATCTATGATTTTTTTTTAATTTTTACATATTTTGTAGTTGACAGTATCTGTAACTCATTATGAAAGTATCACAATTGTGACGCTACGGTTGTCATAGTAACCCCACTTGTTGACTTTCCGTAATAAATGGTACAGGTATTTCAGATGGTGTTAAAAAATGATACAAAAAGAGTTAGTGATACAAATTTTATATGAAATTGAAATTAAAGCCTTAAATGATATATAATGTATCATGGAGACTTAGGGTCTAATGACTATTATTCAAAAGATAATTCAAACATAAAGGGTTTTTCATTTGTAATGTATTTTATTTGTATATTTCTAAACATATTTTCACTTTATCCTGTGTCTTGTTATATCTGACAAGTCTTTGTTTCCATTGTCTGTCATTATTACTGATGTTTGACGTATTCCGGAATCAGAAACGAAAATAGTCTCTGTTTAGATACTTCATGAATAAACCACGTGATACCTTGCAATCACTACCTTAAGATACGTATGCATTAAATTGATGCGCATGCATGACGTTGCAATTTTTTATTAAACATTGTTTTGGGCATCACGTGGTGATGTCTCAATATGAGCGAAAAGTTTTCAACGGGATTTTAAACAAAAAATACAACTTAATTGTATTGTCGTGTTCACTTCGTTTACCTACGCACTCATAAGGTCTACCACATCCATTAACTACGCATTCATAAAGTCTACCACATCCATTAACTACGCATTTCAATGGAAATTGAAAGCGTCCAAATGGACGAAACAATGTGAAGGTAACTGAAAAGGTGTATCATATATTCGGACTTACACAGCGGATTCACAATTTAACTAAATATATACAAGTACTGCCTGTCCGGATTTAGTGATCCTGTACAAGTACTGCCTGTCCGGATTTAGTGATACTGTACAAGTACTGCCTGTCCGGATTTAGTGATACTGTCGCTCGCTCTCTGCGATTAAAGTTTTAATTCCTTGCAACGTGACATAATAGAACATGTACGTCTGTAGGATCAGCATGAGAGTTAACCTTTTGAACAATCCTAGTCATACCGAGGTCATAAATACAGATACAAATGATATACAAGTAACGCTTTTTAACAAAGCTTGTCGTCTTTAGGAACAACCTCATACAGTAAACTGATATATATGTATGATATGCTTTCAGTATTTATGTTTCTATTGAATTACCACATAATCAAACTTTTCTACAATGGTAAATCTTATATAAAATTAAAATTTTAAAAGAATATCTCCTAGAAACTAAGTACTGTACTGTAATCTTTCTAGTATGACCCTGAAGTAGACATGATATTTGTACCAAAAATAGAAAGCATTGTTTCTTTTCACTCTCAAAAATAAAAAAATAAAAAAAACAATGAAAAGCAGATGTTCAGCGTGTTTGATATTTCACACAGCAAGAAACAAAGACTACTAAATAGCTGAAAATTGTCCAAATTTTATCAAGAATAATTTTAAGGTTTGCGTGCAAAAAAGATTATTTCTGTTATTATTTTTTTTTAATTATAAACGTTTTTGATATTTGTTATGAATAAGATTAGAATGTCAGTTTCATTATGTTACAATCTTTCTTCTTTCTCCTCTTTGCTCTCTCTCTCTCTCTCTCTCTCTCTCTCTCTCTCTCTCTCTCTCTTACGTAAATTAGATCATTAGGAAATTTTCTCCCTTGCGTTAAGTAGAATTTCAACAAATGAAATAAATTAGAATTTTCACATCATGCATTTTCTACCAGTCACAAAGGAGAGGAAGCTCATTGTCCAAAGACTGTAAAATACTTCAACTATATGATACAGTTGCTTGTCTTGTTTGATTAACAGTAAATCTCAGGTCGGAGGGGCCGTAGGTCAAATTGGTGCTTTTTCGAAATACGTTTGGAACATGGATCTCAAAGCTTATCAGCTACAATGATCACGTTTTATACTAAATCTGGTAAAAGTACAGTGTACTCTACTGGCGGATAAATGCAGGTGTGTCTCTTACTAGTGGGGATTTTGTCACTATGGGTAAGTGCCATGAAAGTATATGACGTAAACCAGTAATTATGGTTCCTGGCGAATCCTTACCATGCATTAATGAAAACAACTCGGGAATTTATGCAATCAAATCAATATGAAAATACCTTGTATGTAAAATTATAACCCAGAATTCTTGCAGAACTAGCTGTTGTTTATTAATTAAGAAATATAGCTCCATATGTATAATATAGCATACTTCCTGTGATCTGAAGAAAGATATATCGAAATGATGAAAAGTTTGTTTCACAAATTTGTTATACGTAACAGTTGATCATCCAAGCCTTCCCATTGAGAGCTTATCTTAAAATATTGGACAAAACTGCATTTCAATCTCTTGTTGTGGCCTTCAACTCGACATGTAGATATATCGACGATGTTTTATCTATTAACAATAACCATTTTCATTCATATGTCGATTCAATATATACCTGTGAACTCAGAAATAAAAGACACCACAGAGTCCTCCAAATCTGTTACGTATTTTTTTTTATTGAAAATAAATATTAACGGCCCAACTAGCAACTCAACTTTATGATTTATGACAAAGAGGGTGATTCCAGTTTCTCCATCGTCAACTTCCCACATTTATGTAGCAATATTCCATTATCACCTGGATATGGCGTTTACATCTCTCAACTGATTCCATATGCAACAGCTTGTTCTGTGTATGATCAGTTTTTAAATCGAGCTAAGCTACTGACAAACAAGTTGATATTACGGGGGTTTCAACAGTCTCGCTTTTAAAGTCAGAATTTAGCATAATTCTATGGTCGTTATAACGATCTAGTTTGCCAACACAACCTAGCAATGGGTCAATTGCTGTCTGACGTGTTTCATACTGATTGTTAGGCCGTTCTTGAAACACTGATTTTGACTACGGATTACTCGGTTTACCTGATTGAAATATATGGCTCACTGCGGGTGTATCCGATCGTCAGGGGATGTTTACTCCTCCTAAGAACCTGATCCTACGTCTAGTATGTCAGGGGGGTCCGTGTTTGCCCACATCTTTATTTTGTATTTCTTATAGGAGTTTTGACATTGATCACTGTTCGTTATCGTCACCTTTCATATAATAAACGACAGGTTTTGTTTTTTAAGGATATGTTTTTCTATAGAATCCCGTTTACCCCGCAACCGTACAAAGAGGGACTACACATCACGTGACTACTAAAGTAACAACTACTCATCGCCCTACACGTGAGCCGGGTGAATTTGTTAATAACCAATACATGTACGACAGATACTCAGTAAGTAAAACATCTGTATAAACGACACAGTTACGCCTTAAACAATGCCAACAAACGGTTCTTAAAAAGTGTCGTACTCCACTTAATTTCTGCATCTGCAGCCTCCACTTTGATCTTCCAGGGATAATTCAATGTCTATTGAAATATCAAATTCTATGGTCGTTATAACGATCTAGTTCGTCAATACAACCTATCATTGGGTCAAATGGTGTCTGACGTGTTTCATACCGATTGTTAAGCCGTTCTTGGCACACTGATTTTGACTGCGGATAACTCCGTTTACCTGATCAGGATATAGGGCTCACGGCGGGTGTGACCGGTCAACAGGGGATGCTTACTCCTCCTAGGCACCTGATCCCACTTCTGGTGTTTGCCCAACTATGTGTTTGGTATTGCCTATCGAATGATTATATCTCTAATTTATTATATTTTCCAAGATCTAAAACTGAAAATTTTAAACGTTCATACAGCTACTCTTCTGCATTCCTTTGGAACAAACTGTCTCAAAATGTTTGAAGCTCTGGTTCGGTTGGCATTTTTAAAGCTATGTATTTGATGGAATATTTTCATAGAAGTAGCACTTAAACATCGTGCTTTCCTCTTTTTGTTCAGGTATGCCAAATGTAGTTGTGATTTGGCACTGTGTGTGCGTGTGTCTTATGCTATTTTTTCTTCTTTCCTTCTATGTCATGTATTCATATTTAGGTAATAATTTTATCACTAATTAGGTGTGTCTTATGCTATATTTTTCCCCTTTTCCTTTTATATTGTATTCATGTTTAGATACTAATTTTAGATGTTAATTTTATGTTTGTGTATATGTTTTAATGCAGGGCCACAATGGAAACTAGCTATATGCTAATTTGTGTAATCCTGGATAAATAAAGGCTATTATTATCATTATTTATAAGAGTTCTGAGATTAATCACTGTTCGTTATCTTCACATTGCATTCATGTTTCTAACCTGTCTGGTGAAAATTAATGTATATCTTATAATTTGAATTTGAAAGGCGAAAAAGTCAAATTCTTAGTTTTTGGTTCCCTGTGATTGAAACATCTTATAACTCAAAACCATGTTTTTTAACATTACACATAATTTATTGTTCAAATTTTAAAGTGAGTTGTCTTGATTTGCTTTTGATTGTTGTCATCTTTTAACATCTCGATCTTCATCTCCTAAAGCCTGCTTACCCCGACAATAATCCAACATTGTTAACGCGCTGTAAATCGACTAAGACAAACTTTTCTCCTTCTTCTCAGATGCCAAATTAGATTTTTTTGTTTTACGTCCCATTGGAGATCTGTTCACTTGTATAGTTTTAGTTGAAGTGTCAAAGATGTTGACTTATGCATGACGCTTACGGACGTAGTAATGAGAGTTCTTTATTGTGTTAACGCCTACCATAACACGGGACCTCCATTTTTAAGGTCATATCCGAAAGACCCGTGACTCACTTTAACTGTTCGATGCTTGGCAAAGAAACAGTCATTCCCTATGTTAAAGGTCTTGGCACTGCGCAGAATCGAGCCCGGGCCTCCCGGATGTAAAACAAGTGCCCTATACATTAGGCTAACACGACCGGAAAAATAATGGATGCATGGAAGATCGCGGAACTCCGCATAATATTGGTCGAGTGTCTAGAGGAGTTCAAAATTGACATCGATTAAGTGAAATGTTCTTGGTGTAAGGACAACTAGATGATATCTATGTCCATTTAATATGCTCTTTCTAACACTGGGCTTTTCAATTCTTGGAGGATAACCTCTCTAATTTACAAACATAGTTATCATAAATATGTAAAGATGCAGGTTGAAAGGTTGACAATGTATCGAAAACATTCAAAATCCTTTAATTGTTAGACTTTGCAGATTTGACACAGGCGATTGATTACGTCACATATCAGCCTCTTTGTCTTAACCTTGTTCTATATCTCATCTTACTCTGTTGATATATTCTAGCATTTCCTGTGCGACTCGCACTATTCCAGATACCTTCACTATTGCATGTGCTACCATATACCTTACGAACAGCGAGATGACATCCACGACCCTGTAACACTCCTTAAAATAGAGGTACACATTTAATTAACAAAACATTTTCTTTTGGAATCAAGTTTTCTCGCCGTGATGTGTGGCCTTAATGTTCGGTGGAAGACGGTGTCTCATTCTGTCTCCGAACTATCTATTTCCTTCGATAGTGATGGTGGAAAATACATGAAGTAAAAAAAATTCAATTTTTAAATATTTTCATTGGTTGAAATGTTGTTCTTTGTAAGAGAGAAAATTTGGTGCTGCTCTAAATTACAATGTATGTACAACTTAACAATTTTACAACATTTCCAATCTTTAAATAATGAGAAAAGCAAAGGTTATTAATCCCGTCTAACATTATCGACCCTTTCGTTTGCTTGAAATAACATCATTACACTATGACTGACATGTTATTAATATTAATTATTTCAGTCCGTTTTAAGAGCATTTCTATATCTTAATAGATTCATTTGCATAGTCTTTTTATATAATTGTTAAAAAACTAATGTCAGGAAATGTTAATACTGAAAACTGTTCAATTACATATACCGTAAAATAAAGGTGCATTTAAGCAAGTTTATACACTCCATTTTACTATTACAATACTATAGTAACATAATATGTTGTTGAAATTCTATAGTTTAAGGCATATATGTGTATAGTGCATGTATGCCTCTTTAATATGCCTTTTAAAACTCGTTCGTAAAGACGACAAACCTAATTTTCAAAAACCTATACTTGTCTCAAGCCATGAGTTGTAGAACCTTACCTAATTGGTAGTATCAGTAGTCAACATATTTTCTTTTACCTCGAATGAATAAAATGCGCTAGTTTTAAAACCCATGACTGGAGTTAGTTAGACAGAAAAACTAATAGCTCTGTGTGTGTAAAATATACACCACAAATTGACTACGTGAAACAACCTGTATTTCTATTGAAATAAGAAAGTTGTTGGGAATCTAATCCTAGCAATACACGTAATGTTTAACGTCCCGCTTGAGTTCACTCATGCGGAGACGTCACTATTGCCGATGAAGGACTGCAAAATTCAGGCATATGCTCGGCGCTTACGACCTTTAAGCAGGGATGGATCTTTATCGTGCCACACCTGCTGTGACACGAGACCTCGGGTTTTGCGGTCTCATCCGAAGGACTGCCCCATTTAGTCCCCTCTTACGACAAGCAAGAGGTACTGAGGACCTATTCTAACCCGGATCCAGTACATCCGTCTGTTGCCATCAAGTCGGTGTTCTGGCGCATCCCGCAATCGGCGATGCAATTCACTCTTAGATATTTTACATCTACAATGAATATTGAGATATATTATGGATATTTCATACATCTACAATGGATATTGAGATATATTATGGATATTTACATCTACAATGGATATTGAGATATATTATGGATATTTCATACATCTACAATGGATATTGAGATATATTATGGATATTTTACATCTACAATGGATATTGAGATATATTATGGATATTTCATACATCTACAATGGATATTGAGATATATTATGGATATTTCATACATCTACAATGGATATTGAGATATATTATGAATATTTCATACATCTACAATGGATATTGAGATATATTATGGATATTTCATACATCTACAATGGATATTGAGATATATTATGGATATTTTACATCTACAATGGATATTGAGATATATTATGGATATTTCATACATCTACAATGGATATTGAGATATATTATGGATATTTTACATCTACAATGGATATTGAGATATATTATGGATATTTCATACATCTACAATGGATATTGAGATATATTATGGATATTTCATACATCTACAATAGATATTGAGATATATTATGGATATTTTACATCTACAATGGATATTGAGATATATTATGGATATTTCATACATCTACAATGGATATTGAGATATATTATGAATATTTCATACATCTACAATGGATATTGAGATATATTATGGATATTTCATACATCTACAATAGATATTGAGATATATTATGGATATTTTACATCTACAATGGATATTGAGATATATTATGGATATTTCATGTTTGTTCGATTTCTCTCTATAGTTGAATACTAATAAGAGCAATAATACTTCACCGGACAAGAATCATTGTATACGACTTCGTAGGCTAAGTGTCCTCAAAATTAGGTCATGATGCTTTAAGTTTCAACATGATTATTTGTAAAATATTCTAATACATCACTCAGTATTCATATTTTTATAAGACGCCATTATTTATACAGTGATTTTACAGAATATTTATCGATAACTTTCAGAGGCGCATGTTCGAGTTGTACCAGGTAGGCCATTATAAAACGATGAACATGACGGAGTTGAAGTATTACAGCGATCGGTGCTACCGAATGTGTACCCACACCAATTATAACCCCGGAGACAACACCACTTTATTTATGATCTACGATGATCCTCGTATGTCTTAAAGACTGTTTTAATGATCAATAAATTACTAAAATCAATGGCTGTCTATTCTGAGTCCCTCGGGTTATTGCACTGCAATTTGTGTCCTTCTGTTTTCATCTACTGGTTGTTGTAACATTGTACTCAGTATATTATAAATCATAATAAATAAATAAAAGAATAAAGAGGTAAGATCTAGAGTCCCGGTTTTTATGTTTCAAAACATTTCTTGATATCAGTGGTTATCCTGCAACTTCCATGAAGATACGAACTTTATTTCTTAACCAATGATCCAATAGATGAATAGTGAAGATAACGAATAGTGATCAACCTCATAACTCCAATTAGGAATGCAAAAAAGAGTTGGGTAAAATACGGACTCTTGGACACACCGGAGGTGAAATCACGTGCCTAGGAGAAGTAAGCATCCCCAGTCGATCGATCACACCCACCTGAGCCCTATGTCTTGAATAGATAAACGAAGTAATCTGAAGTCAAAATCACTGTACCAATGACGGCCTAACAATAGGTATGTAACACATCAGACAGCATTTGACCTTACTTCTTTAGTTCTTTACAATGACTGAAATCAACATTAAAAGATTAAAATGAGTCCGGTAGCTCATCTGCTAGAAACGTTACCAACAAGCATAGTCAACGGTAATGAATTATGAACGTAACACCGTCACCTGAACTGGAGATCAGTGATGGATTCTGAAAATTTTCCAAGGGGATTTACGGCTAAGGTTTGTACATTTTCCGCCCAAGAAGGAGGGAGGCCTCAACAAAGAGACCTTTTATAACAAATTATTCACGAAAAGGGGCCGGTTGCAACCCCCATAATCCACTCTATTTTAAAACAATTTCATTTATCGATTTTCTAACCTTCCCAGCTGGTTTTGTTTTCAGTTTAAGTGAAAATTATATTCAATTTACGCATATCAATTTGTCCACTGTTGTGCACTACATCGTATACGCGCCGTAACTTCCGGCGAATAATTAAGTTGCCCTCTATCTGTGTTTGAATTATTTCGATCACGGAAATGACCGAATACTTACGATTGCATAACCAGTGCCAATGCCTAAGTTGACTACACAAGATACCAAGTGTCAGTTGGTGCAGGGAGTGGTAAAGATAGCATACATGTAACAATGGCAACAAAATTCTTTCCGAAACTTCTGCTGTTATCATTACCTGTGAGTATATATATTCCAATTACTTTTAAGCATGTGAAATTCATTATTTCAGTGTTTAAAATGTACATGTACATGTATATACATGTATAAAAACTCTTTGCACAACATGGTTACGATAAATTCATTCTTAGGAGATGGACTGTGACAGATTTGAATAGGACATAATATTCATCAATTTTTTATATAGTACCGTATAGCCAGAAGCCAGGTGCAAAATATTTATCATGTATTATTTTTTAAAATCAATTTGAAAACATCTGATGCTGCCATTTAAATGACAGATACTGACAAAGCGTTGAATTAATTTTCTCTCTTCTTACTTGTCTCCACGCCACTCTGATACATTTAATTATTTTGGTTTGACTCTTCTGGTACTGACTGCTACAAGTATTTGCGGTTAGGGGGATCCAACTTAAAGGCATGGCCTGATCAGGTAAACGGAGTTGTCCGTAGTCAACACCAGTGTGCCAAGAACGGTCTAACAATCGATATGAAACACGTCAGACAGCAGTTGACCCAATGATAGGTTGTATTGACGAACTAGATCGTTATAACGACCCTAGATACAACTTTTGCACTTTTCAGCAAGTTCTGTTACGACCAGAAACACGATTCGTCGATTTCCAACGTTTTTTCCTACTGTCTGTAATTCAGGGACGGTAATAAGCAATTTTACTTGCAATCATAAGTTTCTGTGACGAAAACAAGTTACAGAGGCCGTGCATCACTTGAAAACTCCGAACAAAAGAACATTCATTATGACCTGGAGTCAATAGCATATTATGTCTATGTTTGATGTCTTCTGAAAAGTAATGACTTCCGAAAACATTCAAAGGGTTAGGAGCTCATATCAGGAACATTCAATCAAGAATTATAATTTCTTTTACTACAGAACAAACAATTCATACCAAACTTGGACACACCTGTGTTTTGAATTATGATCTTTATAAACGCAATATTGTCGATTCTCCATTATGCTCTTGTGGCATGCGTGAAGACGCATACATATATCACTTTTTCTTATTTGTAAGAAATACTCAATTGCTAGATGTGAATTAATGGATATATTGCTAAGGTTAAACGATTGGGTTTTTACTGATACACATCTTCTATGTTGGTGTGATAATATCTGATTTACCGAATTAAATAATTCTCTTATGTTCAGACGTATATTCATGACACTAAGTCAGCTGATGATCGTATTGTATTGTTTATATATAGAACACTTACCATGTTTGTAATCTATGTATATTAATTTTGCAATGACAATTGTGTGCTATTAGGTTATAAGGAGAAGAACTCGTAAGCTGTATGAATTTGTTTCTAATCCTTTGTATATATTATATATAATAAATACGTTCAAATCAAACTACAGGGCATTGCATATCTTGCTGCGATACACCAAAACGCTACACATCACGTGACCACAAGGGGCACCACTCCCAGACCTACTCCGGAACCCTGGGAATATGTCAACAACTTCTACCTATACGATAGGGATTCAGTAAGCATATACTTATTTCAAAATTGACACCGCGTTATTTTTATCATTTTACGTCCCAATTGAGAATCTTTTAATCATATATTAGGGCGTCCGCAACTGTAATACATATACATGTAGCTGTAGATTGGTAGAGTTATCCGGGGAAATATTGGGACAGACCTACGAGCTACATGTATCTACTCCTTAAAATTTATAAAAATCTGTGCACGGCTGGAGCCTTTTACCGGTATATTCGTGCATCACAGTCTCAAAAAATTCCGAACATATTTTCGCAATATACTTTCGTCCAGACATACCTTCAAACATTCATTAAAGCCCCATGCGAACCGAAAACTCACAGCTTCAAATGAGTCCGTTTGTTGATGTAGCCATAATTATAAGGTAGCATTTCAATTCGAACCCAATTGACTTTTGTATCTATAAATTCATAATATCCAAACCGACTTGTAATCGACTATATTCGATCTTCATTTATCATAAACACGAATAACGCATGCAAATGGAAAATATATATAATTCCTCTCTCAACATAAAATAAGTTAATCTTAGGTAAGTATTGAAATATAGAACTGGTGATGAAAGCCTAGTATGCCCCGTCCCCACCACTTAGTATGTAATTTAAACTGGGTGGTGGAGATGGGGACCAAATTAATGAAAACCGTGAATTTAGTTCAGTATCAATATCATTTTAAAAATAAATTCTTTTAACTGATCAGGTTTGATTTCAGCCAAAATATCTATCTAAAGGCATTTGGGGATATTGATTTACATAAAGATTATTGTTTCAAAATGCGTATAAGTATATGGAAATACACGTAAGCCAGGTTCGAATTGACTTGCTACCTAACATGGCTACGCCAACCAACGACATCTTTTTTTCTGCGACGTAAATCGACGGTTTTTATACGCAGTGGATCTGCACCTCGATCTCTGGTCTGCCCCAATATTTTCTCAGACAACTATAGATCTGCAGCTGTGGGTGAGGTGTAAAGCCTTTTGATTTATGCTTTGCGCTCAGGGTCATAGTACATGTAATGGTTCTTCATCAAAGCAATGCCAATTGTGACGTGATTTTTAAGCTATCACTAAACAAAACATAACTTTCATATATAATGTTGGGTACTTGTCGTACGAACTGTCATAGCTTATTTTAGAGGTCTTTGGATAGATTGAACATGACACTTCCCGGTTGAGAGTTCTGATCCTCGGCTCCCTTGAGCGGCTAAGGATAAGAATAATGGATGGGTCTAAAGGGAATACTACTGTAACTGTACTTCCTTCTACAATCTCCATCCATATGCTCGTTACCCAATCGTAATTTATCTCAGATAATACCTTTTCTACAACAGAGTTTGTACTAACATTGCAGTATAAGCGAAGCTTTCTCAAAACCAGTAAACTAAACCTGTTGCATAACCCGGTATAACGTACATTCAGACTATTGTGGCTATTAGAATTATGTCATCACAACCTTTAATGATCTTCACAAGACTTTATGATGTTAATTGAAGTTCTTTGAATTTGTTACGCTAATTCCTTGAAAGTTACATATACTGAAACAATTATAAAATGTCTCTTGGTATCGCCCTATACACCTGGTAGTTTATCTTTTGTAGCATTATTTCTGCGTCTCTCATCACTCATCCCACCAACACAAACACTTCTGCCTCTGTTATCATCTTCCGTACGAACATCGAGGGGACTTAAATAACCCCGCGACGCTGTTGGAGACCGAGGTAACAATAAGCTCAGGCCAGGGAAAGCTAGTTTTTATACTGGAGTTCAACCACGTGAATCCTTTTAATAACACATTAAAGGTGTTTTCTAGTATTTGAATGTATATTTCAAAGAAACCCGTGTTTCAAGAATGGGGTGATCCTACTTCGATATTTTTGAAATCTTGAGCACTTTTCATTGATTTATCATTTTAATAATAATCAGATTTCCATGTAAACTAACATCACATAGCGCATCTGGTGCATCAAAATTGATACCGTATATAAGTTTTACATTATGACCCCTGGGTCGAGGCCTCTGCTGGTGGACTGTTAGTCCCCGAGGGTCTCTACAGTCCAGTAGCTAAGTACTTCGTTACTAGCTTGAAAATACGGATGTATATTTAATTGTTGTGATAAAATTTCGAAATTCATTTCCAAATTAAGGATTATCTCCCTCATGTTTAGCTCTTATCCTTAGACGAATTTGACTCCACTTTTGGCACTCTGTTTTTCCCTAAAATAGCTCTAGCAAGTTTATCGTTATTTCGGATTTCAAACACTTCGGTTGAGCATCACTGAAGAGACATTATTTGTCGAAATGCGCATCTGGTGCATCAAAATTGGTACCGTATAAGTTTTACATAGCTTATATTCATGTGTCAAGTTAAGATTCACAAAATGGCTGATTTACAGAAATCTGACAAATTGCCATATCACAACAATAGAAACATAATTATAAACCAGGTATCATATACTGAATAACTAAACAATGAGAAATATCTCTCTGCAAATACATTTTTCGTCTACAATATAAAAGTAATCAGTATGAAAAATGAAATAGGGCAATTGGTCAGAAAAATGTGGTTTCAAAGATCAATAGTGAATGTTAAAAGTACTGTAATTAGCAGATTTACATGTTATAAATAAATGAAAAGGATAAAAATCCTCAAAATACACATTTCCCGAGCTGCAATTGCATCAATGCACTTTGTATAGAAAGGAAATTAAAAGCAGTTGAAGATCAAATGCGAAACTTCCAACACTGTTAATTTCTACTGTTATAATTTAGTTGCTTGTATATCTTTTTATTTTTTTATTTACTTTTTTTAGAAACTCATGTTTGAGCTATATGATGCAGGATTTCGCGTTCAGGTGAATTTAACGGAACTTCGGTTCTACAGCCAACGCAATTTTAATATGTGTATACACACCAACGCTAATCCTGGAGCCAACACGACATTCTATATGGTGTATCCCAAGCCCGATGGATACAATTCGGCAACGTATCCAATACAATCTGATGTAAAATAAATATACATTTCTATAATACATATTAAATATTTGTGAAACAATACAGATGCGAATGATATGAAGGTGGTCAGCAAGAGTATGGCATGTCAAACGTTGCAATATTTGATCTTTTCCATTTGTATTGTATAATTTTCCATTTGTATTCTATATTTTCTATTTGCATTGTATAATTTTTCATTTGCATTGTATAATTTGTATTGTATAATTTTCCATTTGTATTGTATAATTTTCCATTTGTATTCTATATTTTCCATTTGTATTGCATACATTTCCATTTGTATTGTATATTTTCCATTTGCATTGTATAATTTTTCATTTGCATTGCATAATTTGTATTGTATAATTTTCCATTTGTATTCTATATTTTCCATTAGTATTGCATAATTTTCCATTTGTATTGTATAATTTGCATTTGTATTGTATAATTTTTCATTTGTATTCTATATTTACCATTTATATTGTATAATTTTTTCATTTGTATTGTATTCCAGGGATTGTTTATTATGTTCCCCAAACAAAGTTTGGGAACATATTGTTTTTACTCTGTTTCTTATTATTATTAAGGTCTTCCGTTTCCAACGGAAGACCTTCTAGTGATTCTACTGTTTATTATTATTATTAAGGTCTTCCGTCTCCTGCGGAAGACCTTACTATTATTGTTCGCGTTCTTCTTCTTCATTATTATTATTATTATTATTATTAAGGTCTTCCGTCTCCTGCGGAAGACCTTACTATTATTGTTCGCGTTCTTCTTCTTCATTATTATTAAGGTCTTCCGTCTCCTGCGGAAGACCTTACTATTATTGTTCGCGTTCTTCTTCTTCATTATTAAGGTCTTCCGTCTCCTGCGGAAGACCTTACTATTATTGTTCGCGTTCTTCTTCTTCATTATTATTATTATTTTTATTATTATTATTATTATTATTATTATTATTATTTTCCTTGGTAGTACACGCGTTTTTCTCAGCCATTTCTCGATCGATTTTCACGAAATTTTCAGGAAAGATGTCTTTTGGGGACGAGACTTTGCTTGCAAAATTTCGTGCTTGACGTCACTTCCGGTCAGGAGTTATCTCTCTTTTAGTGACTTTTTGAAGGGCCTTGTTGTCCACACATCTCCTCCGTTAGTTTTGAAGCTAGAGTCTTGAAATTTCTACACAAGATAGAGTAAACATTTAGAAGATTTGTGGGGGATTCGATTTTACCGGAGGCGATTTGCCTAAACGCTCGCCTGGACCTGAAAAAATGGATGCCAAAATTTTTCGCCGATTTCGGCGATTTTTGACCTTTGATCTCCAATATCTTTTTTCTTGCAAATATTTTGTTAAGACATGTAGAACAAAAGTTGTGCACATTTACGAGATCTTTTCGAAAATATCAAGATTTAGGGGCTAGCCCCTTCAATTAGGGATCTAGAAGGGCTCAAAGTCTAGATCAAATATCTCAAAAATCGTTAATATTTTGGTATAAGTCAAAGAACAAAAAATGTTCATCTCAACAATCCAAATCTATTCATATAAAAATGTAGGTCATATGTTACGTAATAAGGGATTTTAAGGGCCAAAACCATAATTATTTTACCCCTTGTATCTCGAAAACGACAAATATTTTGAAAAGCAATAAAGAACAAAAGTTGTTCAGAATGATGATCTGAACAATATGCATATTTCGTTTTTACCCTATGTGGCCCCGTTAGGGAGCTACAGTTTGGCCCCTAAAATTACTTCTAGAAATAACTCGAGAACGGTAAAGAATTTCTAAATACTTGTTGAACAAAAAATGTTTGAAATGTCATGACCTTTCTTAAGATATCAAGCAAAAGGGGCTGACCCTTTAAATTAGGGGCCCAGAAGGGTCCAAAGGTTTATGAGAATATCTCAGAAACTATTAATATTTTGTAATAAGTCATTGAAGCGGAAATGTTCATCTAAACGAGCTTGTTCTTATCAAATCAAAAAGTAGGTCATATGTTACGTAATAAGGGATTTTAAGGGCCAAAATCATAAATAATTGACGCCTCATATCTTGAAAACGACAAATATTTTGAAAAGCATTATTGAACAAAATTTGTTCAGAATGATAATCTAAACAATATGTACATTTCGTTTTTTCCCTATGTGGCCCCGTTAGGGAGCTACAGTTTGGCCCCTAAATATTTCTTGTAGAGATAACTGGAGAACGGTAAAGAATTTCTAAATACTTGTTGAGCAAAAAATGTTTAAAATGGCAAGGCCTTTCTTACGATATCAAGCAAAAGGGGCTGGCCCTTTAAATTAGGGGTTCAGAAGGGTCCAAATGTTTTTGAGAATATCTCAGAAACTATTAATATTTTATAATAAGTTGTAGAAGCGGAAATGTTCATCTCAACGAGCTTGATCTTATCAAATCAAAAAGTAGGTCATATGTTACGTAATTAGACATTTTGAGGGCCAAAATCGTAAATATTTGACGCCTCATATCTTTAAAACGACATATTTTTTGAAAAGCATTATTGAACAAAAGTTGTTCAATGTGTCATAAACTATCGATCAATATCAAAAAATGGGTCTGTGGGCCTCATGGCTCGCCTGTAGAGTCGATTTTTGTCGATATCAGTCGATTTGAAAAACTTGTAACTGGTAAATATTTTGTAAGGACATATTGAACAAAAGTTGTTCAGTTTATCGAGATCTATCGATTGATATCAAGAAATAGGCCTATGGTCCTAATGGCTCTCCTGTAGAGTCGATTTTTTGTCGATATCGGTCGATCTCAATAACTTTTTACAGGTAAATATTTTGTAAAGACATATAGAACTAAAGTTGTTGAGTCTATAGAGGGCTAACAAATGACATCAAGAAATAGGCCCACGGGCCTTATGGCTCGCCTGGAGAGTCGAATTTCAAACGAATTTCACCGCAACTTTGCTTCAGAAGCTTATGATATGAAAAATTGATTATATCTAAAGTGTCTTAAAGTCGGAAACTAAATTGGGACTCATTTGTCTTTTCTTTTTTTTTTTTAACTCCGAGTGCATCAACAAATCGGACGGAAGACCTACTCGTTGCTCGAAACGAGATCGTGTCTAGTTATTATTCTTTTTCTCCGGTACTTTTTTGTCCGGTAGTGTTCTCAGAAACTACAAAAGGGATCGATATGAAACTTTCCAGGATGATAGTATAGCGTTTGTAGATGTGCATAGTGATAGTCATTTTGTTTGCACGTGCATGCACGCGCGCGCACGTGCATTGCAATTTTGGTACAAAAAATGGAAAATCAGAATATTGAAGGAAGCGATATAAAACCTAAATAGGATGATAGTATATTATTTGTACATATGAAAAATAATAGTTATTTTGCCAGCACGCGCACGCATGCGCGTGCACGCGCATTACAAAATTTGTACGCTAACTTTGGAATCAGTCTAACTTTTTTGTTGTTCATTGAAATGGCTTGAAATTCATATCATAGGTAGATATTGAGACCCTTAACTGATTTACATGGTCAAAATTACCAATTTGCACGCGCATGCACGTGCGCTTCATTTTGATTGAATAATGCTAAAACGTTTGTAACTATCTTATTTATGAAGCGAATGAGATGATATTCACAGCATATGTAGACAATATGTGTATCTATATGTTGGTGTAACAAAAAATGCCAACGCACACGCGCATGCGCGTGCAACGTTTTTTAAATGTTCAATTTTTAAAGGACGATAACGTTTTTGTTTTTCATCAAATTCTATTCATATTAGGGGTTTAGATGTATCTTGGTACTCCTTACAAATTGATGTGGTTAGAATTACTGCTCAGCACGTGCATGCACGTGTGCTGATTTCTGATTGGACGATTTTAAAATCGCTATAACTTCCTTATATTTGGTGGAAACGTTATGAAATTCATACTGTGGGTATATGATACAAATGCCTGTTGAACGACATCAACAAAAATTCGGAATCATACACGCGTGCGCGTGTATGCACGTGCAACGCTTTCTTTCATTTCTTGGTACTGAAATGACCATATTGAACGTACTACATGTAATTAAAGGCTAAAATAAAATGATTTTTTCCTATAGATTCACAAGGACATCACTTTTTAATTGGGGGAGGTTTGGGGAACATCTGTAACGGTCCCCGTTACAATTAGAACTAGTTTTGATTTGTTACGAAGGATTTCATTAGTTAACTGTTCACTGATGTACCACAAATGTAGACATGCTTAGCGCACAGGACCGTAGCAATGACGGTTCTTTATCGTGCCAATGCCTGCACCGTCACGGAATATCTGTTTTTAAGGTCATATCGGAAAGACCCGTGATCCTCACTTTTAAATGCCGAGTGTTTGGCAAAGGAGCAATCACTGCCTTTGTTTATGTCTTAGGTTTGATGCGGCAATGGCAGGATCTATTCTCGAACTCACGACCTCCCGCCCACAAACCAAGCGATATATCACTGAGCTACACATGTACATGTACCGCGACCAGGTCCATGCGAGACTAGTTATTTTTTTTAAAAAAACGTAGCTAGCTCTAGCAATGGCGAATCCCCCCTCCCCAACATGATCCTTTTTTTTTTTAAATAGAACTGTCCAGAAAAGCATGCACATTTTATTTAGTCAGAATTCAGTATATTCGGAGGACTTCGGCTTTTGGGTCCCCACCAATTGTTAACATCGAGTTTGGTTTGTTACAACTATTCAATGGATTAATCTTAAGTTATCGTTTATCGAATTTGGTAATGTGCGAGATGTTGAAGAGGTCAAGTTCAGGAGTCACATTTCGCAGGAAGGTACCGCATTTGCTAAATGCAATGGCGTAACACCCCCCCCCCCCTAATTAATTTATCGCTTTCATGCGCCTAATGTGATCCGCTTATTCAAACTAGCTAGTCACGTGTTTAACCACTGGCTGATCTAGATAATTCTGAATGAAAGGATGCAGTAACTGCTGGATGTCTGGGGACTTGGTGAATCCAGGGCAAAGCCTTGATGGTGGTGGTGGGGGGGGGGGGGGGGGCGAAGTCCACTGAAACAAGTGCGTTCTGACAAAATAAAACGTATATGTATGCTTTTTTCAACATTTCTATACAAATATCATATTTGTGAAGGGAGGGGGGTGTCCCGGCGCATGATTCGCCATTGCTAGCTACATGTATGTACAACTAGTCCTATATGGGACCGGTCGCGGTAGTTCAGTGATATACCCTTTGGTTCGTAACCGTGAGGTCGCATGTTCGAGTTCTACTCATGGCATGGCTGCATCTAACCTTTAACGTAAATATTGTTAATACTTCCCCATAAGCATGGTTATTTAAAAGTGAGAATCACGGGTCTTTCGGATAATGTGACCTTAAAAGCAGACATTCCGTGTTCCGACAGGAGTTGGCACCCCCACAGCTACGCCACTGTGCGCTGAGCATAGTAAGTCTATTTGTGGTACGTCACCTACAGAACAGTTGGTGACGGCTAAATATAAGTGGGACCTAAACTAATGAAATCCTTCGTAACAAATCAAAATAAACAATCCCTCGGATGCAATACAAATGAAAGATTTTGCAATGCAAATGGAAATTATACAATGCAAACGAAAAAATTATATAATACAAATTGAAAATATAGAATACAAATGGAAAATCATACATAAAAATGGAAAATATAGAATACAAATGGAAAATTATACAATACAAATGGAAAAGATCAAATATTGCAACGTTTGACATGCCATACAAGAGACATTAGAAATTAAATGTGCAATCTTTGTTTTTAAATTTAGTTCAAAATGGTTTGCAGCCAGAAATAATTCGGATAAGTGCTGGAATCACAAAACGCGGCTTTCTATATGCATGGAGATGGAATGTGGGAGCCATTATTTCATTTCCGATTCCGTCGCGGTTTTGATATTTAGTATGTCCAACGAGATCACGTTTTTTGCGGTAAATTGGGCAACTTTTCAGTTGACAAACACATGCTACTTAATTACTATCAGATAAAGTGAGTTCAGGCACACTTTAGCTTCGTTTTTGAAAGTTGAGGGGAGGGGAACAAATGGAGAGAAAAAGGGGTGCCTTTATATTTAATATGGTGTACGGTGTGACCGTTGAGACGAGCGAAGTCCAGTAACATCTTGCAACACGACTGAAGACATTTTATCCGCCTCTTCATTTAACGCGGGAAATATAACGCGGTGGATGTAAACAGTTACATTGTGACGTCATATTAGCTGCAATGTTTTTTCTTCTTCTCTCAAATGAAGCAAAAACAAAACGTTTGAAGCTATAAGAAAGCTTGTCTGGAATTTAAAAACGTTCATGGTACTTTCTAAACAATCTAATTATTTTAATTATGGGATTGTCAATGAAGTATACCGCAGTGACGGCGACATTTTTCCAGAAGCATTATGGGTAATACTCATCTTTTTTTCAGCTGATGAAGAGCAAATCACGTTATTCATATGTGTAATCATTGGAGCTAGCTCGTCGCGTCGCTTCGCTCGCTATAAATATGAAAAATCTTAGCAAGAAAAGCGGTACATCTGCCCAAACCTCTTTATCGTAAAGAGGGAGGGGGTTGGTATCCTTCAGTACATGTATGAGTTCAATTCATCGGTTCAACCCTGCATTTCTACTACCATTCACCGCTACTATATCAAGGTAATAAATCGATCTTTACATGTACTAATAACAAATGTAGTATGTGATAATTTAACGCAATGTTAGGAAAACGGAAGGGGGGGGGGCTGGAGGAAGTGTGCGTGTTGGGTTGGGGGGGGGGGGGGGGGGAGCTACATGTTGCTGCATGTACGTGTCTGGAGATCAGTGCATAAGTTGTGATTGTTTCATTTTGTGTCATTTCATAGCGGTCGATTCTTTTAATGCCTCGAGAAAATCTCATTAAATAAAGATCCACATACGTGCATACGGTGAGGATTTAAACTTCATTTTTTTTTTTTTTTACTTTGCTACCAAACATCAGAAATGTAATCCAATAACTCATGTTTTGGTATTTGGGTATTCACTTGCATGTAACATTCTGAAAAATCTTCAAACCCGGCAGATATTTTTCTATCAGAAATGAGTTGTCTTTCGTCATCACTAGGATTTGTAGACAAGAGTTGTCCAAGTAACGCATAATTTTTGCGACTTCTTTTCTATCGAGTTCCAAACTTTTCTAGTACCAAAACTATTTCAACCATGACTAAAACCTTTTCAACCATGACTAAGACATTATTGATGAAATAATGTGATTGTGAAATGGCAAAATAAAAATCAACCGATGCATATTCGTCGTGTCTGATGAAGTAAACAAATGTACTATTTGTGAAGATAGTTATTTTATTTATGAATATTTACGGAACATAGAGCCCAGGCCATCTGTTCACAAGGCTTGTCTTGCCAAGTATAATTCTCTCTATCAATAGGAAACATGCGCACACAGTCCTGTGCAGGCTCTCTCACGGGGTCGTTCACATTTGGATCATTGGGTTGGCCGTGCCGCCAGTCAAAAAACTTTTGTGGTGACCCATCTGTATCGACGAACGACAACTCGCGTTGTTTATCAAAGACACCAATAAATGTCCCACTATGGTCACCACTGAAACAAATAGAACAGGATAGCATAATTAAGCTTAACAAGTAAATGTCAAATGTGCATGTATGAGAAGGTGAAGATAACAAACAGTGATCAATCTCATAACTCCTATAAAGAATACAAAATTAAGTGTAGGACAAACATGGGCCCCAGGGCTCACGGCGGGTGTGATCAGTTGACGGGGATGCATACTCCTCCTAGGCACCCGACCCCACCTCTGGTATATCCAGGGTCCGTGTGTGTCCAACTCTTTACTTTGTATTCTTTATAGGAGTTTTGATTGATTGATTGATTGCATATTGTTTAACGTCGCTCTCGAGAATATTTCACTCATATGGAGACGTCACCATTGCCGGTGAAGGGTTCCAAAATTTAGGCCTATGCTTGGCGCTTACGGCCTTTGAGCATGCAGGGAGGGATCTTTATCGTGCCACACCTGCTGTGACACGGTGCCTCGGCTTTTGCGGTCTCATCCGAAGACCATCCCATTTAGTCGCCTCTTACGACAAGCAAGGAATACTGAGGACCTATTCTAACCCGGATCCCCACAGGACTATAGGAGTTTTGAGATTGATCACTATTCGTTATCTTTATCTTTCATACATACATAAACTAAAGTTAATGATCAGGAAACAAAGTACGTACATGTATATATTAATCATTGTAGATATCTTCATACATTTTAAAGCATAATTTCTTATTCAATTCTTATTCCAATGGTTTTGCGATCTCACATCCTTATTAGTTCCAAAACAAATAATCCTGAGAAGTTTTAAGATAATATGAGAATGGTTTGTAACTCTTTCAAAGATGACGAAAAGGAAGGGCTCCAACATAAGACCTTTAACACCTGAATGTTAATTGTTGATTTAATTAGCTTAGAATTTTTAATATTTGTTATATTGGTTGTTTAATGATGTTTATCATACACCTCTAGCTGCAATATTGAAGCCCTCTTCAACTTACCGTGGGATCTTCGTAATGGTGCAAAATATATGTATAAATAACCTGTAATAAGCTCCGTGTTTTGTCTTTAATGTTATTTACACCAAAAATTATACCAATGTTACACTTGGACATGTCTTTCATCAATACTATGTACAACAAGCAAAATTCTTTGTCTACTCAATTAATAAAAAACGGTTTTAAATCTACGTGATATAACAATTTCTGTTTCATCCAATATATCTTTATTTTCATACTTCTATGCGTGAATTTAAGGTTTTTTTTTTATCTATGATACAAGTAGTTGAGACTAGAAACTAGTTCAAATATTGTAATTCATCACTTTGGTTGATATATTTTTCGAAACAGAACATCGATTATTTAAAACATTTAAAATAATTTACTCGAAATGTTGTATGAAAATTCAATATTTTCGCCAATAATTTAAACATTTGATCTTTAACTCCCACTTTTCAAAGTTCTATTTTGAATTCTAAAACAATATCTTGAAAATTATGCGAAATTCTAGAAATTTATATTACTCCTAATATGTCCTTTAAACTTTCAAATTTTATATCATGATTTGTTTCGTTTATCAAGTGCAAAAAGGTCACTACGATTACTAGTATTGAACCTTTTTTATCAGTATTGTTAGAAGACATGATTATGTATCTACTTTATGTGATGATTGATTTGTGTTGCTTAGGTTGTGTTGACACCAACAGACAAATCAAGTTTAATTGAATTTAATTTGAAGTCCAAAAAGTACAACCTATCATTGGGTCAAATGCTGTCTGACGTGTTTCATACCGATTGTTAGGCCGTTCTTGGCACACTGATTTTTGTCTACGGATAACTCCGTTTACCTGATTAAGGTATAGGGTTCACGGCGGGTGTGAGCGGTTGACGGTGGATGCTTACTCTTCCTAGGCACCTGATCCCACCTCTGGTGTCAGGGCCGTAAATTACATGGAGGCGGAGGAGGCAGCTTTTGAGCCAAAAAAAATTAAAATTTAAAGTTCATTAGAATTGATGTTGTTTCCAATAACTAAGAACATGATACCTCCCTTAAAAAGCATTCCAAATCTTTCTTTTAGAATGAGTTAGTCAAGTAACATCTTAGAAGGCCCTAGAATCAAGGATTTTGCACGAAACGTGTTCAGTGTGCACAAAATGTGCTCAGCGTCTGGGGGCCTGGGCGGCCCCCAGACCCCCGCCTAATTTTCTGCCTCCTCCAAATTGAAGGTTAATTTACGGCCCTGGGTGTACCCAGGGGTCCGTGTTTGCCCAACTATCTATTTTGTATTGCTTACAGTTACGGGATTTATGAGATTGATCATTGTTCGTTTTCTTCACATTTCATCTAGATAAAGTGAAAGTAAGATTAACTCAGACTTCACCAATCTCTACCCAAAGTTATCGTTCCCGCTACGCTCCACTAATACCTCTGTCAACGTCTAAAAAGTTATATCAAAATGTACAAAAACTAACTTACCATATCGAACTGTAATGATAATATCTGAGCAAATCAAACACTTCTCTGAATTTTTTAAAATCAGAAGATGGTAAATATGAGACACCTGAGCGAATCAGAAGGTTTATATAAATATTCATTCATTCAATAATACTAGTATAATCATGGAATTCGTTGTTTTTGTGAACCTACTTTAAGATTTAAAGCATAAAACTTAAACTTATAAAATTATTATCCATGATGCTATAGGTATAGGTAAGTTTTGCCAAGAATCTTGACATTTAGACGTTGACAGAGGTGTTGTAGCGCAGCGTAATACGCCCTCTGGTGAGAGATTGAGACTTCACATTAAATCTAGATAAAGTGAAAGTAAGACTGACTCAGAATACCGTCAAGTTACTATACTCGTGTCTGATGTTTGAGGCCTGCACATTGCAGTGCATTTGTTATTGCTGAGATAGCGTAGTCATAGTGGTAGATCCCTTCAAGGCCGAGTGAACAAAGTTTATTGAAGTGTAAGCTATTGAGCAGCAAACTTATTAACCAATCAAAAGGCTTGATTATTCAATGGGTGTATTAAAAGGGTCTGGTGATTTTTGAGAAAAAAATCATTTCTGATGTTAGATATTAAAGATGTAACTCATTTAGTGTTGACAGCCAACCTGCTGAATGCAAGAATAAAAGCAAGATTTTAACCATAACCCTGTGTTAAGTAAACAACGACTCGAGTCTTTTCAAACCAGTAAAATATAAATTTTGTAATATAAAGCGTCTTAATTTTTCATAGTTACAAAGTTTGACTTTTAGATGACACATTTTACCTGAAGGTTACTTTGAATATGATAGATATGATAAACTTAGATTGATATCCATTTCTTTTGAAAATTTCGTAAACAATAACATGTTTACAAAACAAATACATGTAATAAACTATATACAATGAGCTTCCGTGATAATGTATAACCTTAATTATTTTGTGAAACCTTTTAAACACATTTGACAGTAGATTTTGATCATTAAAAGTGAAAAACAAGATTTTGGGGAAAATTTTGAATCAGTCCCTTTAAACTGGAATTATTATATATGATTACTTACACAAATTCACCGCCGAATGTTGATTTAATAAAGTTGTCGGCAGCTCTTGATGGGATATAAGCTAAACCTGCGCCTGTGAATTTGCGTGCACATGCCTGCGCACCATCATCAGCATTCTGCTCTTGTTTGAGTAAGAAGTAACATACATTCACCAATCCATCTCTGAATTCCTGGGTAGCGGGAGGACATACTGTGGCTGATGACAGAGAGAAGAGCTAATGAAATAACTACCAATTCTTGTAATCTTTTGTCTATAGACAATAAGAACATCCATAGCCAATACCACCCCGAAGTAGTCTGCTATGCCAGAGAATCCTGCTTGTTTTCAAAACTCGCAGACATTTTTTTTTCAAGATTACATTTTGTGGAACCAGTCACGGTAGACTAGTGGTTGGGGGGATCGCTTCGCAACTGAGAGGCCCCGATTCGAATCTCGATCCCGCCGCCTCGTCAAATCTAAGACGTTTGGAAAAAAATGTAGAATGTGGCATTTAGAAGTGAAAGTCATGGGTCTGTCGGATATATATGACCCTAAAAACGGAGGTTCCGTGTCACGGTAGGTGTTAGCCCGATAAAGACCCCTCACTGCTGCGGCCCTGAGCGTCATACGTAGTACTTCATCGGAAGCTGGTGACTTCGATATCAACATGAGTGAAAACTTCTCGAATGGAACGTAAAGCAATATACAAAGAAACAAAACATTTTGTGGAGACGATTGGCATAGCTTTAAATTACATGTAGGTTTTATTTATATTTTGTGGAGATGAATAGCATAACTCAAAACTTAATGTAGTTTATATTTTGTAGAGACGAAAGGTAATAGATCAAAACTTACGTTTCAAGGCACTTGGCATCTTATTGTTGCATAAGTCAGAATTGCAGCAACCGAATTCTAAGTTACGTTTCAAAACTGCCCTTTTCCCCACTACGGGTCCCGAAGATGGGTGGGGAAGATCGGAACCAGAAGTACAAACCTAAAATTTAATTCAAGAACAATACATGCGGATTTTTTAAATATCATCTTAAAGATAGTCACTGTAATTTCCAACAGAATGGCAGAAAAAAATATTTGCATTAACTGTTCATTTTTTAAGACTGTGCAGAATTTGCTATTTTGTTTCGTAGGAAACGCACGGTCGTTCAAGCTTCGATATGCTCACTCATCAGAGCGTGACCGACCATCAATGGTTTCCAATGATGGATTCCCCGATATCTGCTCATGTCTGTGACAGTCCATGTAAGAATCATGCAGAAGATTTTTATTTGGTGATATTTGACTATGGTTTGTTGTATGACCTTTGTACATGCGAGATGACCTGTTACGGTTTTATGAAAGGCAGATAACTGTGTTTTCTCACATAATACATAAAGAAAGCTGAAGCAATTCTCGGTCAATTCCCTAAAATTTAAAGTATACTTTCTTTTTATACATCCAATGTACTAGTTTACTGCACAATATTAGCAATCATGATGTCGGTCGTATCATGATACATGTATGCGCTTTCCTGTCCGCCCGTCTGTTAAGGTAGTACTCTATATCGTCATAATGGCTGACTTCCTTTAAAAACATGGATGAAAAAATCGATATCAGCAACATTTGACTTTTCCTTTTCTATTTAAATACCTAGCCGAGTAGCTCAGTAGGTTAGAACTGTAGGTCGCAGGTTCGAGTCCAGCAGAGGTTTTTAAAAAATTTCAGATTACCTTCTACTAAAACTGTATTTTTTGACAAAATAAAGTAAATTTGAAAATGTTCAACTTCAAATTATTGTACATATCCTCCACTTTTCATCTACATCAAATTGCTCTGGTGTAGAATATCTCCTTAACTTTTTCGTGTCCAGGTCATATCTTTCACAGTTTGAGGCTTAGGACTATTAAATCTAGTTGGCGGAAAGGTGGGTCGTGATAGATTACTATGACCTCCTGGAATTTTATGCATATGGCTACATCTACTAAAATTGTGTCTGGGTCATATATTGTGCACTGTAGGACTTAGTACAATCAAATCTGGTCAGTTAAGGGGGTGGGGGTGTCGTGACCCAAATATAGGTCACTGTGGCTTCACGAAATATTCAAAATATGTCCGGATTATACCTATGTGTCTTGTACATTAAAACTAAGCTCCATTAAACCCGGTGTACGGATGGATCTTGGAGTATTCAAACATGCATAAGCATGATGGGCATATAGTTCCAGACGGATTTACCATGTATCCTATAGCTGGTGGTTCACTTTATGTTAGATACTGCATGATTCTTAGGTACACTGCTGCATCTGAAACTGTCCTGACGTGACTGTGTGTATTTTGTGCCTGCATACCAAAACTCCACAGACAATATATTGTTTGACATAGAAACATATAATTTAGTATCTGGAATTAAATAGTTCATAAAATTGATAATATTGTACCGATGTCTCAGCGCAGCCTAGATTATAGTGGTATGTAAAATCGTCTCCTATTGTTTCCGACACGATGCATTCCTAGAAAGAGAGGAAGGAAAAATGAAAACATACTCATAAGAAATTATTTACAACAGCAGACTCGATGATATTTGCAAGTTCATTTCTTCTCTAAGATCATATTGAACACACATGAGATACACACGGAGAGAGAGCACGCAATTGATCAGCACGCTAGAAGTCGTATTCATCAATGTGTTTAAATCAAAAGCCTCGCTTCGTAATTGCAAAGTCGTGCGTTCGAACCCCGCTTGTACCTCGGCAGCGTCAGACTGCGTTAACGCGTCTTAATCGAAATGTATGAGCACCTTTCTCGCTACTGACATTAGTTATGCCAAAAATAATCTTTTAATGCTTGTATCAATACTTTGCCGGTTTTGACTGGTTCTATTACACAAGGAGCTTTATACCGGAATAAACACAAAATTTACAATGTAGTCTAATGGGAAAATACATAGGAAAGTATGTGTACACTAGTAATCAGAGCTCAGAACGCCACTGGATTATTACCAGCTGGTGTGTAAAGTTGTCTATGCAATTAACATTGTAAAATGTATCCACTACATTGCATGCTGTTCAAGTGAAAGGGTGTTTTTCATTAAATCATATCTGATATGTTTTCATAAATAATCATACCATGGTTATTGCAAAGATCAAAGGAATTCCGCGGTCATTATTCTGCGATATACCTTCATTATTAACTGATTATGAGAAAATTGATACACATCTCGTGTTTTGCTAATACAAAAATAAAGTGGATAAAGTTCTGATAATTCAATTTTATAACCATAAAAATTAACCAACATATGTTGCAAAACAAATTTATAAATGACTGAAGAACATTTCCTATTTAGTATAAATCAATTGTCTGCATTCTGAGATCGATAATATGTCGATGCGCGCGCAGTTTTCTTGGACTGTATATTCAAGGTAGCTGATATAATTAGTCAATATCAAACTAAATATACTTAAAATATTTTCCAAAATAGATTTAGTATTCCGTATTATTATATAGCTAATAAATAGTCTATTATAAAATCTGCATAAAATCTAGAGAATATTAGCGTTCAATATCCTGAGAATTTATTGAACGCTAACTTTGCATTGCGTAAATCGTATGCGCCCGAAACATTCCGAGTATGGGCGTTCAATATTGACCTTACCGTAACGACGTAAACAAGCCAAAATGGCAGACGACGATCCCCGAATCTGACAGAGGCGGTATTCGATATTTACTTGAACAAAATGTTTTACTGTACATAAATTATGATGTCCCCCTTCACAAAATCAGTTTGCTACATGCATCAATGACAGGTTTAATATTGAACAGTTAAGAAATGCACGCTGGTTATTGCACACTTTCACCTTACAATGCCAATATTGATGAATTCTCGTCTATTTTGGAGTATTTTGAGTGAAAAGGGATATAATTTAACAACTAAATACTTTAGCTATATAATAAAAGGGTTATTGAACTTATATTGGTGAATATTGGCACGAGTTGGCTGTCAAAATGCACTCGCAAGCTCGTGCATTTTAAACAGCCAACTCGTGCCAATATTCACCAATATAAGTTCAATAACCCTATACGATCTCACCTTTTTCGTCAGCAAAGAGTCTGTTTCGGAAAATGTCACGACGTCACGGTGACGTCATTCGTAGCTGTATATGTAAACGATCGGCTGTATATTCCTGGACCGTATTAGAATAGAAATAAAGTTCTTGTTTTCATGTATATTGCAGGATAATCTCCTCTGTCTCAAAATATTGTTTGAAATATAAAATTTTATATTTCAAAACAGTTCTCGGTCTCGGGGGTTATCCTACAATACACACGAAAACGCGATCTTTATTTCTTAATTCTGCTGGTATTCATATAAATAGTGGTATCTATATACATGTAAGCGTTCGAACCCTGCTTGTATCTAGGTTACATCAATCCCAATATGTAAAAATAGGTACATGTGGTGACTGTTCCTTCAGCAAACGTTCGGCATTTAGAAGTGAGAGCTGTGGGTCTTTCCGACCTTGAAACCCGAGGTCACGTGTCATGACAGCCAGTGACGGGATAGTGAATCCCAAAACAACTGTTACACTGATTGATCGCCATGCGCATATCAAAAAGCTCTCGATAGACGTAAAAACATTTTAGTGAATTTATACGTCTACTAAAACTTATCCTGACACATGTGGTTGGTCTTCACTACATTTAACTTGTTGAAGAAAACAGCGGTACAAAAAAAAAGTGTATTTATCAAATCTTAGGCATCCTCACATGTCAAGGTTTTGTGTGTATGTGGTGGTGGTGGGGGGGGGGGGGGGGGGGGTTGTTACGTAATCACAAAACCTTGAGATGTGAGGATGATGGCTCACTACACCTTGAAAGAGTTTATCAAACCAGAACGAAATAATTTAATCATGAAAGGTATGAAATGTTATAAGTACGTATACATGTATCAATAAGGCATTTTTTTTTAAAATGGGATTTTGGAGAGAAAGAAAAAACGTGATTTCAACAAATTTTCTTCAATGATTAGCACAAAAGACACTGGTGAATTTGAACTCGGAATCTACGTGTCAGTATCCCGATACCTTATTCACTGAGCTACGTAAATATCCGTACAAGTATTTGAATCGTCATCATGTGACGAGGCATCATAAAATATATATACGTCTTTATAAAGTGAGCACCAATCAAATGTTATTAAAAACCATTTACATCTAATGGCTATTCCCCACAATTTTCAATTTTATTTATTATTTCGCTCAAACCATGAAATTGTATATTCAAATCAAAATTTGATAGACTTTTACATTGAAGATTTAGCAGTATCCCTCAACTGATACTTTATATGATTGATTGATTGTATCTCATTTAACGTCCCTCTCGAAAATGTTTCACTCATAGAGACGTCATCGATACCGGTGAAGGGCTTCGGCCTATGCTCGGCGCTTACGGCCATTGGGCAGTGAGGGTTCTTTAGCGTGCCACACCTACTGTGATACGGGGCATCCGTTTTTAAGATCATCTCCAAGGACCCGTTACATTCACACCTAATGCCGAGCATTTGGGGATGGAACTGTCACTACCTGCATGTGTCGCGGTCGAGATTCGAGCCCCGACCTTCTGCATGCGGGGCGAAACGCGCTACCTCTAGAAATTAAGGTATCCACCAAGTCATCCAAGGAATACATTTTCGCTTACCTTTCCAGTACCGCAGTTGACGGACGTCGTACAGTCTGCAGGGTTGTTGACCTCGTGACATTGATAACACCTTCTGGCTTTGAAACGATTTGAATTCAATAAACATGTAAAACAGATTGCATCATGAATTAGAGAAGCGGCATCTGACGGCTTCTGTATGACATAGATGTCCCACGTCCCGAGATCAATTTTGTTTTTCTGTTCATGTACATGTACTAAATAAGTATGCCCGCCTCCTCCGCAAAAAAGTATTGATTGTCAATGTGCTATGCATTCAGAGAAAAACAATTAATGATTACTTCTTAACTGAAACTTTAATTATCTCTTTTAATCAAAAGAGAACTTGCTCAGGATTACGCCATTTCATCTAAATTGTGATTAATTAGTGAAGTGTAACGTTATTACGTAACAATCAAGAACAACTCTAGGTAGATCTACAGTAATTACTGAATTTCATTCAGGATATTGTTGCAGTAATTTTCAAATTTTGTTACCATGATGTTTTTTTTTTCATAAACAATACTTCCAAACCAAGACTAATCTTACTTGATAATTACACCCCCGAGTTTGTTCATTAATTTGTGTTTAGAATGACTGTAAGGAGAGCACGTATGGCAAACTTACAACATAATCCACAGAAAGCCGGACAATCTGCTTGTCCCGAGGGAGAGTTGCAGAAATTCGGAGAAACTTCAACAAGCAGACGACATGCATCAGTGCTGATGTCTGCGCATGTGGAATCAGCAGCCGTCGAGACTCGGAAAACTGAATTGTATGCATAAAGTTAAAACACCAACATATATCTCCACAGTCATGGCAATACTACAACATACAGTCTTATTATCATCTCATATGTCATTGCGAGAAGGGATATAGTTATAGGAACGCTTGTGTGTGTAACACTGAGCTTGTAGACACTCTACATGCCACAGTGTGTGCTCGATTGCACTGATACATGTACTTCACATGTACATGTAGCTTTGTAATCAAGAGGAAGAACCCTATTGATTTTGGGGCCAAAGGTCAAAGATCAAGGTTACTACAGGACTTCATCAAAAAGATTGTGATCACTTCTCGATTGATTTGATGCTTCTCGTGTACCGTTGCTATCAAAAGAGGAAAAACCCTATTTATTTTGGGTCACTAGAAGACTTCGTAGAAAAAGCTTGTAGACAGACGCCATATTTTTACTCGACCCATTCAATACTTCGTATGTAGCTTTGTAATATCAAAAGACGCAAGCCCCTACTGATTTTTTTTTTTTGGAGTCAAAAGGTCAAGGTCACTAAAGGATCTTGTAAACACTAATCGCGAGGGTATATGCCCCGCTATGCGGAGCTCTTGTATATTTTTAGAATCCTCATTTCAAGTTTCTACACTTTCCCCAGCTTTCAATTGTTCATAAAGTGTTACCTATGCATAGCGCTTATAGCCTTCTTTTTCGTGCCAACGCCTACAGTAGGAGGAGACCTCCATTTCCAATCATATCCGAAAGACCAGCTGTGAGTCACTGATTCCTAAGTCGGGTACTGGGGAAGAAACAGAAACTAACTATGGTAAACGTGGGGATGGAAAATTGAAGACGGATCTTCCGGTTGCGAAGAGAGCACCCTGATCGCTAGGCTACTGCGACTGGCTGAAGAAGTGTCCATAACTAGAATAGTCAGCGTGTCAATAACTAGAATAGTCAGCATGTCAATAACTAGAATAGTCAGCGTGTCAATATCTAGAATAGTCAGCGTATATCGTTAAATGGAAACAGCTTTTAATCATTATTTTCGTAGATACATGGATCGCTTAAACAAATTAAGAATTTTTTTTTTAAATCGTTTGGAAAGATTTATTGAAATGATAATTACTCTAAAAATCATTCCAGATATATTGTGTGTTGAAATATGATTGCATTTTCCATTATAATATATGGTCATTAGTCAGGGAGAATAGACCATAAACATCAATTAAAATCATCACTAAATTTCTTCCTTTCCGTGCTTTTTATGGCCATAACTTTTTAAAATTGATTAGTTAGTGATATTCTTGGTAAAAATAAAATACAAAGTTTGCAAAAATGTTGTTTGATTTCCAAATGTATCATTAGGTACAAATCTGTCATATAAAGGGAAAGCTACATGTAATTAGGGTGGGGTCGTGCATTTTATTAACCTTGCTGTTGTTTTGTTTATGAACATTCCTGCAGACGCCTTGCACGCACGGTCATCAGGGGGGTGAAGCCACTTATCTGCACGGTACATATACATGTATATATATCCAAATTGTGTTTTTAAAAAAAATCACAGTGTCCGGTATAAAATATTAAAAGAAATAGAATAAACAGTACACAAACTTTGTGTACTGTTTATTCTATTTCTTTTAACATGTGTATATATATATATATATATATATATATATATATATATATATATATATATATATATATATATACCCCTTTCAGCTATGTATGATCTTATTTTCGTTATTTCAGTCCGTCGTCTGTCCATTTTGAACATGATTTTACCAAATATTGATTTTGGATAAGCGACACAAGGGGTACAGGATAGAGACAGAGGAAACCATTGTGTTATTTTCCTTGGACGGGTGCAATGATATGTCTAGTATATTCATGCGTTTCAGGATGCTCTGAAAATGATGTCCGACTGTCCGGTTTCTTATTTAAATATTTCAAATAATGTGCGATTGATAACTTTAGTCATGTTAGCAGTATACCTGTGGAGTTTGAATTTCAGAATCGCTTAATCACCAGTATCAGAGAAAGAAAAAACACAGACCGATAGTAATTCTTGACATTTTCTAAACAACACCATAAACTATAATGCACAAACTCTAATTACATTGTTCACCTCATTAGGAAGTGACAATGTTTGGTCATTAACAATGTAGAACTTATTCAGTGTATCGAGCTTAAGATTGTTGATTGAAGACGGAACAGTCCATACCTGATAAAACAAGTGCGATCCCTATCATGGTTATAACTTTATTGTACCGGGGACGTTCTTATCACGGGGTTAGGGAGCATGCCTCGTTATTAATGCGAACAAGGTCGTCATTCACTGGTAACACGCAAAGCAAAGTTATTAAACACAGCCAAATGTAATCTCTGTCCGAGATCTAATAGATATAAATAGTATACTCTGCTTGATATATAACTAGACAAAATCCAATATCTACTGTAAGGTCGTTCTTTCTGGTCCTTTGTAAAAGCTTCCCATGGAAATCTGGATTAGAATAGGTCCTTAATACCCCTTGCCAGTCGTAAGAGGCGACTAACTGGGGCGGTCCTTCGGATGAGACTGTAAAAACCGAGGTCCCGTGCCACGGCAGGTGTGGCACGATAAAGATACCCCCTGCTCAAAGGCCGTAAGCGCGACCTGCTCAAAGGCCGTAAGCGCCAAGTATATGCCTAAAATTTGCAGCCCTTCACCGGCATTAGTGACGTCCCCTTACGAGTGAAAGATTTTCGAGTGGGACGTTAAACAATATTCAACCATCCAACGAATCTTTGCCAAAGGACACGTAGCTTTAACGGGGGTTTTCAGCTGCAATATGAAATTCCTTTTCTGTATTTTCAAATTCATCTTTAATGTTCACTTTTCCAAAGGTCAATCGGGAATGCTTACTCCTCCAAGGCACCTATTCCCACCTCTGGTAGTTCCGGAGGTCCGCATTTGTCTTGTTCCCAATTCTGCATTTTATAGGATTTATGATATTGATCACTGTTCATTATATTCGCTTTTTCATACAACATGTATAGTTGTAAATTCGTTTCATTTTATGAATTTAAACTGTCTTTATCTATTTAATCATTAAACAGCCCAGCTATTTCTTTTGGAAAATCATGTCGAAGTTTGCACTTGTTTGATCACGAATTATACTTATTCTGGACCATCGGGCATGTGTATTTTAAAAATGTTATTTCAGGTTCTAATTTTTTTTTAAAAGTCGACAAAAATAATTTAAAAAACTGCAAAACTCAACGCAAGTATGAAGGAAATTCAATTATCCTTTTAAGAATTTCGTCTTACGTGAATTTTCTAACTTTCATGTTACTTAATCACCAAATACTGGTGTTATGGAACAGAAAAACACATATTTTCTCTTTCTCTTCACCCAGCCGAACATAAATTATTTCCTGTTCTATTATCCAAAAAATAAAATAACCCACACAAATATTGTAGGTTGCGACACTGTTAGCCAATTTTATTCATGTAGGTACAAAAGACGCGCGATTCTTTAAATCCGTGTAAAGGCAATCCAGGATGGTGAATGTTATCAAAACACCAATTGGGAATACGAGTCAAACTACTTCCACACTGGTGAAAAGGAACTCATTTCCAAATTAAATGAATATAGGCCTACAAGATAACTGCAAAGAAAATTTATGCATAAATGTAAATATACACTTAAACTTATATGCCGTAGCTAACTTGTTGAATGATATTTATGATTCGAACATGACTTTATATACCCTAATGACTAAATAACTACGAGCGATAAAGTAGATCCCGAAGGCGGTTTAAGGAGATACCCTACATTGTCATAATGGCTGACTTTCTTTGAAAACATGGGTGAAAATATAGATATCAGCAATATTTATCTATTCATTTCAAAGTAGCGCAGTAGGTTAGAACGTCTACTCACGACTGCTGAACTGCAGCTACGGGTTCGAATCCAGAAGTTTTAAGGAGTTATGCTACACCAGAGAAATTTGATATGGGTGAAAAGTGGAGGATATGTACAACAATGTTTTGAAATTGAAAACTTTCAAATCTACGTTATTCAGTCAAAAAATCCAGTTTTAGTTCATAGAAATCTGAGAAAAATTCAAAACCCCTGTTGGACTCTAACACGCGATCCACGTTCAGCAGCCGACGTGCTATTTTCTCTCTTTTATTGATAATCTTCATAAAATATCTATATATACTTGATGATAATAGTAACTAAGCACAAAATATTTAAAACATAAACATCAAAATATCATCTGTTTCTTTGACTAGAGGACTTTTGTACAAGATTTTTTTGTAGAATATATCTTTTCTGTTTTCAGCAAGACAAAGTTGATAATGATTATATGAAATATAGTGTCTTAAATGTATTTGCATAAGCAAGATATATCAACATTTTTGTTTTCTTTTAGAAATATTTGTCTCCGTCTAAATATGCTAAATCTACAGAGTGATATAAAAAAAATTAATAAAAATTACATTGACATTTTTCGTTTCAGGTGGCAATATTGACATGAAGACTACTTCAAAGTTCAAATTATTATAAACTGAATTATCACAATCCTTCAATAGATGTTCTAGATGATATAAGACGAAATTATCTTTAAAATCAGTCAATTCTGTATATATCAGGTGGTTTACACGATTGTAACGACGTGTTAACCTACTGAACTACTCAGCTAGGCAATGATTTATTAAATGAATAAGCAACTATTACTTTTATCCATGTTTTAAAAGGAAGTCAGCCATTATGACGATGTAGAGTACCCCCTTAATTTTTTTCCAGATTGCTTTCTACTAGATATGCATTTTTTTTTTTTTATTAAAGAAAGTAACTTTAAAAGTTTTCAATTTCAAAATATTGTTTCACATATCGTCCACGAATACATGTACATTATCAATTCATCATTTCACACTGAACAAAACTACTTGTTGCTAAATGTACACTAGGTACCAATAAATAAAGCATTCTAATTATCTCGAATTGGTATCTCTAGTGTAATATTTTTGTCAAAATATTTTTTCGCGTATGATTTAATTTTTTGAAAGTTAGATTTTGTGTACATCGACTTAAACACCTCTTCTTGCACTTCAATTTCCTAA
This sequence comes from Ostrea edulis, assembly GCF_947568905.1. Lineage (NCBI taxonomy): Eukaryota > Metazoa > Mollusca > Bivalvia > Ostreida > Ostreidae > Ostrea > Ostrea edulis. The sequence continues at coordinate 66,629,884 of NC_079166.1, read as the reverse complement.
ATGAGCACAAAAACAATCATCAGGCTCCTAGCAACAATGGGTCTGCCCCCTGTTACTATTACATACAAACTTGGTTATTATACCCCCCAGAACGAAGTTCAGGGGGGTATATAGGAATCACTCTGTCTGTCTGTCTGTCTGTCTGTCCGGGTCATAACTTCTTTGTTCTTTGACATAGCCATACCATATTTGGCACACAGGTGGATCACCATGAGACGATGTGACGAGTACCTTCATGACCTCTATATGACCTTGAATCTTGACCTCAAGGTCAAAATTAGTTTTTTTTACAATGGATTCGTGTCCGGGCCATAACTTCTTTGTTCTTTGATATAGGCATACCATATTTGACACATGACTGTATCACCATGAGACAATGTGTCGGGTGCCTTCATGACCTTGACATCAAGGTCAAAATTAAAGGTTTTTACAATGGATTCGTGTCAGTACCATGACTTCTTTATTCTTTGACATAAGCATACCATACATGTATTTGACACATGAGTGTATCACCATGAGACAATGTGTTGGGTACCTTCATGACCTCAATATGACCTTGGACTTTGACCTCAAGATCAAAATTGATTATAGGGTTTTGACATAGTCATATCATAAGACATGGGTGTATCACTATGTGCCATGTACATTCATTACCTCTTTATGACCTTGACCTTTAATCTCAAGGTCACAATTATAGGTTTATACCATGGATTTGTGTTCGGACTATATCTTCCATTTTCTTCTACAAAGGCATACCATATTTTACACCCAGGAAAGAGGTAATTTATACCTATTAACAACACCCTCTGGGAGATTGGGGTAAGCGGGGGGTATTAGTGAGCATTGCTCACAGTACCTCTTGTTTTTACATGCAGAGATAGATTTATAGTCAGATAGACTGCCCCCCCCCCCCCCCTCCCCCCTTAAAAACAAATATTGTCGTGAATGGTAGTGGAAATCTAAAATTTAACTGATGAATGGAAATGAAAGATCAACCCTTGCCGCCTTCTTTCTCGAGCTTTGGATTTTAGGCAATATTATGAAGTCAACCCTCCACCCCCACCCCCCGCCTGTATAAACGATGCTACGTGCCTGATTGTATCAAATGCTTTCATTGTGCTTTCAATTCTAGGTGTCTGTTGTTTTTGAAACAGAAGACTATTGAAATATCCTCGGTATTAATTGTATAATTTGGCCAGAAATAAATGTCAAATACACCTATAACACCCCTCCCCCCTTCCCAACTCTACAATTTGACAAAGTGCATACTTTAAAAAGTTTTCTCCATAAAATCCAAAGGCGGATCCAGCGCCCCCCCCCCCCCCCCACTTGAATTTTTTTCATTACCAAAAAAATTACAAACGCCCACAAAAGAGCAAAATATACTTATCTAGACGTTATATGTTCATTATCTAAATGAAAAAGAACCCACTCTCTTATTGGCAAAATTTCTTTAGCTTCCGGGGGCTTTGCCCCCTGCACCCCCATCAGTGCAAAGCTTCAAGGCAACCCCAGTCTTCTAATGAGCCCCCCCCCCCCCTCCCCGTTATGAAATTCCTGGATCCGCCACTGAAATCCATTAAATTAAACCTTGTTTTTGTCATAGATATATTACAACCTGTTAGAACTTGGTATACTATAGAATTTGGTAACGTAAGCTTTAGTATACACTATTTGTACTATTTATGTGAAGCTTAGGACCTCAATCGTAAGCGCGCCCCCAACTTCTGATATAAGGGGAGTAACTGCAAAAATGTAGGCCATCATCCACGAAAGACATTTTATTGTCATAAATATAAACATGTTTCATATATATGTTATACTAGTCGAATTGCTGGTAGTCTGTTAAACTAAACTCTTCTGGCCGAGAATCAATTATTCACGTAGTTGAGAGTCAGAATAATCTTGACTAAATCGTTGGAAGCAGTATCAACTTCTACAAGTTTATCAAATTATTGAACTGAGTCAAACTACAGTGTAATTCAAAGTTTAATCCAATCGATAAAGCTTGAGGATGAGTTTATCTGATTGATTGATTGTATCTTGTTTAACGTCCCTCTCGAGAATTTTCCAGTTGGATTCTTCAGATTTTATCATAACTCCACAACTTCTGATAAACCCTTTACTTTTTTCTGCATACACAGAAGTCGCAATAAGGACTTGTATAGACTTTTTACTTTATCCCAAGTAGTCATTTCTCTGACACGAATCTTGCTGAACGACTGCTCAAACAGTAATTTGTCTCCTTGAAGAACAATGAAAACGTACCTCACACCGTCTGTCAACACGTTAAACAGAGGAGTGGTACCGATATTGTGGCTGTTTTTTCTTTTTGTCAGTCGTTCTGTCTGAAGTATACAAAGTTCGATTACGGCCTGTGCTACAGATTCAGGACGGAGAGATCCTGAACTCTTCGCTTCTACAGCTCCAACAACATCCCCATCAGAATTGACTATTCTGTAATCAAATCTACAGTTGGGGAGATAGGAACAGTCTATGTTTCTTTCGATTTCAACGGAAAGATCTAAATATGAACACAACGGAAAGAAAATTTCATTCAATATAAGTCTTGCTCCGACTTCTGTTCTACAGAGAGATGTAAAGTTAAGTGTTTCTTCGGAATTTCGATTGCTATGTGTAACCGTTGACGACGCTATCTTAATTCTACTTCTAAAGTTTGACACCATCTGATCGACAGGTACATGTATTTCACTAGCTGGACCACTGTGTTGATCCAACTCTAATTCCTCCACACAGTCTTCAAAATCAAAATAGCGGGCAAACAATTCTATCCTCCACTGAGAACACGGCTTGTCGATGTCGTCTTTTTGACTGGGAGACCGTTCAGATCTCACACGCGTTCTCTCTATAGAATGATCTCTTTCCAATAATGGAATCTGCTGTGCGCTCATGTCAGCCAACAGTTCCGTTTTATCCACTGCCGACACCGGAGGGATTTCCTCTTCATAGTTCATATCAAATTTTACAAGGCTCGAGCTCTTTCCAAGTTTAGAATCTCTGTTACTTGCTTGAAATGAAACATTAGTCTTGAAGTTATCGTTTTCTTTCTTATTACTTAGTCCATTGCCATTTATGTTATCTGAATTCAAGCTTTGAATAAATGCATTTCCATCTATATGTTCAGTATTGTTCTCTTCTTCAGCGTCCACATTTGCCTTAGAACTATGATCTGTATTTAATTCGGACGACCCAACTTCATTGACACTGTCACGCTCCTTTGTATCCGCTCGCCATGATGTCGTCTGCCGAATATCAAATGATACTGGACTTTTACGTGATTGAATATCCGTCGTGTCAGTTGACGGTTTTGCATCGAATTTCCGTATACTGCGTCCAGAAAAATATTCTACAATTTTCATAAATGCATTTTTGGTATATGAACTCTTCGCAGTATCCTCCGTGCTAGTTAGATCCTCTTCCAATCGTTCCGGAGATCGGTCACGATCCCGTTTTGGCGGAGGTAATTCGGATACCTCAAAGTCATTTTCATTCCCCTGCTTTCTTTTCCGCGGAATGGAGAAATTTTCATCTTCAAGCGATTCGTCCATCGACTCGTCATCACTAATGGCTATAGGATTTTCGCTAGAATTTTCTAATAATTCTACATTAATAAAATCAGGTGAGGATACATTTTTCTCGTTGCTAGGATGGGATTTCCGATGACCTTCATTATTTGTTCCTGCTATTTCCGTCACATCTGTTTTTCTATTCGTCAAAGTATGAGAGTCTCTATTTACATCTGCAGAGGCGCTTGAACCATCAGCGTGAGTTGACGTAATCCTTGTTCCCTGGTCTCCACTTGGAGACGATGATCTGTCTACTTTTTTACGTAAAGGTGGTCGGCTAAATACATCGGGTTTTCGAAAATTTTTGGTCACTTTTCTTAATTCCTCCAAGTTTCCTTTCACTGGTATCGGTTTTTCCGTCTTTTCCAGTAGTTTATTTGCGAATGTCTGAGATAAATACTGTGTTCCGGGAACTTTGTCCTTGATTTTTATGCCGCTTCCAACCTTCGCCTCTTTGCGGGAAAACGTAATCGGTTTAAGAAATGAATCCCATTTTCTTTTATTTTCTGAAGTAGACAAAAATCATATAGATATTATTGACTATTATGCAATGTATGAATAACGCAGACCTCCCGTATAATTAATTCCACGCATTGCTTGTTGGAGGTGGCACTTAATACATTGTTCAAAGTACACAGCCAGAAATGATGAATTAAGATATATATAAAGCCTCTTATCCTAGATACATGTAGATCTACATGCAAGTTTGTTTTGGTTTTTTTGTTGTTGTTTTTTTTGGGGGGTGGGGGGGGGGTCGTAATCAAGTACACAGCCAGAAATGATGAATTAAGATACATATAAAGCCTCTTATCCTAGATACATGTACATGCAAGTTTTTTTGTGTTTTTTTTTTTGGGGGGGGGGGGGTCGTAATCAAATCTTGACTTTTTTCATTATTAGAAAATACCCAACAAATGCCCTATTGTTTACGTTAAATGTGAAATACTAGTGTTATCAAAGTATAAATTATGTAAAAATCCAAGCTAAACCGGACTGATATACATGTACATGCAATAGTCAAACAAAGGACCATGGTGACCTGTGAATATGGGCCATGCATAGATATTATTGTAGCCAATTTAACATCGTACAAAATGTTTTTCCTGACTTTTCAGTTTCGGATTTTTTTTAAATATTACATGTATATCAATCCGGTTTAGCTTGGATTTTACATTTTTCGCGGGTGCACGAGCTTTAGTAGAACTTGCCAGCCATTTACAAAGGACCATGTGCTGATAACCCTACCTGGTTTTTTGAGGAGAGAAACTTCAAAGGTAGTAAGTTAAATATACCATTTCATATGCAAGTTGTTTTACAATGTACAAGAAAATTTGCATGCATATATTAATTGTTGAGAATTTAGTTGTATACCAATTGTTGTTAGTTGTTTACAAAAATGTTTACTTACGAAAGTACATTTTGGGTAACATGTTTAGAGTTCACGTTTGTTATATGAAAATGCATAACTTCATCGTTACGTTGGTAAAGTATATGTTCATATGATTCATATTAACGTTCGTTGTATTGAAGGCAATAGAATTACGCTGTAAAATGTGTGTGTGAATTTTTTGTGCATTCATGCATCATGTATTCATGGTAATGTTTTCTTATGATTGTTTATGTGTGTAAAATTCTATAGTGTCTAGTAACATGTAACATGGCTTTTTTTATTTTCTAGTAAGATGAATTGGTTTCTGTACAGTGTGTGCTGGTTTTCTAGAGTACATGTGTATAACAGCTGTATAGTATTTACTGCAAACAATGTTACTCACTGACGTTGATAGGGTACGGATTTGTTTACTCGGGTTACGTTTATCAAGTGTTGGGTAATTTTTCGTTGCTATGAAATACTTATAAATACTTGTTTTTGTATATTTGTTGTAAATCACACATATATACGTATGGATGCTTACTAGTGAATAAAGATATGCATTTACAATGAAGTTGACTCTGAAGCGGGGTTGATCAGTACAGATGTTTAAATTAAACTTGTTTAGCTGACATGCAATCTTGATTGAATGTGTTTTTATAAACATTAGTCTGATTGCATGCAGATAAGTCAACAAGACTTCTGTACCAAACTTATATAAATAGGTTTTAATAATTTTTACAATTAATAGAATATGAAACGTATTTATGAATCTAAATTAAAATGAATAATCAATGGAACTAAGCACTTTAAAAGAATCTCTTATAATTCCTTAAAATAATTTAAATGGTCCATTTTTTTCTATTACACCGGTCGAGCTATATATAAACTGAAAGTTCAGTAGCACTGCTTTAGTATACAATTTTTACAAAAATGAACATTTCCTGATATAGATCTGATCTATTTATCTAAAAATGTACGACATGGGACGTCAAAACCTACCAAGTTTTATTAGGTTAAGATACAGAAGAATGTCTCGGGATTATATCACTCAATGATGTTTATACAACTAAATCCAAACCCCACCTGGACTGCATATAATGTTTATTAGCTCGTATTCATATTACAAAAGTACAGGTGAAGAATGTGTGTGACAGCGTAAGTTACTGGTGTAATTTGGGTAGCAAGAATTTAACGAAGACAAATTTGCAAGGGAAATGAAAAGAAAGATACATGACACCATCTATTTATAAAATATCAGCAAGCATTATGAAAATTTTAAACAAAGTGGAAAACTCCACTTCTCATATTTTTCCAATTGGACCTGCGCGCTTTAGGCTAAGGACCGATTGTAAAAACAAATGATTTTTTGGTTGTTGTTTTTTATATATATATATATATATATTTATTTTTTTTAAAACATACATACAGTATCTATATATACATGCATTCTGCAAAGAAACTTGTACAAAATGTTTATAACAAGCTACCAAATTAAAGGTACATATATGTATATATTCTTTTCTGAGAGAGAGATGCATAGTCATTTTCTAATATATTAAAGGTACATGTATATTTATTGAAATTTATCATTTTTTAAGAAGAAAAAAAAACCACTCACTCAATGAAATAATTGATTAAACACAAATGTTTCTCATACTGAATTAACGTTGTTCTCAAAATATCAAAGACTGGGTTGCGAGTACGTAGTAAACGACTCTTATCATCCATGCATGACATTTTTATCCCAGCTCAGAATGTGATACAGTACACGACACGAGTTTTATGCGTGTTCCACGCAACGCGGTGGAACAAATTTGCCCCAAACACGGTGGACCTTTAAAATTGTCGGCACCGTTGGAGTCCCTTTTTTCCGCGCAAGATAGACATTGAAGTTCACGGAGGATGTCACCTGTACCTCCGTCGATGCCACCGTGTACCTCCGTGTGATAAAACTAAGAAATAATTTCCGAAATGATTCACCCAAAAAACCTTTTCGCTAGGCCAGCATGCATGCCCCCACCCCATTAATTATTTAGAAATTTGCTATCAATCATTCAATTCTTGCAATTGTTGTTTAATGATACGTTGGTGTTTTCGGTACATATCCGTATGTAGACTTCCCTGCAGACGTTCACACCTTTTTATGAAACGCCCAAATTCTCGACATCCTGTATATGAACACCTGTGTTATTCCTACCACTCGTCGGTACATTGTTTCACGGCACGTGCAGCACAATTTCACCAAATAAAAGAAGGGTCATGAACAACGACAATCACATGCCAGTAATTTTAATTTGATAAATAGCAGTTCAAAGATGTGTACTATAAGCAGTGGCTTATTTTTAACGTAGGGTTTTCATTGTAATTAGGAATAGATAATGGCGCGTAAAATATCGAAGAAAATATGCATATCGCAAGATTTGAATTTCATCGCTTTCAAACTCGAAAACTACACAAACTGTTTCATTTAAAACACATGTAAAGTAGTTTTAGGTATGAAATGAATTAATTTTGCTGAAAAAATTTAAAAGTTTCAAAACAGGCGATGTGTCCTTTAAGGTCAGCTATATACTTGTACATGTTTACATTGGAGATGAATTTCATTATGTACTCACCTGTGATGCAGTGTGAGCAAAGAATCAAATTTTTATCACCTAAACAAATAAATATTAAAAATATATTTACTTTTAAACAAACCGTTAGAAAACTCCGTACTTTCATTAAGAAAATAATAAAATAAAATGTGCTCCTCTACCTAGAATGTCCATACTTCACATTAATAATGACACGTTTTTTTCTAACTTGATAAATACTTTATTACACGCATGTATTATTTACTAAATGTATATATAACAGCTTTTTGTCTTTATATTTTTGTATACCATTGCATAATGGTGATGAGATCCAATAAATTGAATTGAGTACATGTAGTCTTGAAATATCACAAAGTATAGAGTTGACAACGATTGAAATAAAAATGCAGACGTTTTCTCGTTTATTCAGTGACTCACAAACTTGCGCGTCTTCTGAATGAAAGTTGTAAAACAAACGTACTAGGTTTTTGGTCAGTTGTAACATAATACGGGGGTAAAATTCATATTATATCCGCTAGCAATGGGTTGTGGGTCAACTGTGCCTTCGTGGACGAAAAATCTTGGCTAGCGAAGATGGAGAAAAATGCCTAGATAGTCCGCTTGCATTAACATGCATTATGAAGGTGAAATCGAAGAATTATCCAGTAAATCCAATGATGTTGCAGTATATATAGCATGTATTTATTTTATTTTTGACTAAGAGGGAGATAGACAGCTAAGCACGTAACATCGTTTTAGAAGGGGGGGGGGGCTCATTCATTAGTCCTAACCCGGACCAGCCGAAAAATTCAACATGTAAAGAAAACAATATGGGAAATAAAAAAAAAGTATCAGAATGAAAATGGATGGATAATTAATCAGAAAGAAATTGTACTTTCAAGATTTATACTGAACGTATTAAACTGCCCGTACCTGCATACATTCATGAATATTATAATCAATGATTACCAACGCTCTCTCTCTCTCTCTCTCTCTCTCTCTCTCTCTCTGTTGCTTTCATTATCTAATGCATCTAAAGATTAAATTAAAGATTTTAATTATCAATAGCGTACATGAATAAAAGCAAATAATCGTTAAGCCATTTCTGTTTATATTGATATTAGTCTTTTTTTTTCATGTATTGTATTGTATTGTATTGTTTATTGGCTTTAAGCCTTACGGCTCATCAGCATAATACATATTCAATTACAAAGTATAAACAAAAAAGATGTATACAGTATGAACTAGTTGCATTTGACACCGTGGATTTACATCCTTAAATATTGATTAAGGTTTTCGTAATCGGACAATTTAAGCACCATTTTTGTTGTTATTTTATTGCTTGTCAAGAATTTTACACAATTTAACCGGCAACATACCCTGAGGCAGGGTTTGACACTAAGGCACGTCCGACATAATAAACAAGAAACTACCAATCTTGAACCGTGTGGTGGAATAATCTCTATTTTCAGTTCTAATAAATAAGTCGCGGTCGGCAGTGATGTTTTACGACATCTACTCGATGCTAATTTTAAACAGTTTATTTGAATTGACTATAATACAGTGTTTATTAGGATAATAAATTACGTCGTAAACGTTTGTCATTTACATGAAGTATTTAAATATGGAGAAACTATCAGGGGTTTTTCTGGAAAGTTGGTCAGGGCTAGTGGATATAAAGTCAGGTTTAGTAAAAATCATTTGAAGTAGCCCGACTGGTCTAGTGCTGAAAAAAGTAAATTTCAAACCCTGGCCCCTTCTGATACATTGAAAAATATAAGTAATGTTAGCACGGGGCTCTATAAAGTTCAATCTGCAGTTTGCTCATACTTCGTCATTCAATAACTTATTTAAAATTAAAAAAAAAAATTGTCGGGTTAGCGGTACTATGATGTATGACTATAACAATGACCTGTGTATAACTTGTACATTCCATGCAAATTCGAAGGGGTTTTTGGCTCAGTAGAACAATGGGGTCAGCTAATCCGTATATTTGAAATCAACAGAAGTGCTTAGCTTCTTGCGGAAAGTGTAAAATATATTGGGTCGGCGCAAGATACCCGTGATCTTAGACTAGATCTGATATCGCACCGACCCAATATATTACACACTTTTCATAAGAAGTCAAAACCCAAACTAGCTAACCGTAATTTAGTTATGCTGTGACAAAGACCCCGGGAATTTGCATGGTATATACTTATTATACAAAAATCATTGCATTATCAAGACACTCCCGATAAACATTTTTTTTTTATGAAAACCTCTTATCAAAGTACATTGAACATAAGTCTCGGTCAAATGTAATTAACTCGGGATTTTAAAAATAAATTATTCGATGGTTTGTATTTTTGCTTCTATTAATTATATAATAACTTAATTCCAATTTGTTAATCATTGACAATGCTCTAATTTCTATATTGGATTAAGTTATATTTGTCAAGATGCATATTAACACAATATGATGGAAGTAATTATGTTAAACAGCGCATTTGTCAGAGAGAGAGAGAGAGCACATCGGTAATTATTAAATATCCCTATTACATGCTGTACATGTATGCTTTTCATTTACTGAATATACTAATTCACATTCAAAACAGGAATTGCCTGCAATATAGAATTTAAGAATATTTTAATGAAGAAAGAAGACAAAATGAAAAAAAAATCAAAATCAGGTTTTCTCAGAAACATAATATATAGTGTTTGGTATCGTTGGAATTGGCTCAAAATACTGAAAAACAACACAAGTATCAGGGGGGGGGGGGATATTGACATTTTTTTCTTTTCTTAAAATTCCACTCTTATCTTGATTATTTGGCCTGCGGCACATTTTCAAATCTCCCGCAAGGCGCCCGTGGCCAGAACAAAGCTCCTAGAAGCTGTGTGTATTCGCAAATAACACACACCGTGGAACACGGAGGACACGGTGTATCTCCGTGGATTTTCTACGGTGATCTTTCCACGGTGGGGTGTATAAAACTCGTGTCGTGTACTGTAATTATCGTGTTTAGGGACAACCCCAGGGCTTTCAAAAGTAGCCGGTAGCCGGCGGATTTCCGTCGCCTATAGTAACATTAGGTGCCGGCTACTTTAGTGACAAAAATGTATGTGCAATGAAAAAAACTTTTATAAAACTTTAAACATCTTCCAAACTTTAGTAGACTCAGAAATCGCGGCCGTATCAACTAGGATGTAAAAACGTGTTTACTTGTGCTAAATTTAGTTCAGGTAAATACCGGCACCTGATTGGTCGTCTGTTGGTGTAGAAAATAATACTTCAATTGCAATAGTCGGAAAGCCTCGGATTTACCCAAGTCGTGACAACACAGACGAGAAGTTCCGAAAGATAACAACAAGTCCTGAACGTAAAAATCAATGATGTTGACGGAATGAAGAGAACAAATATCCTGTTCAGTTTTGGCTTTAAAAAGGCCAGAAGTGAAAGTGATACGAGTATAATATCAATCAACAATTTTAAAGCGAAAACAGAATTTAATCAGGAAAGATTTCAGACTTGCTATTCTTTTTAATTTGCAAATGCCCATGTGGTATTAAATAAAAACGAAAGTAGAATTTTTCAGCACAAATCTGTAGCTGTTAACTTGAATTTGTGGAAAAATAAAATTATAGGTCATTTAAATGTTACTTATTAATTTGTAATAAAGATTGTTTGGGTTTATTTAAAAATATTGGGGTGAGCAAAACATGCAGTTTAGTTCATTTCAACAATACTTTCTGCATGTAGAAACTTTCTTACAGAACAATTCAGTCTTATAAACTTTCAGTACAAATGTAGAAATAAAAGTGAAAGTTTCTGTTCAAGCAAAGACACTTAAAAATTAATTGATACAGCATTGTAAAAAATGATTACATGTAGTTATCTTGATGCACTTTATTTTTCATTTTGCATCAAAATTAGTACTTTGCAATGTTGAATTTTTTAAGTCTTTGCATGAACAGAAAATTTCACATATGAAACAATAAATTCATGGTAAAAGTAAAAATTTCAGGCAAAAAAATGACAATTTCAAAACTGCATTTAAGTGCCAGGAAACCGCCAGAATGCAGGATTTTGCCTCATTTACCCCAGAGCCGTAAGGACGCGGAGCATTGGATCGCCTTCTACTTTTTCATTTCAGCCTCCTACTTTTAAATTTGTTGAAAGCCCTGCAACCCAGCTGTATGTTTACAAGTGGGCTTAGAGTACGCAATAATCGAGAACGGAAAACATTAAATGCGATGTATAATGATTGACTCACCTATCAAGTCCATCTCGCCAGTCCTCTGTTGGAGTTTTGTATATAAACGCACTTCCTGGTTAGATGGTAATTTAAAAAATGTTGCGGTTTGTGATCAGACTATCAAGGGCGTACAACTCTGTACAGGTTGTAATAACACATTAGAAAGGATAACTCTTTTCCGTAGAATGGTGAGACTGGTTGTAGAAGTATTTAGCGCATAGTAACAATTATATTTAATCCGTTGTAATACTGTAGCGTGATTATTGAACTAATTCTAATTCAATTACATCGCCATAGTTTTGGGCTGCTGTTACATGTATCCTGAGCAGGAAACGTGTATGAAAATTGTGAAAGTTAAGCAAGGGATTTGGGCCCATGAATGCGACTAAATATATATGCATTAAATGCTTAAAAATATTTCTTCTCTCTGACTACCTACATATGTATAAACAAAATATACATATTATTATATTAGTATCTAACCTGTGATCGTCTTAAAAGCTTACAGAAGGTAGAAACTGACTATTCTGAACGACTTATGAGGGTGATCGGTGGGGGAAATAACATGCATGTATTTGGGATAAATTATTGGTTATGTATAAAAGTAATTTCATGTTAGAAGAGGGGTATGTACATAAAATCTATACAGACTATCCACAATTCAGATGTCTGTAAAAATAGTCAGGAAAAGGCAAAGTTGAATAGGTTGGGGGTCATTTAAAAATATTCTGAACAACCACTGGGACAAAAAAAAACTTATGTGAAAGCTTCCTGACATAGAGAATAACCCCAACCCCCCAAGTCATGGTCATAAAGGAAGGATGAGGCCACAAAAGGGAATATGAGTTTCGACCTACTGCTAGAACACCCCCCCCCCCCCCTGCTAATTTTATACACGCCTTTATAATTGGATAGCTCAATGGACTTCAAGTTTCTTGCAAGCTGTTCTAAGTGGGTAAAAGTTACAAAGAAAGATGTTTACACTTTAAATGTACAAGACCTCAGTTCACAAGGTAGAGCTTGCAACGGAACTGCTTCTTGACAGAATAGCACCCAAAGACTCGGAGGAGGGGGTGAACACAACTAGTTTACATATTGCTCTCTCTCTCTCTATATATATATATCTCTAAAGTGTGAAAAAATACATACCTCCGGTGAGGGTATTAGGATGGGGCCTCGATAGGAGATTAAAGTTTACATAAGCATATTGGGGAAAGCATCTTCAAGAGCAGAAGGGTTGTGATTAGTCCTGTGAGCGTCCTCAGATAGTGCAGGTGTCAGTTTGTTCAAATCATGTATCCACCCGGGGGATGTTGGGATGCGGACTTCATAGGAGAACACGTTTTACAGGATGTTTTTAGAGTGTAAAGTTTTCACCTCTCGTGCTACCCTTTCTTTAGTCATTTGGTTTTCTCTTTCTTTGTGCCTGTGTCTATGAAGCGGAATTTATAACGGTTTATTTTAAAACGTATGTAAATCAGTAAAAATGCTTTCTTGAACTCCTCTGCTTATAGCGGATTTAAGGATCGATAAAATTAGAGAGAATAAAAGCAGACCTTTGTAATTTTCATAACCGATTAGGATGCAACGTCCCCTTCCGAAATATTTCAAATATGTTATGATATCCTCCCCTGGGGTCCCAGCGCAGGGGTCACAATCTCGTTTGGTCATTACCCATTTTTACACTATAACTCTGGAGTTGGTGTTATGACGTACCACGTGTTTTAACTTACATTTATACATGATGCTCAAGGTCATGGTCGTGAGGTTTCTTTACCGTACATCTACCGTGACGCAATATTTCGGTTCATAGGCGTAGCTTGGGTTCGAATATTACCGAGGCAGGGGGTCTGCCCCCCAGAAGCTATCGACATTTTAACAACGTAAAAGGTGTTGTTTTTTTTACCGAGGCAGCTGCCTCGGTTGCCTCAATGGAAGCTACGCCACTGCGGTGTAGTGGGTTCTCGTATCTCACTTCTAAATGCTAAGCGTCCGTAGATGTATTAATCTCTGTGTAGTTTTACATATTAGGGTTGACGCGAGATTCAAACTTACAGCGTCCTGTTCATGAAGTGAACGCTACAACCACTGAGTCACGTGACCTTAGATACACTACATGAAACTATGAGTTCTTTATTTTGCTTGCTGGAGGTTGATCTTTTACCACGTAGTACTTCAGAAAATATTTATTATTAAGAATAAAATGAGCTCCTTAATAACAAATCACAGGGATATGAAGTGGGGAGGTCACACGGTCAAGTGATGTGATGCCCAACAGCCTTTTGAATGAATTTGATTTCTTTTCACACCATTTTATATCCCAGTGAAATATTTGTAATAGTTATTAATTCATTCTACATGCATTTGCAATTAACAGACCATTTTAGAATTGTTGTAATAATGATGAGAGAATGTGTATGTAACTAGCTATGAACATGAGATTGGTGGTTAGGACGAAATTAGGGGAGCTCCAATCGGACAGTCTGAGGAATTTCGAACGGGAAGAATAATTCGTATTTCACGACTAGGCCTGGCTAATGATGATGCTGTGAATGTTTTACTGAAACATTACTGAACTAGATTCTATGACTGTTATAACAATCTACTTTACCAATACAACCTGCCATTCGGTCAAATGCTGTCTGATGCGTTTCCTATCAATTGTTAGGCCGTTCTTTACAAACTAATTTTGACTACGTATACCTCCGTTTACCTGATCAAGATGTAGGGCTCACGGCGGGTGTGACCGGTCAACAGAAGATGTTTACTCCTCCTAGGCACCTGATCCTACCTCTGGCGTGTCTAGGGGTCCGAGTTTGCCCACCTATCTATTTTGTATTGCCTATAGGAGTTATGAGGTTGGTCACTGTTCATTATCTTCATCTACTGATATAGTGGTTTTTTTTAAATCGGTTTACTTGATTTGTCCCAGTGTTAATGACTATTGACTCCAAAAAAAAGCTTCAATGGAAATGATGCTAATTGTTTTTATATGTTTTCATAACAGAGGAGTGTACATGTACTCAGTGCATACTTCTGAACTTATTTACAAAATACAGAAAATTTGTGATCGAGCGATTTACTAGGATGTGCACTGACCTTAGATTGGTCAGGGCACGGGAGACTTGATTAGCCTTTTTATATGATAAAAATTCCCTTTCCCTGTTTTTTGCCCGATTGATTTATTACCATCCATTGTCAGTATTAATCATTCCAATCTTCTTTGCCAGATTAGTTGCACCCATAATTGTAAAATTTTGCACAAATTATACAGTAATTGGAAATTAAATAGGTCGCTGTGGGTTCTGGTAATTGGATAAGCAGCTTCATGATCTCAATAAAGTAATTTCGCAAATGACTGGACTTCTATGAATGCATTAACATTTTACTGCCTATAGCAGAATTAAATGTGTTTAAAATGATGTCAAACATACATGTAATCATTTAGTGATCGTTTGTACAATGGAGTACTGTAAAAGTGTTTATTTACGCTAGGGGTTAAAGGACACATCTCGTGTTTTCAAAGAATACAGAATTATATGCATTTTGTCTTCCATATAATTATAGAAATTAATTGTAATAGTTCGTTCGCTGAAGTATTGCGATAATTAGCTACAATACGGACTTAAATCTACGAGTGTGTATTGAATTTGAGAACAGAACGGAAAGCATATGCCGTGTATATGTAACAGTGCGTAGCTTCGATAGGACCATTTTATCGCAGTTTATCTACGTCTTTGTCCAAGTGCTTGTTTGAAGAAGTACAGGGACAAATTCTACTGGGGTTTTTTATGGCAAAGTTGTTGTGCCGACAAAAAATATTCACATTTTGTCCCTCATACCTTCCTTCGAAAATTAAAAAAAACCAAACAGTCCACATCCTCTCTACTGACAGCAAGTACACCCTTAAACGGCACAAAACACCCTAATGCAGTGTTATTTACAAGCCGTTAATGTGATAATTGTTTGGGATTTTTTTTTGGGGGGGTTGGTTGGTTTTATTGGAGGGTTTTTTTTGTTGTTTTTTTTTGGTCAATTAAATCTAAGCCTAACACCTGTTCTCAAATATTCTCGCTCGAGGTCGCAAATGACGTCACAGATAATGGCGCGTAAAATATCGAAGAAAATATGCATATCGCATGAATTTCATCGCTTTCAAACTCGAAAACTATACAAACTGTTGCATTTTAAAAAACACATGTAAAGTAGTTTTAAGCATGAAATAAACTAATTTTGCTGGAAAAATTAAAAAGTTTAGAAACATGCGATGTGTCCTTTAAGTACGCGTTTTCCCGTGCCCAACATTACGCATGGGAAACAAATACGTGTTAACAGAATACAATTTACAGTATATCAACTATTTATAACTATACACATGGGAGAATTTACGCGCTTATAATTACGTGACCGCGTAATTAGTGTAATTTCCCCCACGCGTAAATAACCACTTTTACCGCATTCTATAATAAATTGCTGTTTTTCTATGAAGTAGATTTGTTTTCGTTAAGTTCGTCTAGTTATTATATGACGGAGATCAGTGTTGTTTTTCTATAAAGTGTTGTCGTTGTTCTTTAAAATAAAGTTGTTTTTGTATACCTATAAAGTAGTCTAAGAGCAGTGTTGTTCTTTTATGAAGTACGTTTCGTAGGAATTCGGGTTAGAATAGGTCATCTTGCTTTTCGTAAGAGGCGATTATGGAGCGGTTTTTCGGATGAAACTGCAAAAATCAAGGCCCAATGTCACAGCAAGTATGGCACGATAAAGATCACTGCCTGCTTGCGCGGCTTCTGCATTTTTTTCTGCAATGCTACCTTCATCATTCTATGAAACAGCAAAGAAAGCATTTTATTGTTTAAATAAATGCTTCAACTGGTGTGTATACAGGAGATTATTTTCATTTGGTGCCTTGACATAACTTTCTCAAAAGATCGGTTTGATGACTGGCAAGTGCTTAACTTGTGGATGAAAAGAAAGATTAAAGACTCTTGTGATGGCAGTAGCCTCTAAACACTGTTGTTATAAGTACAATTACCTCTCGGGGTCTGATTAAGTTGTGAAAGTAGAAAACGCTTTACGGGCATTCCACCTCACCTTGTAACATTTATATTTACCTTCTCCGAATGTTAATCGAGACAAAAATGTTTTTTTTCCAAGAAAGAACTGGGTCTTTTTCGAAATTTATTGAATATAATTTAAAGTTTAAATGTCCAATTTGAATCATCTTACAGTTGGAAACTTGCAATAAAAAACGTGATCCTCAATCTTGTCATCTTGTGTGATACCTACTTTGACAAACGTCAAATGTGCAGGTTATCAGAGTGTTTGGTAAGAATGTATAGGCTCTAACAGGTCAATCTATACCGAACACTGAGCCCGTAGCACTGTACCGGAAGTTATCCTAGTCTATGCTGGTTTGTTCATCCAGGGTGGGGGGGGGGGGGGTATGAATGTTTAGTAACCCAGTGGATGGGTTTTGACTAAAACACCTTACAATAACAGAGGAGTGAGTACATATGTCTTGCCCAAAACTCTCTTTCGTATGTCAAACCCTTAGTTCTGATTTCGAACCCTTAGTTCTTTAATTTACTGAGAGTTGTTGGTGAGTTGAGCTCTCAGGACGTCGAATCCGCGTAATATATGTACACATTGTAACGACACATCCAGGGGATGCTTACTCCTCCTAGACACCTGATCCCACCTTTGGTGTATCCAGGGGTCAGTGTTTGTCCAACTGTCTATTTTGTATTGCTTATAGGAGTTATGAGATTGATCACTGTTCGTTATATTCACCTTTCATCCACTTAAAACTCTATACAGTAATAGTAAATATGTGTAATTACAGAAAATGTCAGATTCCCTTCGCGTAGTTGATTTAAATTTTAGCGGTCTGTAATCTTACATGCGCTGCAGACGACCATCTAAGCCGCGGACCCTGATACCGATCGAGGAACTTCGGAACGAAATACGCATGGAAGCGACTGAGCGACAATACATTTCGAAAATGATTTTTAGGACAAAATTACTTGAAAAATGGATTCCATGTAAAACTAGTAATTTCAGGCCGACATGAGGCGGGTGATTATATGCTATGGTTTTTAAAAGACGGCCATGATTAACTGCAGGCTTACATTAGTAACCGTAATTATATATATCAAAAGCTATCATTATCATTTTATTAAATCCACTATTACGGTAGTTAGATATATTTAATCCCAGTTTTGATGAATAACATGAAAAAAATTTCAGCGAGTCTAATTTTGGTGTTATAATTGTAATCGAGATCGATATACGGAATCTGTTAGCTCGTACGATTTATTTCTACACTGAAAAGGGCTATCTAGATATAGGGATAAAGGGCTATCTAGATATAGGGATAAAGAGCTATCTAGATAAAGGGATAAAGAGCTATCTAGATATAGGGATAAAGGGCTATCTAGATATAGGGATAAAGGGCTATCTAGATATAGGGATAAAGGGCTATCTAGATATGGGGATTTCCTTTAGATTTTATAGCTGTTATACACTTTATTTCATTCACTTTTTTTAATATTCATTCGTTGTGTCATATAGATATGGTATAGATTATACATGTTTGTGTCGTCGGATATTATCTAATGAGATGAGATATTATCTAAAATGTTAACAATACCCTTAATCTGCCGTCATGTGTTTTATTTCGAACAATAATGAAGGACTGACAGTAGACAAAATAAGCTTCGAAAAAATAAATATGAAGGTTTCTAAAAGGTTTGTTTTATATAGATGGTTACCAGGAAGTTGCGGCCAATTTGATGTTTGTGTCAACAAGTTTTCTTCTTATTACATGTAGTTGTTATTAAGCATGAATGTGCCGCAAGATTACTAGCAAAAGCCATTTATAAGCAGCGGAAGAAACATAGAATTGTGCTGTGTATTGCTGAAATTGTTGTGCTTTTTTGACAGCTCCTTCTTCAATACAATTAAAAGTCGGTGATATTCATATTTTATCGGTCGACAGGGGATGCTTACTCCTCCTAAACACCTGATTCCGCCTCTGGTATATCCATTGTTCCGTGTTTGCCAAACTCTTTATTTTGTATTCCTTTTAGGATTGATGAGATTGATCACTATTCGTGATCTCCATCACCTTTCATTTTAAAAAATGCTTTGTTTTTCTATATTTGAAATGAAAAAAAAATTCTAACATTATTCATTTTTATTCTTATTGGATTCAATATATCCCAGTGAACTTGAAATTACCAATACGACAACATAGATTGTCTTGTTTAAATGTTTTACTGAAGATAGGCGTTAATGCAAACCAACAGCTCAAGTCAATGACAAACTTAATGGCTTCAGCTTCTCCATTGTCAGTTTCCCATATTTACTAGTGCATAGCAATACTTAATTATCACCAGCTTGTAGTGTTTATTTCCCCCAACTGATTCGATACGCGAGAGCATACATTGCGAACGATCAACTTCTTAACCGATGCAACCTATTGATAAATAAGTTGATGTTACATGGGTTTCAACAGTCTCCGTTAATGTCAGCTATTTGCAAATAATGATCTTGTTTGCAAATATATCATGTCGTTTGATCGAATGTTGCCCGATGCGTTTCTTACCGATTTTTATACGAATTTTGACTAGGGCTTAGTAGCATCCTGTTGATCTTATCATGAGAGAGTGTCACAGCAAGTATGACCGGTCAACAGGGGTACTTACTCCTAGGCACCAGTTCTACCTTCGGTCCGAGTATTTCCTGTTATCGATTTATGAAATTCATCAACGTTTGTTATCTTACCTATTTCATGTTTACAAATATGTATTTCCTTAATTTTGATATTCTGTATTGACTGATTACCATATTTATAATCTTAAAATATTCAATTATCATATGAAAAAATATCTAAACATCAAATTTGCAAAGTGTGCATTGCACCTGCTGTACATTGAAAGAGATCACGTAAGTTGTACAGTTTAATTACGGCATTTAACAGTGGACAACGTAACCATGGAAATATAAAAGTCTTTAAAATTACAATTGATAACACATAACACAATTGGGATTTGCTCCCGGTAAAAATATCTCTCGCATTCAAAAACATACAGAAAATATTTGCTGTCTTATGAAACTTTCTTGATAAAATGCCTAATATAATCCCTTCCAAATCTTCGTCAGACGTTGAACCACACAGTGTTACCACAGTGTTACACGATGGTCAGATATTATTTGGTCATTCTGAAAGAAACATGTACATGCATGGTGGATGCAAATTGTAACTAGAACAGTAGAACCTAAAATTAGAAATAAAAGAACGGAGTGAGCGTGAAGGTCCCCTGTCCCACAGCGTGAAGGCAAAAGACCACCACGATAATCGGTATATCTGCATAGTGTCCAACATCGTATGACGTGCACAGGTTATCGGGGTACTAGTCGTCTACGAAATATTTTGGAATAGTGTCAGTCATAGTGCACCTTGAAGACATTGGTAATCAAGCACTATCCATTAACACTAGTGTAAAAAATCAAAAAGAGGAAATGTGCCACATTGCTCACCTTCATAAAGTTGTGAATCTTGTACACTAAAGAATGTGCCGTTTTACTGTGCCCTCGACCTATTCAAGTAAACGTCTACGATTTGACAGTCTGAAGATGGTTTTTGTGGTTTTAATTCTTCTTTTTTAAAATTATTATTCTTAGCCTATCAATCTCTACTATTTCTGTATTGGGTTTAGGACAATTTCAGAAGAGTCCCAAATGCTTCTCCGTAAGAAAAGTATAGCAAGAACAACTGTTTCGGAGTCATACCTGGTATGCTGCCTTTGCGATAAATGTCGCTTCTATCAACTATATTGCTTTTTCCACACCCAATGCACTTTCTAAACAAATTTCGTGCCATATTGACTTGCGAATTCTCTGTAGATATTTGATTTTGGAAGTTAGTATTTTAAATCTTTCACGCATTTACAGCGATCGCACCTGCTGGTGATGAATCGTCACAACCATTGTTCAAGGTCGTAGCTGTGAGGATTTGTATCGTATCAGCACCTACCATGACTCAGGAACTCCATTTTAAATCATAACCAAACGACTCGCGACTTTTACTTCAAATGCCGATTGCTTGACGAAGGTACATTCACTACCTATCTTAATGTCTTAAGTTTGATGCGACACTGGAATCACAAATCGAATACAGGACTTCCAGACTGCGAACCGGGAACACTAATCACTAGAATGCCATTATAAGTATAAGGTCATAAAGGTTTGTCAGCTAACAATAGAGAACATGTGTGAGTATGTCATACAGTCTAAATTCTATCAATTATAACCCCAAGTTCCTGCATGGTGACTTATACTTGTACCCAGAAAACAGGAAATCTAACTTTAACTTTTTGTTACGGATTTCAGCTCAATATGTATCCATGTATATCTGTAGCGTGGATCTCCAATAGATGTGCGGGGTTGAAAATACATGGTTATACAATTTCCTCCCTTGGGGCTTTAGATCTATTACCGGAGTTTTTTTAGTTTTACATTTTTGGTTCATCGTTTATTTTAACCCAACACACGGATTCCCTACTATATGTCTAACAGGCAAGATTTTCAGTGTTTTTTTCAACGAGAATATAGCATCACTTTGAAACCTGAAATCCTGATCCAGGGGCCAGTAATTTCATATTGATAAGACGTACAAAATTCATGAATTACAATTACAATTTTCGAGTTTTCACCCCTATTCCATGAGGACAGAGACCAAGAAATTCATAACTTTTATCTACCTCTTCTGAAAGAAGTCAAATATGTTTACCAGTGTAGGGCAGAGTTAACTGCAGACTGACAGACAGACATCAAACAAAAAAACCACTTAATAATAACGATGAAACTTATGGTATACAAGTGTATATGAATTGTCTATATTAGCGAGACTTCAACCTGGCACAATCTCCACGATACATGTACAATACCTGCATTGAAATATTTTAGACATGTAATACATTTCCTGAGATTCCACAATGTTTATTTCACCACTTTGATTGATAGACTGTTTTTGTGCAAAAATTACAACATAAACATTCACCCATTGTGCAAAATATGAATGAATGTAAAAAGAAAATCACAACCCATGTCAAATTGTAGATGAAATAGATTCCAATAAAGCGAAACGGTTCAGGTTCAAGGTCAATTTACTCCCACGTGATCTTCTTTACACTTCATCTTCCTGGGCATATTCGTTCACAGTCTTTGACTTCAGTAAGGAATTTATCATGAACAAAACCTGATCTAATTTCTGGTCCATTTTATTCAACTGCAAAATAAAAAAAAAATTCAGAAAATACAAAATAGACTTTCAGACCTTTAAACAACCGACAAATGCCCTATGGGCCACATCACTAGCCTTGTTCGTAGAAAGAATTAGTATTAATGAAATTTAGGTCGCACTTGAAATGTGTGTCATTGTTCCACCTGAGCTTTAGATGTACCCGAGATGCATGAAGGTCCCCACACGGAATTACTCAAAATGTTCCTTTCCGATTACCGAAGTTCCATTAACAGTTACCCGAGTGTCACTTATCCCAAACCGAACTTTACTGTGGAAATTTTAATGGAGGAGTTGGATGACCTTTCTCATTCAAACTCTAAGAACAGTGTATCGTCAGTGTTCTAGAACCCCGTTTAAACACCGCAACCTTTGACCCAGGGATCATGAATTTCACAAGTTTAGGTAGAGGAATCCATGTTCGTTACTATGGAGAGCCAACGAGTTCAATATTCTATCTTTGTAATTATGTATTTGTTGTTACTAAATGTGCCATTGGTTCAATGTAAAATAGAAAAATGTTAATCGTTATCTTGACATTTGTAGTACATAACGGTATATTCGTTATTTGAATGGCGTAAGATGTAAAGGAATGTAATGTCTGTGTAGATGCGTAACAAGTGAATGCATTATTTATTCAATGTAAATTTGAAATTAGATCTTCGTCATCCGTATTTGAGCATTTGCACATTGCAGTTGCGAGTTACAGTAAAATATTTTGGTAATCCGTCCGATGATAGTTCGATATTCGAATTTGCTTATTCGTTTACTGCATTTCAACATTTGTTCGTTGTTTTACCATTATGACGACAGAGGGGGCGTGCTACATCGAATCTTTTGGGAAACAGACTATAGAATCATATTGGAGGACCAGTTTATGTGACATTTCCTCGGAGCTATTATTTTCCCGGCCTTTCGAAGTCCGAGGTAAATTATTTTATTTTGTGCAAGGAAGATATTTCGATAAGCAAATTCATACCATATTTTTACTATGAGTTTCATTCCTTCTGTTTATCATAAGTAGAGTTTCTCCTCCTCCGATGTACTGATTAATAGAAAAATTACCCCCAATTATAGATAATCTATTGAAAGTTTTGATAATCGATTAATCAAAATATAACTTTAAGTAATTTATTCTCATGCTTTCTTGATTTATTTTCTGTGAATGTAACTAATTCATAAGTATTAATTTGATAAATGAATCCAATGATAAAAAATACATCAAAAATGCATTTCAGAAATCACCTCAATTTTTTTACCAATTCATTCTTCATTCAATAATAACAAATTTAATACTTGAAATTAATCGATTATTAATCAATTATAGTGCGTCCGATTATACTGATAATCAATCATGAAAAAATATTCCGATGGTTCATTACTACGACTGTTTAAAAGGTTGAACACAATTCCCTAACAGGGCAATTGTTACACTAAAAATGGAATTGTTACTCTTTTTTAGTGTAATTAACTGTATCATTGGGATTTTCAGTTGTTTCCCCTCTATTCTCGTGTTTGCTTTGAGTAAAAAATTAAGTGCAAGAATACTTCTACATCCTCTAAATATTTATAGTCTAGGAAGCGTATATTTACATATATGTACAAGGACTCTATATGTGGCCAACAAGGTTTATAAATAACATCTAACATAGACTATCAAATAAAAAGATGTTTCTTTCTCTGCTTTAAACATACAAAATGAGTGGTTTACAATAAAGAGGCCTGACAGAGGACAACTGGAACAATTTTTTTGACAAGAGAAAAGTATCTCAAATTAAACTATATCAAAATACCCCCGGTAATGTTGATTAATGATACATTTTTAACAAAAATAGGAGTTTTGAAATTGGGGTGTCTGAAATTGAATTAGCTATCTTGTCGAGAAAAAAAGAAGGGGGTGATCAGATACGAAACAAGTGCTTGTGGAAATAATGTAAAATTCAAATCTAGGTCATGGCTCAGGCTACTGGTTTTATGGCCTGGCCTAGTAAAAATTATGGAAAAATAGCCCGACTGGTCTATTACATAAAAACATTAAATATGTTACATTCAAGGTTGGCTGTCATTTAATGAAAACAACTGGTAAATGAAAACTGATTCACTTTGTTTACAAATATAAAACCCATAGGCGTCGGAACCGGAGGGCTAGGGAGGGGTTAGCCCCCTCCCCCCCCCCCCCCCACCCCACTTTTTTTGCAAAGATAGACATAATAACCCCCCCCCCCCCCCCCCCCAAACGACGTAGAAACTTTTTTGTTGGTTTACGATGTAGCGCGCGCCCTCTGTCGTCATAATGGTAGAACAATTTACAAATGTTGAATTGCGCAAATGCGAATGTCGAACTAACATCGGACGGATTACCAAACATTTACCACAACTCTCATAGGCTTAACAAACTACAATGTGCAAATGCTCAACTACGGGAGGCGAAGATCCAATTTCAAATTTACATTAAATAAATAATCCATTCACTTGTTACGCATCTACACAAACATATATTCCATTTACATCTTACGCAATTCAAATGACGAATATACCGTTGTGCACTACAAATGTCAAGATAACGATTAACATTTTTCCATTTACATTGAACCGATGGCGCATTTAGGAACAATAAATACATAATTACAAAGATAGAATATTGAACCCGTCGGTTTTTCATACATATGTACGTTACATGTATTGCTGTATGTACTGAGTTTGGTTCTCTCGTGTCCAGTTGCGCTACGGACCAATAATTGTACAATTTCGATACAGATCTCATTGTGGCTATACACATAGTTTAAGTGCTAAATGCTCTATGATTTTCAAATATTGTAATAGTCTAAAGGTTTTAATGACACACATACTCACACAAACACACAAGGACTCGTGCAGGCAGGGACCATGAAATTCACATTTCCCCCTTTAACCAAATATGGTCTGTATCCAAATTGGTTCAAGAACTTTAGAGGAAAAATTAGAATTGTCAAAACGTTTACGAACGACTTATGGATACGGATCGCAGTATGTCACGTGAGTGAAGCAGGACGGAGGTGACCGAAAAAACATTTCTACTTAAGGAATTATGATTTGAAAGAAATTGGCACTGAGTATATTCTTATATATGTAGCTAGTGTATAATCTGTTTCTCCATTGAAGGCATTACGACCCTTCCACATACAACCTTCTGCAGTCTTAATTCAAACCATGATAGTTTATTCCATATTGTAAACAAAAATATAGTGAGACTATAACTGATCATCAGCCATAAGCCTATTCAAACCATCTCCCTAATGAGAAAATTGATTTAAACCCCCTAATGAGAAAATTGATTTAAACCATCTCCCTGATGAGAAAATTGATTAAAATTTTAACTTCTAGTCTAGTATTAGCACGCACTTAAAACAATTCTGATTAGTGATATTTTAAGTAAGACTTTTAATTACCTGGTTTTCACATCGAACGATCCTTGCGCTGATGGTGAGTTTTTCCCGCTCTTTGTTATGGTATCCACTGGAATATAACGTACTGGGTTTCCCGAGAGTCTGGTCTAACCTACGTTATCAAAGTATTAATGATTAATATAATGTGTATCACACTGTTATTATAATAATTAAAATCATATTGAAAAATTCAAACATAATTTTCCCTCAGAATAATTCAATATATACCTTGCAGATTCTGCTATAAATTTCGATTGTTAAATTCATGTGTCTGAGTACAGAAATCAGTAGTGTGTCATACACTTTTATGAATTGGGAAATGTAAATATTTAAATTCGTAAAGAACTTGGACTTCTAAAACAAAGTTGTACACATGAAACGTAAAGTTTTCATTTTTTATTTTTATTTTTCGTTTTCCGATACTCTTGTTCAAAGCAACGCGTTTAGAAAGCAAACCGTGGTTGGTTTGTGTTTGGTTTTTATTATCATTTCTGGTAGTCATGATGCCTCTTTATAAGCTTACTCTTTTATCAAACGCATGCACCTCAACGACAGTGTCAGAATCTCAAAACCCTGTATCAAAATCTAAAACAAAAACCTTAATCTTACCTTCGTTGTAACTCTTTGATTCGGACCATCATATTTAAATGACCTTGAGAATATTGCTCTATCACGTCGCGTACGTCATAAGGTTTACGTGCTTGCTGTCGAAATAGAAAAAAAATACCCACGATAATGGTTTCTGCAGTCTTCATAAAAGTCAAAGAAACCTCTCTAGTCCTGAAATTTGAGACTCTTCTATTTATATCATATTTATTAATTTCTTTGTGGAAATATTCAAAAACGTAATGCCTTTTTATTTCCTGATTCATCTTCTTGGAAAATGACGTCACAATATGGTGGTTTTACAAAGATATAAAAAAAAATCTACTTTTAACAAATACCAATTTTTCAACCAAAACAGCTAAAAACATTATCTTAGATTAGTTGAAAGAAAATTACGCATGTTTTACTCGTCTAGACATCGTACACAATAAATTGAAGTGATCATAAGAATTAAAGTCCAAAATTGTAAGGGCACTAATTTCTTTTAGTGACTTTAGAAAATATATTAAACATGTTCTTGGGTTCTTGATTTCGTGGGCAGTTTAGATACACGAAAATGAGAGTTTTTACACAGTAAACAATTCTACTGCATATCTTAACTATACTGTCTTTCTGATACATGTGTACATGTACTTGGCTAAGCACTCTACCGAAATAGTAGGTTTAATTAAATCAAATTGAATACGATCCTAAGCTTTCAATCCATTTATTTGATCGACATGGCTTGCAAATCCAAAATTCATTACGTAAAAATACACCTACAAATATAGATGTTACTATGGTAACTGAAAGTTGGCCATTTTTATATACATGTAATATGATCAATGTTCAATAAATTTATATGACGAAAGAAATAAATACCTGGAATTTCCGCCTGGCTACGAAGTATTTGATTTTTCTAATAACCCTAATGGCTGTTTTGTGTGCGTCTGTTAATCTGAAGAGAATAGAAGATTTACATGACATTCAATTTAGTTTGGGAAAAAGAATCGGTGCAACAGAGAAATGGTCTCCGAAAAATTGGATGTTCAATACAATGCTGATTACATCATCGTCCAAAGACAAGCGATAGTAAATTACTCAACAGCACGTCAGCGCGGAGACTTTATAGGAAAAGCATTTATTTTTCACTCTACACTTACAAGAAACATGAAACGACCTAATCTTAATAGATTGGCACGTTGCGTAAAGAACACGAGTTCGTTAAGTCTGTTATTTTTTTCTAGGTCTTATTTCACCGATATGCGATTTTAACAAGACAAGTGTGTGATGTCCAATTCATCTGTTAATATCCATCTCTTCTGTTTATGGTAATGTGCAATTCATTAGGATGGCACTATCGTGCATTTGATTTATGTTTAAGAATTCCATTGAAAATGATGCATGAAACGGTGAAGAATATGACAACACATTTCGGGGCTGTGTCATTGTCCCGTTATCTGGGGATGGTTTTGTTTCATTGTCCATCCCCCTTAGAAAAGCGCCATAGCATTTTGAATGTCAAACATTAATTTAAAGCTTTAAAACAATGTCAACCCTCTACTTTTCATCTCAGGTATTACACTTAAATTCTAGGCATGAAAAAAACCCTGGTAACTGCCACTATTCCTGAAAATTTATTAATACAAATACTGCCGATGACTGTGTACCCCACGGCTGTTGCTACTGAGGAGTACCGCATGAAAACTAATAGAAATAAAAACTTTTTATGCATTTCTTAGTTTTCGGTATGCATGTATAAGATATCAAACGGTTCAACAAGACGTATTCATCTAGGTTGAGATAGCCTAGTGAACATTGTGCTCTCTTTACAACCGGAAGTTCCCGATTCTTGATCCCACCATCGCATCACACCTTAACTTTGAAAGCGAGTGTTGCTTCGCCAAGCGATATCCACTGTGCGTTAGCATGAGAAAGAAACCTTACTGTTACGGCTGTGAACGTCACGCATAACTCAATATTTGTAGCCACAGGTGCTTGTGGACAGAACTTCCGGTACCCCCCTTCTTTTATTTTTAAATGTTCAATTCCTTGGGTATTTCGGACGTATTTTTGATAAAATATGTAACTTCAGAGTTTATCTATTTCAATGGAATACACAAATCTCGCATAGAAACCGTTTTTAAAAATGTCATATCACCGATCATAATATAATGATCGGTGATATGCCATTTTTAAAAACGGTTTCTATGCGAGATTTGTGTATTCCATTGAAATAGATAAACTCTGAAGTTACATATTTTATCAAAAATACGTCCGAAATACCCAAGGAATTGAACATTTAAAAATAAAAGAAGGGGGGTACCGGAAGTCCTGTCCACAAGCACCTGTGTTTGTAGCACTTCATCTAAACCTGGAGACGTGCATACATGAGTGAAATATTCTAGAAGGGACGCAGAGCAACAAAACAAACAAAGACCTATTTGTTGTATCTTACCACAAAAATGAGATAGATGAGTAATACTGTTAAGATTAAAACCGCAGAATGGTCACACACACAATGTGCTTTATACTAACACCATGCACCTATGTACATCATCTGTAAAATTTGAAAATTCTAATTCCTTAAATACATACTGGACTACTTTTTCTGCCTCTTCATTATCATAATCATTGTCATCCATGTAGGTATCCCCAGTAATGCTATTGGAATGATACGTACTAGAACCAGAACACTGCCTTTGGTAATCCCTCCGCGGGTTTCGAGGTGTTCCGGCTAATTAAGTACAAAAAGCATTTGAACAAGTCGCATATCATAAAATATTACAATCGTACATGTACTTACATCTATTGAAAATAGAATGACCCAAAAGACTCTAATGTTAATAATGAAAAAAAATGCAAACAAAGATGTCGCGTCTGCCATTCACGAGATGACGTTGGTTTTATAAAAAGACAAATCGTTGCTCCTATACCGGGATATTGTATATGACAAAGGTGAAGGTAACAAAAGTGATCAATGAAAGGTGAAGGTAACGAACAGTGATCAATGAAAGGTGAAGGTAACGAACAGTGATCAATGAAAGGTGAAGGTAACAAACAGTGATCAATGAAAGGTGAAGGTAACGAACAGTGATCAATGAAAGGTGAAGGTAACGAACAGTGATCAATGAAAGGTGAAGGTAACGAACAGTGATCAATGAAAGGTGAAGGTAACGAACAGTGATCAATGAAAGGTGAAGGTAACGAACAGTGATCAATGAAAGGTGAAGGTAACGAACAGTGATCAATGAAAGGTGAAGGTAACGAACAGTGATCAATGAAAGGTGAAGGTAACGAACAGTGATCAATGAAAGGTGAAGGTAACGAACAGTGATCAATGAAAGGTGAAGGTAACGAACAGTGATCAATGAAAGGTGAAGGTAACGAACAGTGATCAATGAAAGGTGAAGGTAACGAACAGTGATCAATGAAAGGTGAAGGTAACGAACAGTGATCAATGAAAGGTGAAGGTAACGAACAGTGATCAATGAAAGGTGAAGATAACGAACAGTGATCAATGAAAGGTGAAGGTAACGAACAGTGATCAATGAAAGGTGAAGATAACGAACAGTGATCAATGAAGGGTGAAGGTAACGAACAGTGATCAATGAAAGGTGAAGGTAACGAACAGTGATCAATGAAAGGTGAAGGTAACGAACAGTGATCAATGAAAGGTGAAGGTAACGAACAGTGATCAATGAAGGGTGAAGGTAACGAACAGTGATCAATGAAAGGTGAAGGTAACGAACAGTGATCAATGAAAGGTGAAGGTAACGAACAGTGATCAATGAAAGGTGAAGGTAACGAACAGTGATCAATGAAAGGTGAAGGTAACGAACAGTGATCAATGAAAGGTGAAGGTAACGAACAGTGATCAATGAAGGGTGAAGGTAACGAACAGTGATCAATGAAGGGTGAAGGTAACGAACAGTGATCAATGAAAGGTGAAGGTAACGAACAGTGATCAATGAAAGGTGAAGGTAACGAACAGTGATCAATTCCATACATCCTGTAAAGAATGCAAAACTGAGAGTAGGACAAACATGGCCCCCTGGAAAATAAACTGTAAAGAAAGAAATAGCATTTCCCTGAAAGATCATTCGTATTTTATGATTTCATGTCAATTTCGACTGGGGATATATCTAAACATTTTGATGAATAGAGAAGGAGACATACATATTTTGTGATCCCGAGGTTAAAGGTCGAGCTCAAAAAGGGTCTCCAATCTTAGTTTAATACACTTTCATTGTGACACAATATTTTTTAAAGTTTTATTTTCTATACACTTTCATATTTTACAGTATTGAAGCAAGATACCCACAGATTATGGTCGTCTGTCAGTTTGTCGTCCATCGTCACTTCTGTTGTGAATATGATGTCTTGAACAATCATACTTGGGCAGTTAACCATTAAGAGAAGACGAAGAAGGATTTGTTTTGCTATGGGTTCTAAGGCCACAACATACCTCCCCACTAAGTTCACTACACTTAGAACATGAAAATTCCTATTTGGGAAAAAGAACTAATGGCTCCTCTCTGTCATTGCAATAATAAATTCTATTACGTGTAATATTTGTGGGACCCTTCTTGTCTACTTTTTTTTCTAAAAGGGAAATTAAAATCTATACCTAGTTTATCCTCAGTGCAAACAGAGGACATGCTCTCCCTGTAATGGTTGCCTAAGGAATCCATCCTTGAGGACCGTCGTTTTCTTAAAGTCAAACTTGCGCGTCGAGCCATGCGCGCCAGCATATTCTCCTCATTGGACGCGTCGTGGATATGGATCTTCCAGGTGGCTTCCGAATGATGTGACGGATCCGCGGCAAAACAGCGCCATACGCACTGCAAAACAAATCAATAGGATGCATGCTTCCTAGTTATTTGAGAGCAAATATGCAAAACGAAGTTCAACGAATCACTTCATGTTCAGTATATATAGCAACAGAGAGCGACAGCAAAGGAGAAGCCAAGACATTAAAAACAGAAAAAGGGTCAATTTAGCCTCCATTACTTGCAATCTCGTTAACGGATCAAAAGGGTAAGAAAGAAATATCTTCAGCATTTATTTCGAGATCATCAGAACAAACTGTTGATTATATACAGCGGGAACCATCCAATAGTCTTTGTACGTGACTATCGTCCTCACAAGTAAAGGACTGTCGATATCATTTTTTTAATACTGTAATTAGTAGTTGTGTTCTATGTATCTGAACCTGTATAAGAGTTGCTGCTGCGGGGATTTGTCTATTAAAGTGTTTCTGTCGCTGCTTCTGTTGAACCTTTAGAGCAAAACCAGATCCAAGTATCCCCTGTAAAATCAAACAAAATTGGAAAATACAATAAGATGAAACGAATTCTTATTGAATTTCGTGGAAAAGAATAGATCATTTTCGAATTACTTTTCTTCCAATAAAAGGGCATTAAAGAAGTCCAAGCAAGAGCAGGGAAGTGTCCCATTATTTAAATAATCACACAGTGTACGAAGTGTACACAGAAATGATACATTTAGCAATATCAAAATAATTTGAAATACAATGATGATATTCCGATGAACTGTGTGGAAGTACGAGTAATCGTACTAAATAAATTCAATTGCACGTTTAAACTGATAAGTTTGTTTCTCTTTTTTTAATTATAATCTCTGAAAGAAATCCAGTATCTTTCAGGGGAAAAAATATGAAAAGAAGGAAGAAACTTTCTCTATAATGTAATTGTATAAATTGTATATATAATGTTCCAATAACCGGAAGTCATGGCGACTACAGTTGAATATTTCCTCGTGACTTTAGATACCAAAAAATATTTTTAATACAATTTCAAAAAAATGTAAAGATGATTTATTGACAAAAGTGGATAAAAAGTTTGTATTTGAAGTATAAAAGAAAGTCTTATCGGAGCTAAACAAAATATGTTAACGTTCCATAGCTGAGAAATATAACACGGTACATGTATATAATAACTTACTGCAGGCAAAGCAAAGAAGGAAATGGCAAAGACTGCAAAACAAGAGGCTACAATTTTTCCCACCCATGTTTGGGGTACTTTGTCCCCGTATCCAATCGTCATCACAGTTATCTAAAAACAGAAGTTTATTACATTTTACATTATTTACAATGAAATGGATTCATATCGATGGTATTTTGTTTGGTTAAATTTTGTAAAGCGCCACACATCAAAAATACCTACAACTCCCCACCAGAGGGCGTCAGCATAGCTATTGAAATCCTTCCTCTTGTCACTCCTTTCTGCGAGGTAAACAAAATACGAGGAGAAGATGAGACCAAGGAACCCTATATACAAAGTCGTGATCAACTCCTGCAAGCAAAAGATACCGAAGTCAGACGAGTTCTGTAAAATCAGTCATGGCAATTACATGTATGTATGTGGTCCATACTATTACAATGATATGTATTCATGGGACATGAACAATGTGTATTTACAGTTTATTAAATACTATTTACATTTTCAAAGTTTTTGCCTCTGATATTTTTTTTAAAAATTGTAATGATAGGCATTACACCATGAAATTGTAGCAGAACGGAACTACTTGATAGATACAGCACCTTTTACCCCTAGTAATGCCCACAGAGATAACAGTAGAAAATACAAGAAATAAGTTTCATTTTTACGGATACTTAAGGGTATGAACTTCAACTCTTAACACCGGAATACTTTGAAGCGCTTTATTATACCGGCGTGAGGTCGCAGTGCATACCCTCGTGTATTTTCGAAAATAAAATTTATGTCTTAAATATATATATATTCCATCAATATCGGAGATGTGTGATATTGGGCGTCTTAAAAATGTTACTATTGTTTGTCATTTTGTTTTTGATGGCGGACAGCTGTTTATAGCATTTTTGTCTGTTTTGGAATTGTATTAGGTTTATGAGGGATCAACCTAAGATACATGTATACTGTACAATTCTTATTCTTGTCTGGTTGACCCCCTTTTTTCCTATGTACATCTTGTTGCAATACCATTATGGTGCAGGGGATCAGATTGGATTATATTTTATCTAAGATGTGTAATACTCTTTATTTAGTACTCCTTTTCTGACCCCCATTTTTGTACTTGTTAATCATAGTTTACTACATTTCATCATTTACTCAATAAATGACATTTGTTCACTTCTACATGGTGTTACGTGTTGTTTGCCTGCTTTTAACAAAAAACAAATTCAGTCGCTTGGCAGGTGAACTAAGGAACATAAAAATACATCGTTGACAAAGATAATAATTATCTCCTTATGTTTCTCCAAATCTTTTTTTCAACAAATTATTAGTCCCCTACTGGCAGAACCGAAGGGGGACTACTCCGATTGGCCTGTCCTTCATTCTGTCACAAGTTAGATCATACAGATCAAAGTTCACGTTTGGTACGGTTGACCTATTCTAACCAAGATTCTAAAACTTTGAACTTTTCATGGCTAAATGAACTTCAATTTATATTTTCCGGGATCTTTTTTACTTAGGAAGCTGAAATTTGGGATGTGGTTTACTAAGTACTGTGTGTTGACACTTCAAGTTTAAGTTTCGTCACAGTGAAATGATTTTTACGAGATTTATGGGACTTTGTACCAAATGCAGTTTTCCGAACTTTTCTCTACAATGTTTTAACTTATAAATCAGAATTTTGAAATGAGGTTATATAATGAGTATATACCCATTAATTACAGATACGAATTTGCAATAGAGTTTGTCGAATTCGCCGAATATATTTACAAAAGAATGAAATTATTATATTTCCTAATATTAAGAAACAATATTCCCCCGCTCGTCCAAAAACTAATTTATTCAAACACACACGAGACCTAAACACCACATGACAACGCCAACGTTTGAAAATGTTAGATGGAAGCGAAATTACCGATATTATATAGTTCAAAATACTGGATGTGTGGTTGTTCCTAAAACATAAATAGAATTCAAGGCTGATGATCGATTGATACGACAATAAAAATATCGCAGAGCTGATTAAAGAAAATGCCAAAAGTGATACTTTTGAAATTTCGAGATCGGATAAGGTCCCAGCAATATGTATAGACTTATTAGATTCCATTTTCCAATAAGTTATTTAAGTTTATTTCATTATGCATCAGCTGCTGTCATATATATGCAAGATTATTCTCGCAAAATACTACGCACACGACTTGACTTGTGGCCCTTAGGGAATATCTATTGCTATGCAATACTTGCAGAATGCTTGTTTAATTGCGTATTACTATGTGAAATGCAGTTTCAAATGTCTTATTCGGAGATTGCGTTTTTCTTTCAAACTATAAAAAGGTACACATCAGATATATGTAATATTTATGCACTTTTTAAAAAAAAATGATAAATGACAGGTGTCAATCTAATCCAGTTTAATTACCTGTCTGTGTAGATAAATAACAGATCCTAGAAGGCGCCATGTTCCCCCTTGTCTGTCTACATGTAGCATGCGTAAAATCTGCAGAAATCTAACTCCTCTGAAAACAGAAAATCATCTCAATAATCGTGACATAAAAAGATAACTGAACATAAGTCATCTTTTTTGTAATATTCATCTTTGAAATGTTTTGAGAACACATCATTATTCAATCATTGATTTTCATCAACTAATCTAAGTATCAATATTTCATACATCTTTATCATTTTAAAACTTTTTTTTTCGTTTCTACGTTATTAGAAGCTAATCGTGCCTAAATGTCTATACATTAACCATATTAATGTATTTGATGTAGAGACTAAATTTGGAACACCTGCATGCAAAATTCAAGCGTCTATTCGACAGGGACTGCTCAATCTGAGAACTTTTTTTTTTAATTTTGTAACCAATAATGGATATCTCTCGAGTATCCGGAAAAACGATTGCTTTTTCCAATTAACTTTAGCCGTATTATGAGTTAACCGAGAAATATTTGTCCATGGTGACTACTGTCAAACCTGTCAACTCGCTGTACTGTGATAAACGAACGTGACCTTCTGCTTACTCTTTTCATGCAATCTTAGAAATTCTCAAGGGGACGATACATACGACATGGATTCCAACTCAGTATTATCTCTGTCATTTATTTTTAATCTGCATAAAATGCCCTGCCATTGTGCTAATGGATCTGCTGTTTTGTTTTTCGTGGGAGTTCAATGGTTGACCACAAAATCCATAGCTTGGAGATTAGGTAGAACATTTAAATAAACCTAGTTTTATGCGGTATTTTGTAAGAGTACTTTTGCATAGGTTAAGTATTACATGAACATGTAGTAAGTCACTGAGGTTGTAGTGTAGACTAGAATTAACAGTGTAGACAATGATCACGTACTTACCCGCAATCATGACTTAGAGCCTTGATGAGCTACATGAACATGTAGTAAGTCACTGAGGTTGTAGTGTAGACTAGAATTAACAGTGTAGACAATGATCACGTACTTACCCGCAATCATGACTTAGAGCCTTGATGAGCTACATGAACATGTAGTAAGTCACTGAGGTTGTAGTGTAGACTAGAATTAACAGTGTAGACAATGATCACGTACTTACCCGCAATCATGACTTAGAGCCTTGATGAGCTTTACAATACATAAATGGATGCCAAATTCTTTCCAAGTAAAATATTTTCTTCTTCTGAAAATGAGTTCTTTCAACATTTTGATGGGAGTACCTACAGACGAACGTTACATGTATGTTAATCGTGATTTTTTCCTTTGGTTTTCGCTTTGTGCATAATCTGTTTGTTAGTTTGACCTTGTGTGATTGGCCTGCAGAGACTACCAAGGTCTTCCCCGAGACAGACAACACTTTGGTCTGTGATATCATAAATGATTTATTATATCAATAAGTAAAACTTAAGCGATTAAGAAGGGATAGAGTGAGCAAAGTGATAGAGTCCCTCATTTTACTTGAAATGATCTAACTTGCTTAGAACATAACCCACTTTTTCATTGGTTGATTCAAAGTTTTGCGCCAATCAAAATCTCTCTAAATCTCTCTCTCTCTCTCTCTCTCTCTCTTGTCTTTGTTGCTCGAAGCTGTCAACTAAACATTTGACATCACTGTGAGCATAAAAAAAACGATTAACTGCATATATCCTACATTGATTTATTCATACTCATACATGTCTTCCGTCAACCCCCCTTTCTTCTAGTGTTTCTTAGTCTAGCTATCTGCATAGAATTCATATATATGCTAGACTTCAACAGAGAATTTAAATTATCAAAGAACTTAATTTGTTCAAATCGTATACAATATTCATGCCAATTTCAAGTTTAATCAATGATACATATGCAAAACTGTAAGGCAGCACGTGATGGATTTCGCTGAATGGTAATTGCTCACTGCTGTTTCATGCCGTTTTGTGTTTGCCGTAAGTATATCTATATACATATAAACAAAGTAAAACATATGCGAGACCCGGTCTGGTACATGTATCTGGGTCTTGGCTTGATAAGGGGTGTGACAAAGAAGGCGTGCCTCAATTGTCTGCATATTAAATCAGAACTAAACTTCAGTTTAAGAAAGACTTTTTTCTTAGAATTAAAAACCAGACAGTTGAAGTTTAAAGGAATCGTTCTCCAGAAACGTTTACCTATACCACATGGAAGAGCCTCGATAAGTTTATTTTTCTCCAAACAACATGCAAATTAAATAATGTAAGAGAGATATATGCTGCAGTGAAATATCTACTATCAGCGTAGATTAAAAAAGCGAGGAGCTTATTCATAGCATATCTAAAAATACAGTTAACATGATAAGGAAAAAAATATCTTATAACAGAAAGATAATATAGATAAATATGTCCAATGTTCGTTTTATGCTTTCATTGATTTGGCCTTGGATATAACTCTATAGTCTGTTTTTATTACATGTATTTCTATTTTATTTGTAGTTTTAATGGTTTCTTTTAATGCAATATAGCATTAGTAAATAACGTTTTCCTCTTCTAGTCGATCATGAATTTTTCTAGTTTATAGAAGTAAAACGCTTTTCAGACTCCCTAATAAGGTGCTTTGGTAAATTTCGATTGGCAGATACTAGTACCATGTAACAAAAATACTATGGAAGTTTATTTAAATGTAAATCTACTGATATGAAAGTTATCCCCCTTGACAACAAAGGTATTGCACCTTAATGAAGGACAATGGGTGTTCAGAAATATGTTACAGTCTGTGAAATATTAAAATTATAGGACATGTGGTACCGCGATTGGTACATGTAAACCGCATATTTGACGTGAACTTTTCCCATTTGAACCCATCACCATTGTTGTATTCTGACGCAGGGATTGTCCTATGAATATCGAAATTCAAGGCAATAGCATGATAAATTTGAAACTCAGTAACACCTCCCTATAAATTTAACGGAATATGATATACATTGTGGATTTATGATTGAGTTACGTTATCGTGTGTATCATATGATGTACCGGTATTCGTATTTTTGTGCATATAATGACTTGAACTTGAATTGAACTTGGTCCGAAATCAAACTGTCTTGATATCATTTATATTTTCTAGCCCAGTTTCCAATCCTCTGTAGCATGCAAATATTAAACTTTTTGACGAACATAGCACATTTGTCCGCCAGCTCTTCTTGATACAATAATTAAGTTTACCAGAGACCACAGAACCATGAAATTAACAATGAGTGTAGAAATTTATGCGTCCATTGTATCTATGCTGTAAGATTGTCTTTCACATGTACTGGAGTAAGCATTGTTTTTCATTGTAATATCTCGACATATTTAGTCCTACCCTGGAACATAAATCGCTGACTCAGGGATCACAAGATTCATAATTTTGGTAGAGACTTCTACTCAGTATAACCAAATACATATATTACTCTCCGTTTGTTTATTGTATGGTCAGAAATAAAGAAGATTTTCAAGAAGAAAAAGAATTGATTCCTACATTCTATATGAGCTACGTAGCCCCACCAAGGGCCTAAAGCACTGTCAGAGAGGTCAAGGATTTCACAATTTTGGCAAAATGCGCTCAGTTTATCTGCTTCATGTTCAGGAGTAAAATAAATACATTAAATACATTTCTTCTATATCACGTATTTATCTCACCCTCGGGCCTGAACCTCTACCCCAGGGACAATAAACCTCACGACTGAAGTAGAGGCTTCCATGCTTCTTACCACTATACACATGATTCTGTTACTTGTTCAGACGTAAGGAGGGCCTTACAGATTGCGTCAATTTTGGTAAGTTTTGACGTCATCCCTAGAGCCCTAAAGAGACAGTGACAATGAAATTTTCGTCTTTTATTTCCGTATTCCTACAGATATTGTACACCAATTTTAATGACCACTGGTCAAGCAGTTCCTCGTCAGAAGTGGTGGACGGACGGGCATGGATAGCAATAGTTCACACGCGTGACTCTTGTCGCTTCAAATGTAATTTGATATAATCTATTTCTTATCTCTCATTTTCGGTCAGTGCAATTGACATAGATGTTCCTGTAGATAAGTATAGATTTTAAAATCAAGATTAGCATGTCTTTCTTTGATTTCAACGAAAAGATTTTACGAATCATTTGTGATTTAAAACGTCTAGAAACAGTGTTCGTGTTTTTTGTATTTTTATAATATTTTCATTCATTATGTTGCGTCGAGCGCATTGGCGGATGTTTTTCTGTTTGTGAAATGAGGACAAATATTTTCATACATAACATATCCTGACGTGTTCCAGAGCGTTCTAATCAAGCCAGTTTGAATTAAGAAGATATCGTTGTTTTTTATTTGCAATGTTTAATGCAATATTGACATGTTCACACCAAATTACGTCTTAAAGACAAACATAAGGACAACCTATCACAAATATTCTTAATGAGATATATATATAAAAAAAAATACTACATGTAAACATGTATTTCCTCTGTGTATTGTGACTTTCGTGTACTTAACAAGAATACTCTTATCTACAATAACATCAATCACAGCATAAGACCTATTTATCAAGTACTGAGATGTCATACGTCAGTGGTGTAAAGTTGAACGCAAGAATCTATACACAACAGGACACTTCTCACCACGGCAATGATATGAGTTGTGTCAAGTTAAATAAAAAACGTAATCACTTCTAAAAAAAATATTTGCACGATGTGTTTAAAACATAGGTCGCATGCTAAGCAGCCTAGGTCTGAGCTTCAATAGTTTGATTGCGATTGTCAGTACTTTTTTTTTGGATAAGTATGCAGGATTGCCAAAAGTCAAAAAGATATCAAGTGGAAGACAATCAGGTGACAATTGAATTACAGTAGCATCTTCAATCTGCTGCTAATCTGTCTCCATGGTGACAACAAGATCTTAAACTATAGATTTATCCGAGCTACAAATAACAACGTATATATATCACTGACGGATCTGTGTACACGTCACGT
This sequence comes from Ostrea edulis, assembly GCF_947568905.1. Taxonomy (NCBI): domain Eukaryota; kingdom Metazoa; phylum Mollusca; class Bivalvia; order Ostreida; family Ostreidae; genus Ostrea; species Ostrea edulis. Next base: position 66,590,437 of record NC_079166.1, on the reverse strand, counting down.
GGGTGTGTGTCTCTGATACTGACGGATCTGTGTACACGTCACGTGGGTGTGTGCCTCTGACACTGACGGATCTGTGTACACGTCACGTGGGTGTGTGCCTCTAACACTGACGGATCTGTGTATACGTCACATGAGTGTGTGCCTCTAACACTGACAGATCTGTGTACACGTCACGTGGGTGTGTGCCTCTGACACTGACGGATCTGCGTACACGTCACGTGGGTGTGTGCCTCTAACACTCACGGATGTGTGTACAAGGCACTTGGGTGTGTGCCTCAAATTCCTAGACTAGGCATGATATTTAGTTTTTGGAATTTAAAAATAACTAGTATAAGACAGATGAAAATATTCAATGGAAACACATGTATATTGTACCTGGATCCGTGCCTCAATATTTGTAGTCACTTAAAAATGTATATGCACATATATACATGTATAAACAAAAGCATGAATCACAAGGACAGGCAAACATACACAAACAATATTATTTGAATGCTCTGTGCAGAGATCATAGTAAAACAATATCCTGCTTTGCAAATTGTCAATATTTTGCTTACGAGAGAATGATCCTAACAATATCATTCGACGTCTTAGTGCACATTGTCAATATATATTTACATTCCCATTGGTTTGTTACTTTTGCTATCTATGCAAGTTTTAATGAGAGCCATTTCCTCGTGAAGGTGTTGCATTTGTGAACAATGCGCGTATGAATCTAGATAAACATAGTTCGTCAGTTTTAACGGCTGGGAATTCAAAATTAAAAAAAAATGAAAGTGAAATGTAAATAGAAAAAATTAATTTCACTTTCAAAAATAAATGAGGGTATGAAGTGCACTGTTTCACGATGCACACGTTGTACTTTTAGTGACGCGCTAACGCACTTCTCAAACTGTTAAAGTATGCCTGTGTGAAGCGCTGCAGTTCATATCATCATGTACTTTCAAAATGAAATGAAATTTATTTCTTAAGCAAATGATTAAAAATGCAGTGGATGCGTGTGTTTGTCAAAATTTAAACAACAAAAAACCGTTTAGATTTTTCAATAATAAACATAGTCTATCCTGGTGTTATCTGAGTGTCTGATGAATGATTTTGCTGAGTGGGTGTTTCAATAAAGGATTCCCAGACAAAATGCATGTTATTTTTCCCACTGACAATGCTAAAGTATATCGAAAAGATCGAGGAAGTTGTGCAACATGTGTTTGTCTTGAAAATATCCCTGTATGTTTCAGTGTGGTGAAACAAAACAGGCTCACGATATTTCATTCAATATTAACAGCAAAACAACTAACTGTAAAATACACATTTACACACATTTCATAATTGTATATTTTTGAAGAAATTAAGATGTAAATATTGTTTTATCATTTTCAAATTGAATTACAAGTCATGATCACCACATGTGGCGCGGTGACTGACGTAGAAAGATAAGCTACTGCAGATCAATATGTGAAATCCACTTCGTTGGTTAATAATATCTACAGCAAAACATAGTATGCATTTTTCACCATTAAACACACATTTTGTACGTGGGTTATCTAAAGTGTCTATATACATGTAGTCGTATTTCATTCAATTTCATGAAATACAAACCTACATGCATCATTTATATATGGAAAACTTGTTTCGTTTCTATGTAAACGTAATGCATATTCACCAGAGCCATATGTTAACCACAAAATGGAATTTTGACAAAGAAATCACAATCAAAGAACATCATACAACAAACAGACGATAACGTATGTCTAAAGAGAAAACGCGCTCAGCAATAAAAGAAATAAACAAATCTATATCGTGCACCTTTCTTGAGATACGTATATCTAGCTAGATGCAAACTTTCCAAGGAGACAGATGCAATTTCTCAATTCGACACAACCCTGACTTTATTAACTCCGTCAGATCCGGTCAAAGAGTAGATGCAGTTTCTTGACCGATTAGTAACATATTTTCGCGGTAAAATGCAGATCTACGCAAGATGCAACGGTGTTATTATCAACAAATGTCCATCAATCTACTCTTTTAATATTCATCATTCTCTAACACGCTACCAAACACAAATACACACGGTCTTTAACCTTTTCTCTACGGTTAGTAAGTTTGGCAGTATATATACCTTATCAATTCGGAAACATCACAATGAAATTTTCAAACGTGTGTGAATAGTTTTGGAAGAAAAATCTTTTACCAAATAAGTTTCCGAAGTGATACTAAAATTCGCAATAAATGAACGAGAGACAACAGGCAGAAGAACAGTTCAGACAGAACAGCCATTTTGTAGACCCCGACAACAACAGACAGGAAGCGGAAGTAGAGAACAAAAGAATAACGTTATCACACATTCAGTTTTACCTTATCGCAGAAGTAGCAAATACTTGACCTTCTGACCCAACAGTGAAAACGCAAATAGAAGCCACGACAACTATTAGATCTGTAAAAAGAAAATGGTTTCCATGGTAACTATTCTAACATTTTTCGTGATTGTATACCTTATTGCTGATGCGGCGAAAATCTGCCCCTCTGAGCCAATTGTAAAAACGACCATGGAAGCCATTACAACAAATAAATCTACAAATGAAATATATTTTGTTATGGTAACAGGGATTAATATATATTATATAAATATTATAAGGGGATAAAGGCTTAGTAGTTTATCAATAACATTAATATACGGACAAATAAAAAAATAGATAGATTTCAGAATCTCAGAATCACTTACAACTAAAATTACTAAAGAAAGAGTCTTTAGTACATTGTTGTGTTGGTCATTTGTACTATACTTTCTGGTTTTTAAACAAATAAACAAGCGATCCATGGGCCACATCGCTCACCTCAGTCACCTTGGCCCATATTTATAGATTTTTCCGATATATTCGCATGTAAAACTTTGATCCTTATTGTGGCCCCAACCTACCCCCGGTGGCATATTTATTTTATTTTTATTTTTTACAAATTTGAATCTGCACTATGTCAGAAAGCTGCCATGTAAATTTGAATTTGTCTGGACCGGTGGTTCTTGAGACGATTTTCGTAGATTGTCCCTATATATTCGCTTTGATTCCCTATTGTTGCTCCTACCTACCCAAGGGGCCATGATTTTGATAAAATTCTACCTTTTATATAGATAATAACTTTAATAAAAACAGTAACATGAGCAACTTTCAATAAATTCTTCACATCTCTTTGATATTTTGCAAAGAGGGTGTTTTTCTTGTACTCGAAATATCCGAGATTTCCGTACTCTATGAATGGGGTTAATATCTGAAGTTTCAGTACTCTATGAATGGGGTTAATATCTGAAGGTTCCGTACTCTATGAATGGGGTTAATATCTGAAGTTTCAGTACTCTATGAATGGGGTACTATCTGAAGGTTCCGTACTCTATGAATGGGGTTAATCATCCTCTCACACGTAGATGATTGATTAATATGCAAACCCTCCCTAAGACTCTTACTCAAGACTTGCGCACTTTCGTGAAATAAGAAACAAAAACTTCACAATACCTTATTTGTTGGGAGAATAAGCGAGAAATGTTACAGCCCTGGAGGAGACCTAGCTCCAGTATTGTACCAAAAATTCCATACCCCCCCCCCCCCGAAAAATTAAGATAGAGAGTGAAGAGGGTCATTTGTCGGTGAAGTATTTCATCAAGCTATTTAATTTTTCAGAATAAAGTGTAGATACAATCAACCGAACTCATCCACATTCTGTTAGGCAAATCTTAGTCATTGACGTTCCTGCCAAGAAAGTGAAAAATAAAATTCAGCCAGAAGTGTTTTTGTAAAAAAAAATTCCATATAACAGAAACCCGAAAAATGCTACTGAGGGGTGACGTAGCTCCAAGGTCGTACTGTTTGTTGTTCACCCCTCCCCTTTTGAGCTCAGACATTGGTCTTATTGAATAATTTGTCTGTGGGGATAAATTTGCAAAACGTAAACTAAGAGCAATATACCTATGATAGAGATGGGTTTTTTCGCAAACCGGATTCGCCCTCTTATCCCCATGTATTTACTTCTACAGCCAGAGGACCAAAGCCGTATAGCGTACTCCAGTCCAAAGAAAGCTACCAAAACAATCTCCTACAAAAAAAGAATTCTAAAATATCAATCCACAAGCAAGCCGGGAATTATTTATTTATTTATCTATATAGATATATAAGATGAATTACATTTTTTAAAATACATGAGGATATGAACTGCAACGCTTCCTGTCGGCATACTTGTCATGAAGCGCGAAGTATGCCGGGGTGAAGCGGTGCAGTTCATACCCTCATGTATTTTCAATAAGGAAAATTTCTTAAATATAAATCATATAATGGTATGAATTATAATAATGTTATACACCAAACGTTGTCAATTCAAACGTGTTACACTAAAGTTTTCTATACATGTTAAACACCATTAACAAGAGGTCCCTATAGATCATGACGGCATAGAGTTGTACACGTGACTTCATTTCCATCCTCACAATACTCAACATACACCGGTGACCCCTGTCTGGTCACATGATTTGAACACGTATGTTCATATTTATGTTCTAAGGTATTATCATTAGGATGTTTCACTTTCTTTAAAATATTAGTGGCTATGTGGAGATAGAGAGAGAATGAAGAGAGAAAGAAGGAAGAGAATGAAAGAGAGAAAGAAAATAAGTAACATACCATCCAGAAAAGTGTTTCCATTGCAAAATCATCGTAGTCCTCTATAGTAGATAAGACACTGAATATAAGGCAAATCAACACCATCATGAACCTGCAATATATTGACTTATCAGTATCATTATTAGTTCAATAATATTTCATTTCTGCTAATTATCATATGAACCTGCAACATTCTGGTTTATTATCATCAGTTCAACAAACGCTATTTCATGTCCACTAATCATAATATGAACCTGTAAGATATTGATTTATTATTATTCAACAATATTTGATTTCCATAGATCATCATGAACCAGCAACATGTTGATTTATAGCTATCATTACTTCAACAATATTTCACTTTCACTGATCATAAACATGCAACATATTGATTTATCATTATTGTTAGTTCAACAATATTATTATATAATTCTCAGTCTAACAATATTTCATTTCCATTGCTTTCAACTGAAAATCAATTTTTAAAGCATGATTAAGATGCATCCTATCAATTAAATGCTCTTGATTTTTAAAAAAAAATTATTCCTTTCATTTATTTGATGAAGAGATCATGACCTCTTCATTTGTAAGGCGTTTGCATAGTATCTGTAATTAGCCATTGATTAATTAGCCATTGATATTCTCCGGTTTTGGAAACAAATAGACCTTTATCAGATATTGCATTTACTTATAGCACAGTTATTCTAGGAACCCATACATGTATATGGTTTTGTTAGAACTTATTGTTTCAGACATTTAAGACAGAGGTATCCGAGATGATTTTTGATAGGGCTTAGAATTATGTCTAGTAAATAATCCAATTCGGGGACGTTTCTCTCTAGCGTCGATTTAAAATCTCTCAGTTGTCAGTTCATGGTGAATGTTGACATTGTTAAACAGAACGATGTGAACTTCCATACTTAAGAAATACTCCGATAAATAAAAGCTTAGCCTTTTGACCACTAGGAAATTGGATGATTTGTGATTTTTACTGTTACATTATGTGCCATTTAATCAGCTGGCAAAGGTATAATATGCTTCAGAAATTTCATGTTCGAAAATGTATGAGATTATGAACTATAATGCTTCATGTATTTTCAAAAATGAAGTTTATTTCTTATGATTACATTTTAATTTCATTTCTGTCGAAATTTCCAGCCGTTGAAATAGAAGTATTATATTTATCTGTATTCATAAGCGCATCTATTACAATTTGTAGAAATAGCAAAGGCATAAGCATTGGAAATGTAACTAGATGTGCATGAACATCTACCGCTCATTATTTAGTGCTGTAACTTTTGGCAGATTCTCAATTAATATAATGTTGATTCACATGAGCAGTGATTTTGGACAAACAAATATAATATACAGTGCATGTATATATTTAAAAAGTTTTACGTAATGTCTGATAAAATTTGCATTATACGTCACGTGAAGCGTTACCCTTATATAGAGTCAAGAACTAATGTAACTCATTTCATTCAAAAGCTGTTGGAGAGAGGGATATATAAATCATGTGAGAAGGAGACTTGCTAGTATGTGACATTTATGCTCCAAAGCCACTGCACTGGGTATCCTTGTATGCGGGTATCGATTCGTGTCTTTTATTTTTATAATCAAAACAGCTTCCATAATGTTCCACTCTAGTTTATTGAGTTTAAGCTGTGTGTTCTGTTCTCCCTATTAACTCTATTGATTAAAATCGGCGAATATTGCATGCATTTTTACATAAAAAATTTAAAGTGCATTTCACGCCTGAATGATTACGCGAAGTAATGTAGTTCGTACAATGTTGTCGATGTCGAATCATATAGATGGTGTTAATGATAATCAAACACACGTACAATTCAAAATCAGATAAATGTATTCTCACCAGCATTGCCAACCTACTCCGATTAGATGCAATTACAGTTTTGTAGGCTTAATCTACTTGGATGTGATCAATGCCTTTCTTAGTTTAAAATATAATGTATCTTAAGTTTCAGACTGAAAACCGGAAGTTAACAATGTGAGGCGAATAATTAAGAAATATTTATTTTAAAACATTTTCAACCTGTATGATTCGTGAAAATATCCCAGTTATCGAAAGAAATCAAACATATTAGCATCGAAAATGGTATTTACGATAATCCGAAATAGTCATCATTGTCCGAAATTCCTCTGTCAATTCTCTGACCATGTTTCACTACGTACATTTCATTAAATAGCCAAAACTTGAAAATACTACACATGCATTACTTTTTCATAAAACTTGGTTGTGAATATTTGGTTATAGTGGGTAAAGTGTCTGACGTCTGTCAAGGTCTTAACCTGAAGGTCACGGTAATTTTATGCAATTGAGAATTTTAGTAAATAAGAGATGGACATATTTTTTCCGTAACATTCTTAAATGTTAACCAATCCACACTGTCTTACATTATGAAACTGAGGTTATCTCATCTAGAAAAGTTACCAAGGATTTTAAATCAAAAGTTAAAGTTTGTAAACATACTGATTTTACATCCTATGAAAAATTTGTAAGAAAATATTGCTGTCTTACTAGAATTTCATACCTAAAACCATCATTATCGAGCAGCTCTTTGTGAAAACGATACTTTTCTGACTTGGATTTCTATACATAATTCATCTCGGCAACATTTTCAAATAAATTTAGGTATATTGTTTTTAATCTGTTTTAAGAGGTGTATTTTTTCTTTCCAAGTAATTGTTTTTCATTGAATTGTCACTGCTTGTTCCAGAATTATGTTGGAGACTAAAATTCTCTCATGCACACAAACATAAATGTTAAGTTTATTTTTTGTTGTGATCTTACATGTAGGTACATAATACCTTATATATATCAAGCATTCTAACAAATCATTATAAAAAATACCCCCACAGTCCAAGGCCAACTAGACCGTTATAAGTGTATTCAGAGATTCTGCAATTATGCTGGACATACTGTTAATGACGTTCTACACAGGTAGCTCAGGCCACTGCGTATTTAGTATTTATCTATATCAGTAGTTGTGATCTTTCTACGCTCCTTTCTCGATAAAAATATACACGTATCAATGTAAATGCGTGTCAAGACAGAAATTGACATCACATAAACCTACTGTGAGATGTTATCCAATTATGTATCACATATTTATTGATTACTTGAATTATTTCTTGATCGACTGATTGATCCTTAGACGTCACAAACAATGTTGAAGATGTGTATGTGCGTATGCTCGTGTGTGTATTTATTTATATTTCGAGGCAATACAATCATCCTCACCACTGTAAATAACACTCTTCATTCAGCTGTACAATACTACACTAACAATGGTGATTTGCATACGTTAGGTCAATATCTTCTTTAACCAAGAAATGTACACGCTTACTGAACCAACTATCAAGAAAACATCATATGGTCTCACAGTAGAAATAAAATTCTACTACAGTGTTTACGACTACACAATCCAGAACTCGTCCTAGGACGACACGAGCAAAACAAACCGTGGTCTTTTATCTGTCATTGACGTGACGAGGGCTATTCTAGTGATCGTTTTTATTGGATTCCAGTCTTGTACAAAAGACCTCAATTACCGCCGCTACTGGATCTCACTAATCTATGTCACGTGACACATTTCGATAAGGAGTTATCTCAACGATTGGCAGTTATCGTAGGGATTTGATTCAAAACACTTTGATATTCTGTAATACAATACACCTTATGAGGTATCATGTATCCATATTGTCCATTTTTCCTAATGTATTTAAAAGCCGATTCAAAACAAATTATGAACAAATGATTCCGTGCTTCTATTGAGATCGCACCGTTCGATTTCGATGTCGAGGAAATGCTAACTAGTGAATCTCGTTTGCCTGGAGTGCTCGAATGAAGAACTTTAATTTGTATGATTTAGTTCTTTCATTATACACAGCATTCCATTTCATTGATCGGATAAAATTATCCACGGGAGTAAAATTATCTTTTTACGCTCTTTGATAAAGCAGTTGTTCGCTTCTTTCCCTAAATTATAATAATCACACAGAAATTATAACCCTGAAGAACATCAGAAGTGCGCTTTCTTTGTTTCACAATATTGGTCAAATGAGACGATCAAATACTTGCACCTCGTGCACTGAAGTGCTTTAATGAAGATCAAGAAGTCAATACGGGTGACCAGGAGCAACCATGTTTTAACGTCAAATGTTCTATTATTAGACGGGATCACCGGAAGTAAGTTAAATCCTTTCCATGTAAAATACAATGGGTTGTGAATTTCACATTTATTAAACTTCTGTTTGTTGATCTCTAACTGTTATTTTCAACTTTTTCTGATTATTTTTGAAACCTTGAAAGTGGTTTTGAAAAAAGTTTACCTTTCATATTTTGCAAATACTTCACGCGAGCCTCTTTTTCGCAGACGAAAATCTCACAAATTTCATAAAGTCAATGCGGCGATCTTTTAAGGAGAGTAGGGCATTTTCTCCGAATACAAAATCATTACTAGGACATTTACACTGTAAACACAACAGCAGCGTACAGTGTAGGTACATCTACAGCTGTACATGTAAAAAAAATATGTTTCATCATTCATACGAATTAATTCTTTCTTCGGAAAAGTCAGTTTTCGTCTTGATCGAATTTCAGAATTCTTTGTTGGAACGAATTAAGTTTTAGTTTGAACCAAAAAATTCCAGTTCCGGGGAAACTGCGGGTGCAAACAGAAGTAGGCGGTGGTAAGCACCCCCCCCCCCCCCCCCAACTAATTAGAAATTGTTTATTTCACGTACAAAATTGGTGAAACAAAATAACAAAACCGATACTACCAAATCAGAGAGAGAGAGAGGGGGGGGGGTCGTAGGTATGATTGAATCAATTAAGCTAGCAAGCTAAAGTCGTACTTTTGTACCATCTATTTTTAACGTGATTTCAATTTCCGATAAGTTGAGGGCGGTGACACCACCCTCCCTGTGTAATACAATTTGCATTCTTCAACAGTACCGATAATTTCTTCGTTCAAACGAAAAACTACTTTGTTCAGTCTAACGAACTGAAAAGCTAATTCGTTAGGACGAAGAATTATCTATCCGAACAAGACTTATTTGTCCAACAGAATTAATTTGTCTGCTCGAAAAGCTAATTTGTCCCAACTAAATACTGTACAAAATACTAAACAACGAACTGATTTGTTAGAACGACCACTTTAAAAGTGGTCCGTACACCCACTAATTGTTTTATCCTATATCTTTTTTCATTTTCATTTCTTGTTTCTTTATTAGCTTGCAATCGTTCAACTAAAGACGTCTTCATCTGTTCTATAAATAAATTACCAGTACATTTCTCTGAAATCAGCATGGGTTTGTAAAGAAAAAATCTTCTTCAACATGTTTAAAAGTACAATTTCAAAACCGTTGTTCGATATTTACATCTAAGTCTACCGACCAGTAAAATAAAATTAGCATATCTGTTCGGCAATCTAAGGTTGAAACGTTTTGAAGCAAATGCGGATTCATGTATTTTGGGAAATAAAACTAGCGTTTTTGACAACTCGTTCGCTGTCATGTCGTAATTTTAACCTAGATATAACAGTTGAAAGATGTTAAAATCTGGAGACTTCAATAAGACATAAATAACAATTTTAAAATCTTCACTCGGTTATGAAGTGGAGCGGTCACGAGATCAATGCTTCTCGGTAAATTCGATCACGTGCCACCCCACTTCATAGTCCAGTGAAGGCTGTTTCCGGTTTCCAGGAGGTGTTTGGTAAGTAGGGGTATGTTTGTGCGAGGCTGACTTTGTAATATGAATAAATACGTATTCAGCATAGGTATAGTATAAGGTTTATAATCTTTAATATCAGTGGAATCATTTTTTCTGTTGGATATTTGAAGTGTGTGACTATCCCCATGCGTTAGAGAAGTTGTCATCTAAAACAAAACCCGGAATAAATAAAATCGTTCCAAGCTTTACTTACGTCGTTTTAAAACTGTCATAAAAAAGGGGAAGAAAGAGTGAAATCGATCGATCGATCAATAGATAGATAAATGTTGTCTTCGGCAAACTTTTTAAAATACGTTTGATTCTATTTGTATACACACAAACACACGCAAATACTGCGAGATTCTTTATTCAGCAGGCAAGCATAAAAACGCGTTCTAACGTTACGCTAAATGGTTTGTGGTCGATTTTTGTTGCTTGTTTATTAGTTATGCAAATAAAACGGGGCCATTATTTTAGAATGTAACAATCACACCCGTAGTACACCTTAGCAGTTGATGCTTAACAAAGTGAGAACTCCTAGGTTGATTATCCAGATGTGTGTTGTATCATTAGAGGCTGAGGTAATACTAAACTATTTCATGACTGAGAATTTCTGTCATCATTCTGAGAGGACATGTACGTATCTTAAAGTGAATTTGATATGGTTGGTTGGGACGAAGTACTCGAGAGGTGATAGGGGAGGGAATCAAAGTTGCACTGGTTGAGGAATTGAGCCTAGATAACCATGATGCTTCAAATGAAACTGATATTTTCAAATAATGGACCATATTCTCTTTATGAGCTACTGATATTAATATAATCCTTCATAAGTACGAGTGTGGATACGGAAATCCCATCGAGAGGACAAGATTCGCTGTCTAGGATGAAGCTTTGCCAGTTACGATTACGGAAATAACTAGCCGATTAGTTACGATCGCAGCAGTGTAAGACAGAAAAATCTCACCTGTCCATCTCACATGGGTAAAATCGATCTCACACTGATAATAATGTGAGAAAATTGTGTTACACTCTTTCCATGTGATTTTCATGATTGAATTGCTTGTATTAAAACAGCATAGATGACCTTTCACCCCAAAAACTTCATTGAAAATTGAAGCTAGTTGGCTCTGGTATGGTTTACATAACAAATGAATGGCTCAAATGCATGTGTTTCCATGCATAAATACTAGCGAAATGATAATTTTACGGTAGAAATTCAACATTTATATATGTTGAATTCAGAGAGAATGTGTATAGTAATTACATGAACTACCACGTAATTTCGCTCTCATAACTTCAAACAGTTTACAGGTTTTCATGGGAATCCGAGTTTTGGGGGTAATGATGTCATATAAGTCGAGTGATACCAACAAGAACATTCTGTTTCTATAAAACATTTGTTTTGCATTAATCTTTTTCATTACTTTGAAATTTTCAAATTATTCATCCTACCAATAATATTTTCTTATCATTATCTACACTGTGAATTGGGGGGGGGGGGGTTCTTTTTTGTTTGTTTGTTTGTTTTTGTTTGTGTTTTTTTTTTTCTTCTTGAAGGGGAGGGGACGTTCAAACAATAGATACCCATGAAATTTATGTTTTAGCGTGGAACAGAAATCCAAATACAATGAATTAAATTTTATATTGTTGGAAAATAATTATTTTCAATCCATGTTTAATACATATGCTCACATTGATTTCGAATAGGGAACTTAAACGGCAATCGTGTGTCATTTTGGCATACTTACACAGTAAAGTGATAGATAAAACACTTCCATCCTGTCGGCCTTTCTAGGAAATTGTAAACTTGGGCTTGCACGCTATTTTTGCTATGGGCACGAGTTACGGGAGCGTCAAAATTGGGGCTCTTTTCATTCATGGACACTTGGTAAGATTTGGAATCTGTTCCTGTGCAGGAAGTGTGATTAGACGAGGAGTTAAACTCGGATTCCTCATACTCTGGCAAAACATACGTCGAGTTTGGTATACATTTCCCCATTGCTTTATTTCCTTTGCCGCGAAATAACCCTTTCATTTCCACTCGCGGAATGAATCTTCTTTTTTCTTCCTTCTCATCCTTGTTCTGTTCCGTCATTGTGTGCAACATTTTGTTTCATTGTGACGTCATCGGGTACCACGATTTAGATATATAAAGGTATATCTATATATGTGTATATATATCTATATTCTTTCCAAAGAGATTTCAGCGGTTTGAACTTGCAATCTTTATTACTGCATCACTTGGTATCTGTGAATTAAATAGATAAAATAAACTCCAACATCATTCTAAACAAGCTATGACAAAAACTGTACGATGAGCGATTCTGCATAACATTAGACATAGTTGTGTTGAACAGAGAAATTTATGATAAATAAATGCAGACGAATCAATATTAAAACATTCACGTTAATGAAACCCAGGTCCAGCAATTTATTTCCCTATATATCCATATCCCCTTTTTGCTTTTCTTAATAATCAGCGGTTCTTCCCAGTCTTAATTAATCAGTAATACCAGCGACATGCACGCACGATACTCAACTGTACACGAACATAGTCGTGCAATGGTCGCAGAAAATTGCATCGGTGCTCTCAAAACATCTGTTTTATAATGAAAATATCCTGTGAGACAATGTGTCTAAGACATGACAAGAGCATTGGCCACTCAACGTGTAAGTTTCATGGCTAACATGGCATTGCCTTGAGCATATGCGCGTAACAATTCACGGAAATCATATTTAAAAATCTGGGTAATCAAGTGACAATATTGGCCACATTCAAATATACTTACGAGTTGGGGAGATTAGAAAAGTCATTAAAATGTCAAGACGCTAAGCTTATTCTTATATGCATATCAACACCCCAAAATCAAGTGTTTACAAGTTAAAGAGTTCCGCTCCTGAGTTTTAGAGTATTATAATTTTTTTCAAAGGTATATTTGTCATTTCTACATTGAAGGGCAATAATAAAATCAAAAGAAAACTCGGGATCATAGGACTTGTTATTGAGCAATAGTGTGGTAAAGTTAACATTTTTGCGCTTAGATTTTACTTGCGATTTATTCGCATATAAAGGATTTGTCTGTTAGTGCCATCATAACATAAGCATTACATCAAATAAATACATACTCATGCTTTCTAACAATATAGATATAAAAAGTTGAATGCTAATTGGTTGGAAATTAATTTTTTACCTTTTTGCACTTAATATACAGAAAAACTTATCTAGAATTTGAGAGTTCAACAGAACATAGAGATATTGTTATTCTTTTTAATTGCTCTTAAGTCATAATTCCAAATTGAATATGAAACTTTAAAAAGTTGGGGTTATGGGTCAATTTTTTTAATCATTGTCCAAAATACTATCTTCATACGAAATTTCGGGCAAATTAAAATAGACAATTATAAGAGTCGGGGTTTGTTTTTTGTTAGAAAAATATATCACAAATTAATGAATTTACAACATTCGAATTCGTCCCAGTTCTCTGTTACACGTATCATGAACTACAAAATTGAAATACAAGCACGTCCTGGAGTATAAATAATAATGATATATTGGATAGAACAGAACCTATAAAATTGTACATATTTGGGACTGTTTTATCAAACAATTCTTCCGCCTCAAAATATAGTCCTTTTCCAACATTTTAAAATTGGTAGAAATTTTTCAACTGAATAGATTTAAGTAATGAATGTATGATATGTTTGCACTAATGAAATAAAGTATAGGACCAGTACCTACACTGTGCGGTTGTGTCCGAATGTAACAGGAAAAGTTGAGAAATGCGAATAGTGACCAATCTCATAAATCCTATGAAAAATATAAAATTGAGAACAGGGCAAGCACGGATCAACGGAAACACCAGAGGTCGTTCCGAAGAGGAGCAAGCATACCCTGTTCACGGGTCACACCCGCTGTGAGCACTCTGACGTAATCAAAATCAGTATTTAAAAAACGGCCTAACACGTCGGACAACATTCGACCTAACCGCAGGCGGTATTTATATATCGACCACAGAATGCTGGCCTTAAACGGGACTGTTGGAACCTCTACATGTAACATCTACTTATCTGTCAGTGTCCTGTCTCGATTTAGAAATTGATGATAGGCAGAACATGATCTCGCGTTTCGAATAAATTGGGGGAAATTAATACTATTTACAGGTAATGATGGAATATCATTACTTTCATAAACATGGGGAGTAGACGATGAAGAAGCTTAAGTTATCCCGTTTGTTATAATTCAATTGCTGATTTGCCATTAAACCTATGTTCAGTAAAACATCTAAAGACGAAATAAATATGCAATACCTGTGGTGTCTTATACTTCCAATTCACTAGGATATGTTAAATCGACATATGAATGAAAATGAATATTGTTAACAGATAAAACGTTGCCGATGTATCTAAATGTTGAGTTGTAGGACACAGGAAGATAATTCCTCTTATCCTGTAGAAGTTTTTGAACACATTATGTCTCCAAGAATACATAAACAGGTCAGCGAGTAAAGGAGCACAACTTGTGTCCATGGGGAATGCAACAGACTGTTGGAAGACGTGACCTCCAACGACGACATAGATATTGTCCATTAGGAACTCCGGTATTTTTATGATATAAATTTCGGAGTAATTGTACTACAATCAGAATAGTTTTTAACGCAAGTAATTGCTTTTTCATTGTATTTATGTAATGGTATCTATTTTATGATGTTTGTGTTTATCAGATGAAGAATATTCATTGCACATGTTTTGTAAACTCGGAAACAAGTAACATGTTGGTCCAATAGAAAGAACGTTCAAATTTACCAATAATATTTTCGTACATGATATTTTATTATATTTCACACACAATAATGATTAAATTTATTGAAACTGGAAGAATTAAAGTTTCTCTTAAAATCATAACATCTAATTAAGGAACATAAGTGTCCTCTGGTGAGAATCTCTCTCTCTCTCTCTCTCTCTCTCTCTCTCTCTCTCAGAAATGAAAATTCCTTCCAGACAACCAGAATAACATATTCTTTAGATTATTGATAAAGAAATTGCACTCAAGGGTCATACCCTTGAGTACCCTTCAGTATGTAAGATCCCCAAAATCATCCCCCACTAAAAATTCTTTATAATGTGTCGTCTTTTTTATGCACAAATAAATTGTGTGACCAAAAAAAAAAAAACAATACCTTAAAGCAAACATCAGATTAACCAATCACTCGAAAGCAAACTTAAAATCCGTCTTTATTGTATTATCCAATCATTGCGGAACACTGAACACAAAACATAACACGACCACGTCCCATCTTTCTTTCCGGGATATTTTTGCAGACTCATCTTTTTTTCATTTGAATAGATATCAACCTTCTAGCCTATTGTTTCAATAAGGTACAAGTGTCTTTTCATTAGCTTATGATTAAAAAGCACACTCAGATGTATTAAAACTATTCTATGCGTAGTATATTAAGTTTCGTTAAAATACAAACACTTGCTATTTGATTTCGAACTCATTTTCACTATGAAGTCTGTTTGACGTAACTTAAAAAGTCAATGATACGGGAGTTATTAAGGTTGTGGACTGTGCTGAATGTTAATAAATCTGGGTGGGGGTGTATACTGTCGCAAAATCGAGGATTGATTTGCCAAGCAATCGGATAAATCCGCTATAAAATTTAATTGTGGTAACATCTGTATTAACATTCGTTTTTGATTGTCTCAATTATTGATTTGCACGGGATTTGTGCAAGTTACAACAAATTTATTTCGATATATTTGATTAATGGAAGTTTATAATGAAAAAGGTCGAAGTAGTATTTATTGATAACCTACTATCATCGCGCTGCATACAAAATCGCATTCTTTCTGCTCAATGCGTTATGCATGTATTCAAAATCTGGAAATTCAAAATTCACAAATGGAACACACGGTAAACGGATCTGATAAAATAAGGGAACCCTATTATCAAGTCTATATATCTCTTTTTGCAAATATCGGACATGGTAATTTTTGCATCATCGCGTTGTTTTCTCGTGAGAGAATGAGTACTTTACAGCCCGACCAAAGTTTGAGGCGGGCACCTGCTGGGCGCAACGTCATACCTCCATACCGTAAATAAGTATGTCAGTTAAAAGTAGCCTCAGAGCCCTGCCCCAAAGCGACGACCTTCATCTAATTCAATATATAATTGTTAAAATTACATTCAGTGTATGTATGTGGAAGAATCGGACGGTATGGCGTCTGTTATACTCGCTTCTGAAACAAGGTCAATTGCGACGCTGCATATTAGAAATATCAATCCATATGTATAAATTAAATAAAGCCTTGATTCCTAATACATGTGCTATACCGTTTCCTTATATTCTGATTAATTTTGATACCCTACCTGAAGAGATTTCTCCATAATCCACTACACACACAAATCCCATAATCAGATCTCCACAGAGAACTGGCATTAAAACATAAATAATTCGCACTTTTGTCTATTTTTTACCAATAAACACAGAGGCCATCAGTGCTGTACGGAGATGCCGGCTAGCTCTCGGCTTTTTGTAATTAAACGTACAACAAATCGGCCTCTGACGCTGACGATTCATACGCACGCCATCTGTAGGAAAAAACCATCAACTATACACGACCTCCTACAAGACTCTTGAACAAAATTGCATATTTCTATATCACAGGTAAAATGGTATCTTATTAATCTGAGGCGTGGATCAAAATGTTACCTTCCTGGACTCGATGATTTGATGTTCCGTTTAGAGCACCGATAACGGATTCCAAATGTGACCAATTCTCGGCGGTGTGATAAGCACTCGGGCCTCAGCTTGTCGTTAAAACCAGGCTCCCGCGCGCAATGCACGCACAATCTCTAATTCACTTTTAAATGTCATCTAGAAATCGAAACACAAGCCGCAATCTATAAATAAGCCGTGTAAACAAATCGATGCTGGAGAGTAGGCTCCCTGTCATACAAGGAGGAATTGAAGAGAACAGCGCATCGTTTGAACACATTATAAATTCACAATCATGGACCATCAAGAGACAAATTATTATCACAATCAATGATAACAAACTTAAATAATCAAGACCTTAGACTCGCATAAATGGAATTATGCATGGGAACTATGTACATATTGTACTTCAGGAATAAGTAGATATTTTTGTTTGTATCATGGGGGTATAAAAATAATGGAAGATTGAGGTAATTTTTGCATATTACCTCATTTCCCTTAATACAAACTACACATCTATTCCTTAGGTATACTATGCGATACAAACAGATTTACATGTACAAACAATTTGGTAAATTAAAAGGATAATCCTTTGTCGAGAAATAAAATACAAAGACACAGTAAAGGTTAATACAAAGACACAGTAAAGGTTTATTATTAACTA
Organism: Ostrea edulis; assembly: GCF_947568905.1. NCBI lineage: Eukaryota > Metazoa > Mollusca > Bivalvia > Ostreida > Ostreidae > Ostrea > Ostrea edulis. The sequence continues at coordinate 66,572,677 of NC_079166.1, read as the reverse complement.
AACACTGGAAAATGTAAACATTTACTAAACTTGTGTTTTTGCCGAGAAGGAAAGTGAATATCATTAACGAGGGGGACTTGACTTGCTTACTCGAGAGTAGCGTCGTTTTAACAGCATCTTCCGAACAGACACGCGTTTTATCGTAGACAGCGTTCAAAACTTGGAAAGACGACTGGCTGTTAATTAACCGTTAGACCCTACGGAAATCGCCGATCATGCTCGAGTAACTATGAAATACTGATAGAGATGTGACGCTTCCGGTAAACAATTAACTCTAGGTTGACCGAAACGTCCAGTAATAATTAATGCCAAACTAATCAACGTTTTGTAATGAACTTTAACAGTTCAAGACTTCTTTGATAGAGTAGTTTTGTACATTTTTATAACACATATGATTATACATGTATATCATAAATTCTGTATAGCAGAGGAATCTAGTAAAACCAATACACCGTTTCTACCCGGTAAAACATCCATTATATGCCTAACACAAATGTATGTCCGGCCAAAAACACATCTCTTGGGGCGTCCTGGGAGACGTCTGTTTCTGTGCAATATTCAATCCTTACGATACGCCGTTTGTTAAACAGCTTTCGACATGATAACGACCATAGTTGGTTGTTATACTGGAGATTTCGTGATTTACATCGTCTCTGCTACCATGAGGTACGCTAACGGTGTGTTGACGTTCCATGTCCTTTGTGACTGTTGAGTACATCTTAATATGTTTCAGTAATGCACTATTTTTATCTCTTGTTTTCACATGTGGGCTTTTTCTTTCCGTTTGAAAGATCTGTGATGTACGTTGTACTTGTAAATAGTAAAAAGGGGAAAATGTTTCAATGTTTCCCCCCTAGCAATCTGATTTCTTTTGCAATCTGATTGCATTTGCTTGGCAGTTGTGCTTGCTATTCTCTGTTATTCAATCAATATGAAAACTGAAAAGTATGCACTTTGTAACCGCTACATATAAATCATGCTCTGAAAATCTGTTTCCGTCAGCATCTGTTTGAATATTAGATGAACATACTCCAAGTACGCATCAAAAACACATTCAATATATGATTGATTCATAAATTAATTTCGCTAGTTCTAATTTTCGTTGCGTCTTTGTCAAAGTTTCTCCTACTAAAAAACACACACCAAACTTTCTGGATTTAAAATGATGCTATTTATAGCACAATATAAAAACTCGTATCTTACGACCACAGCCAATCAGTGTGGACAATACTGGGGCAATTAAATGGACATTGGAGCCGGTACAGTCTTGCATGCATAGCGTGATTCGAATTGAAGGATAATATAATGAATTATACATAGTAAAACTCATTTGAATAAGTATTACATTAATTGATTAATCATATACTGTCACCGATGTTTTACATGTATCTCCTGTTTTCTGAAACTGTTGATTGTTTTGGATCCCTTTATGCTTTTGTGCAGCTTTATATTTTCAGATTTGTTCTAATAAAGAAATGTAAACCACCGTGTTTACCCATTCAATCATGTGAATAGGTAGCTATAGGTTTTGAATCAATATGGTAATCTAGAATAATAGACGAACCGATTGATGCGTTGAAAATGAAATATTTACATTTATATATGACTCATCCGTAATTATTTCACAATAACCACATCGATATACAAGTGACCTTTGAATTTGCAATAGAAAGCTATATTTAAGAAAGTGTATCGTGGAGATATATTTTCATATAATCTGGTTCGCTGCAGTCTATCATCTTGCTTCCTTAAATAAATCCCAGTCATGTTACAGTAAGACGCTAAATATCACAGATACATTGCATTGCAACGAAAAGTATACATAAAATTCATATCACCCGACGGGGAAATGATTTTTCCGTGGTAAATTAAGTTTCGTATTACAATGTATATACATGTAGCTTGAATTTATTAGCAATACAATGTCTCTAAATTCCAGATAACGTAGCGTGCAGCATCTGGGTCAATACTGAATGCCAAGATGTGAGATAATAGGACCGGTACCGAAGTGGCACTTTAGCTGTAAACAAACATGGCGGATCAGATATCGTCTGATAAGCCATGGTTGCTACTTTTGATGTTGTATCTAATAAGTATCAATTAATTCTTATAATATTTCGTTTGTGATTTACAATTAAGGACCAGAAAATACTATTCATAACTTGAAACATATCACCTGTATCGAGTGCTGCAGTTGGGCGAATGTTCAAATTACTGGTAGCTGTGGTATTGTACGCATTGATATCAATGTCGTTCCTTGTTTAATCTCTTATGTCCCATTAGAGAAATTCATAGAAAGACGTCATTAGCAATAGGTGAAGTACCACAAATTCTGACCCATGCAGGACGCTCAAGGCCGTAACAATACGGACTCTTTATGTCGTGACAACGTCTACTGTGACACGGGACTTACATATGTAAGGCGATGTCCGAACGACCCGTGCCTTTCTCGTCTGATGATGATTGCCTGGTGAAGGAACAATCACTATCTATGTTAAGCATATTAGGATTGACGCAGCAGCAGGACTGAAAATCAGAACCGGGACCTCCCAGTTACAAAGGCTGCACAGCAACCACTGTACGCAACCAGCGTCACAACCACGGTCCGTAACCAATGTACGCAGCTAACGCCGCAACCAATGTACGCAACCAGCGCCGTATCGATTATACGCAACCAGCGCCGCAACCACTGCACGCAACCAGCGCCGTAACCACTGTACGCAACCAGCACCGCAACCAGTGCCACAACCACTGTATGCAGCTAGCGTACTGTAAGCTATCAAAGCAAAGCATCATTTTCTATAATTTACAAGGAAATAAATAAATCAACGTCATAAAACAACTGAAATACATTTACATATATGATAAAAATATTGGTGAATATTTGCTGCCGTTTGTTGTAAGCACGTGCTCCCAAAACTTGCTCATTTCTACACCCAACTAGTGTAAATATATTTTCTCTTTAATATGTCTCGAAAATCTATGTAATAAATTGTTTATTACACGGCATAGACAATCACTCTCCAAATATTTAGATCTGTACCAGAATTATATACTGTCATCTGATTTTGACGTCATAGTGCTTATGAACTACCTCTTGAGATTCCGCAGAACTAATATGCGATTTCTATTCCAAAAGTAATATGATGGTTACCCTCCTCCATTACATGACCGAATAAACTAATCACATCAGTTTTCCGTCGTAAAATCTTATACATATTGGTACAGTTTAATATCATGTATTACAATTTTCTAAGTCGAGTATATCAGGGAGCATAGAAATCCAAAATATCAATTTGAAACACATGGTGATCCTTACGTTACAAAACACATTGATCTTTTATAGGTTTACGGTGCATAAACGAAAAAAAAAGAACCCCTGAATATCGTGATTTTTCACAAGTTTTTAGAATTATACAATGTATCATAGGACGCGGTCAACATTACTTATATCACTGTCTACATACAGTGCTTGGGGAGTTTGATTTTTTTTTCTATAAATTTGCGACCACTCGGTAGTAGTATAAATTGTTTTTTTAAATGTCAGCAACGCACTAATTACGAACACATATACACTCTCATGGTGATTTTCATAGTAGTAACATTTATTCTTATTTTTTCTCCCATCCGTTTGAACATTTTGACATCAGATCTATCAATAGCATAAAATAGATCACTCTAAATGAAATATTATATTATTGGTATATATATCCCGGTAATGTTCAAAATACCTTGTATATAGAATAGAAAACTGTTATGGATTCACAAAATTAATACCTTTTATGCGTTTTAGTGAAATCGTATTTTACTCAGTTTCAATCTGATATTACATAAAGTTTTTCTTAAAGACAAAATCATAGCAAACGACCATGTCAATGCTTTAACTTAAGCAATGTATGATATGCATATGTTCGCTACTGGAAATTTGCGTGGGTGTAATTAGTGAACGGCGTGGAATTGAAATCGATTTGGTCACTTTGGGGTGCTGTAACTGGAGACGCGACGCAATGGGAAAATTACTCTTCATCGGAGGCGATTGCATTTGCTTGTTTGTTACTGAAATCTGGCAGTTTACGACATATCAGATACACAAACGCGAGGACTGTTGGCGAACGATCTCATAATTGTAATTCTTAATCCGGGGATTTCCTGACGTGGAAGACTCCGTTTTAGAGGAAAACGGAACAGTTCCATAATTACAAACTTTTACCTCTTTGTCTTGTTCTTCTTGTCAACAAGACGTCGTTACAGAGAGGCGACAAATCAATCCCTGCTTTATTCAATTTGCAATTATTTATTCGACGGTCTACAATTTGCTTAAATTGTCAAAACTGACTTTGATAATCTTGTTAGATTTCCTTAAATAAATCCTTATTATCATCGATCGAATTTGCTTTATATTCTAGTGAATTTTGCGACGCAAGTTCCGTGTTGGATCCTCTTTCTGCCAATCGCATTTTTCTTTTTGAATAATGGTCAATACATTATTGTTGTTTATGTGCATAGAAATGATAAAACATATGAACGCGTGTGTTGGCTTTAACACTTTGAAAATACAGCTTCAGTGAATGAAAATCAAAGAGGAAAATGTCTCCCTCCACATTGTATTGTAATAAATAAAAGAACTATATGGGGTCTTTCGCAGGGTCAGTAGGATTTCTTTTCAGGAAAATAAGACACACATCTTTCCTTACCCTTCAAGGGCTCAACACATAATCAGTTCATATCAAAGCAGAGAACATTATAAATCGCAGAAACTCCCGCGGAAAGAAGATACAGAAGAATGGTAAATTGGAGATGAAAGATAGACTCAGTGAGTGATGTTTTCTGTTAGCGGGATTCCCTTAAGACCTTTGGTGACAAACTCATCTCGGTATGAATTCTACTATCTATTGCATTGCGCACAATAAAATATACGGAATGGTGATGTATCAGCTAGAGAATAATTCTCCTCGACTCTGACAAATCACGTGATCAATCATGATGGCGTTAGGTCCCACGTGAATTCAGTAACACTGAAAAATGTCGCCTGCGTGACATCATGAGAAAGAGACACGGGTTTTGAAATCAGTGCGAATGTAAAATAACAAAACGTGTGATTTCATCTTTTGATGGCAGTGCCTGGACTTTAATATCAATATAGAGACTTTTGACCAATTACCAGAAATTCTTCACGTTCTGCCAAATCTATTTTTAGAATACAATTTTATGTTCTTTAATGAGAAATTGTCAACAAGTAAACATCTAATGGTTTAAAGCAGGCACGCAGCGTAGAGGCCATCGACAGTAAAAGTTGATTTCACAATAGTCTAAAATCCTTCACAATCAAACAGGAACTAATGAAAAGAAGAAGATAACGAACAGTGATCAATCTAATAACTCCCATAAGGAATACAACATAGAGAGCTGGGCAAACAAGTACTCCTGGATATACCAGAGGTGGGATCAGGTGCCTAGGAGGAGTAAGCATCCCCTGTCGACCGGTCACATCCGCCGTGATCAGCTAGACGGAGTAATCCGTAGTCAGAATTAGTGTGCCAAGAACGGTCAAACAATATGCAACTTTTGAGATTTCAGCTCTTCTTGATAGAGGTACGTTCAGTGTTCTGTTGAACGCTTGGGTGGGTACAAGATGTATACATATACTATAGACTAGCTATGTGAATACGGATAACAGTAATGAAAGTGTAAATTTTGTTTATATCAGCCATTGGTATACATTAAGCTGACCATATCAAGAATGATATTTGATTGAATTAGGTCATTAAATTAAATTGGAAATTATTTTTTATTTCCTCTTCAGCACGAGTGATATCTTAATTTTAAAAAAATGGTGATTATCGATTTTTGTTTGAGCTATTTTCTATAAAATACTAATAAATTACTAATATTGTGTATCCCTGCAGTTTGGCGGTTGCATGATATCTGATAATCGGTCTTTAGGCAATATATGAAGGCAGTGATAAGCATTTGTACCCACCGTGTGTGGATGATAGTATGTTTTGCGTCTCAATGTGCGTAAGAGTTCCACAAAGGGAAAGACCTATTGGACAACTCGGAAATTGCGTATTGGTGTGAAACACGTCAGACAGCATTATAACAGTAATATAATGATTATAATAACATTAAGTTGCTGTCCTTTAAAACAAATGTAGACGTGTTTCTAACAGAAATTTAAAATTATAGGTTGAAATTTAAATGTGTTTTAAGGAAGTTAGCTCCTACGCTTTTCAGCACAACCGCGCTGGATGTTACAACTAAGTCATTACTGGTTCAATACTGATCCCAAACATGTTAGACATCAATTACTGAACCCTATCCAGTTGAAACATTTTGTGTCAATTCAAATTTTGAAAGGGTTTGACATGGACTAAATTTTGTGGCGGAAGGTTTAATAATCAAAAAGTTCTAAATGTGCATGATATTTCAGTTTCTGGTTCATCCAATATATCTTCTATTTTTATACTCCTATACATGTATAATGTATTTCAGTTTTATAATTTAGGATACAAGTAGTTGAGACTTGGAACTAGTTCAAATGTAATTTATTAATTTGGTTGATATATTTTTTCCAAACAGAACACCGATTCTTTAAATTACTCAAAATTTTGTATAAAAATCCAGTATTTTCGCCAATAATTCAAAAATGTGATCCCCAATCCCCACTTTTTAAAAATTCTATTTTAGATTTAAAGATACTAGTATTAGAAATTGACATTGCTCCTAATATGTCCTTTTAAACTCTCAAATCTTAGCAAAAAGGTCATTATTTATTTCCATTGCTAGTATTAAACCTTTTTATCTGTATTTTTAGAAGCCATGGTTATGTTTCTATTTTATGTATTGATTGATTTGTGTTGCTTATGTTGCGTTGACTACAACAGACGAATCAAATAAATCTTGAGTCAATTTTAAGTGCAAAAAGGTCATGTTTAGAACACTGTGGCTCAATAACAAGCATTGTGACCCCAGTTTTTCTTTTTAATTTCCTAGTTCTCCTTCAATGTAGAAATCAAAAATATACTTCCCAAAAACTTAACATTACTCCAAATATCAGGTGCGAACCTCTTCAAAATATTTTTTGAATCTTAACACATGCAAATATTTCATTATCAATTTTATTCCTAGAGCTGTAATAAAACATTGATCTAAAAGATATGAGATATTTGTAGTTTTGACATTTAACCCCATAATCAAGAATCATCCTTGTATTTGAGCTGGACCTAAAAGTTGAAATTCAACAGGGGACACAATCTGTTCTAAATCATAACGTTCGAGTTTCATACTTTAATTCAATGAATACATCTGGAAACAAATTACCTTAATCCAATGATATAAATCTGTCTACAAAATATTGATGCTCACGGTTTTGAATGTCGTATTTCGTTTCAAAGGTTCAGTGCAACTTCGCATTTCAAGATATGAACAACAAAATATCACTTCCTTTGACGAGCGTTGCGGAGCTGAATATGTTGTATAACTATGTACAAGTGAATGAATTAGACTACATGATATTAATTGGTTTTTTTTATCCAAGCACTAAAATCTGTTTTTAACAAACCATAAAGAACATTCTGTTTTAATTCTCTTAACAGATGTTTATAAAACATTGCTGATTCCAGTAAACATGTACTTGTGCTAATGATCCCCTTTCTTGTGTCATCGAACTCCACAATCGTAATTATTCTGCCATTTCCGCGAGCGATAAATGACCGAGTAGTTACGATTGCAAATTCCGGTGCAATCGGAACATCACTCGGTCTTTTCTTTCAAGTCGAGCAAAGGCCGAGTGATGTTCCGACTGGCTCCGGTGAAAACGTACATGCGTAAGCTAACCATTCGTCATAGCATCCGGTTTAACTTCGCTCATGAAATGTGAAGATAACGAACAGTGATCAATCTCATAACTCCCATAACGAAAGAAAAAAAAAAGAGATGGGAAACACCGACCCCTGGACACACCAGAGGTGGGATCAGCTGCCTAGGAGGAGTAAGCATCCCCTGTCGTCCGGCCACAAACGCCGTGAACTCTATGTCTTGATGAGGTAAACGGAATAATCCGTAGTCAAAATCAGTTTGCTAAGAACGGCCTCATAATAGGTATGAAATAGGTCAGACAACATTTGATCCAATGATAGGTTGCATTGACAATCTCTGTCAATATAACGATCATATAATTTGCAAATAGCTGCATTTGAACGAGACTGTAACATCAACTTGTTTGTCAGTAGCCTGCCTCGATTTAAAAACTTATCATACGCAGAACAAGCTTTTGCGTATCGAATCAGTTGAGAGATATAAACATAATTTGCAGGTGGTAATGGAATATTGCTATATAAGTAGCTGAATTCATCCTTTATATATCATCTACATGGACCTCGAGGTCTATGCAATAGTAATACAAGTTACTTAACATAAGCTTCCAATTCATAAATCATAGAGGGGTGGGGGTGGCAAGCGTTTGCCTTTCACTACACGGGCTCCATTTATCAATTCAAACTTACAATATTACGATTCGATACTATCGAAATAAGTCTGAGGTTAGGAGTGTATGGAGGTCAGAAAATATATCTCACTATGCATAGAAAAATAACGGAAATGAACGCTGTCAAAAAGGTGGGTGGATATCCCCCTCCTTATTAAAGTGGGTGGACACCCCTTCCCCTTATTAAAGTGGGTGGACACCCCTTCCCCTTATTGAAAAGTGAGTGGACACCTCCTCCCCTTATCAAAGTGGGTGGACACCCCCTCCCCTTATTGAAGTGAGTGGACACCTCCTCCCCTTATTAAAGTGGGTGGACACCCCCTCCCCTTATTGAAGTTGGTAGACACCCCCTCCCTTATTGAAAAGTGGGCTGACACCCCCCTTATTAAAGTGGTGGACACCCCCTCCCCTTATTGAAGTGAGTGAACACCCCTTCCCCATATTGAAGTGAGTGGACACCCCTTCCCCTTATTAAAGTGGGTGGACACCCCCTCCCCTTATTGCAGTGAGTGGACACCCCCTCTCCTTATTGAAGTGGGTGGACACCCCCTCCCCTTATTGAAGTGGGTGGACACCCCCCCCCCCTTATTGACAAGTGGGTGGACACCCCCAACCCTGTATTAAAGTGGTGGACACCTCTCCATTATTGAAAAGTGGGTGGACACCCCCATTATTGAAGTGGTGGACACCCTTTCCCCTTATTGAAGTGAGTGGACACCCCCTCCCCTTATTAAAGTGGTGGACACACCTTCCCCTAATTAAAGTGAGTGGACACCCCTCCCCTTATTGAAGTGGGTGGACACCCCCTCCCCGTATTAAAGTGGTGGACACCCCTTCACTTTATTAAAGTGAGTGGAGATCCCCTCCCCTTATATAAGTGAGTGGATACCCCCTCCCCTTATTGAAGTGAGTGGATACCCCCTTCCCTTATTGCAGTGAGTGGACACCCCTCCCCTTATTGAAGTGGGTGGACACCCCCTCCCTTATTGAAAAGTGAGTGGACACCCCTCCCCTTATTGAAGTGGGTGGACACCCCCTCCCTTATTGAAAAGTGAGTGGACACCACCCTTATTGAAGTGGGTGGACACTCCCTCCCCTTGATGAAGTGGGTGGACACCCCCTCCCCTTATTGAAAAGTGAGTGGACACCACCCTTATTGAAACGTGAGTGGACACCATCCTTATTGAATTGGGTGGACACCCCCTCCCCTTATTGAAGTGGGTGGACACCCCCTCCCTTTATTGAAAAGTGAGTGGACACCATCCTTATTGAAAAGTGAGTGGACACCACCCTTATTGAAGTGAGTGGACACCCCTCCCCTTATTGAAGTGGGTGGACACCCCCTCCCCTTATTGAAAAGTGAGTGGACACCACCCTTATTGAAAAGTGAGTGGACAACACCCTTATTGAAGTGGGTGGACACCCCCTCCCCTTATTCTACTTGCCAGTAAAGACAGTAAAGGCTCTCCTAAACACAGTCAAGAATTCACTTATAGAAGCGTACACATAAATTATAAATTAAGCAACAAATAACTAATGCACATTTTCCTTAATGAAGCCGCTCTCATCTTCAAAGGGATTATATTCAGCTTCACAGTTTACTAGTATTATTTCAGAGTTACTCTCCTTGGCAAACATGATACTGAATTGTACATATCCTGTTAAAATGATTACATAGTCCATCAACAGCACTGCAAGGACAGGTGGAAATACATTGTCTATTTTTTTCTGCCGATTTCTTGTCCGTGTAAAGACCTTAAAACTTTTCATCTGGGGTCATCCACCTCAAATACATATATAGACCTTTTACTGTACCATGTAGGTTTTCATCTGAATTTCTCTGACCACGTGTCTTAGTTTCGTATTTGCACCCATCTATATGCTAGCAGTCATGGCGACACCTACATAATATATTGCATATAATTTGTTTAATCAAACACTCAGATACACTTGATATCTACATGTATAGTAAGATTGTTGTACACATTTTTACACATTAATATCACTTCATATATGGGGTGTTTCTATTTCTTAAGAAAGTTGATCGGGTCTATAGTGCGAAACAATCCCCTGCTGCCTTGAGGAAAATGCAAGCCAAGCGTTTAAAAGAAACAGGGAGGTAAATATTTTCATATGACACTGATGAAGAAGAACTAAAAAAAAAAAAAGCGACAAACCACCTTGCAACACGGTATATTCTAAGATTGCTAATGAAATCAGAACTTACTGTCATGAGGATTTTGAAAGTTCTATTTATAATGAACTCGTCTTTCTACTGCTAACCTTGAAATTCAAAAATATCCAAGATCTGGTGTCCTGCAAGTACATGTACAGTTGACAAAATACAAAACAACACTAGTTTACAGGTACATTAAGTCTATTTTCCAGTGATCCTAACCTGATATATTTCTCCATTTGTTATCCAAACTTTATGCAAGTTTCCCTTAATGAACGTTTGATAAACTGAAGGGAGACATCTTGCACACAAATACCTACCACTTTAAAAACCAATAGAAACTAAGACATATGTATGTATGAATTACCATTTCAGAAACTTTGAAAATATCAATAGGAAGACATTTCGGAATGTCCTGTCTACTCACATTGAAATTTCACCTGTAGTCTTATTTTATTTTGAAAACCAACAGGAACTATATGCAAGGGCCCATTCCTGCAAGTTCAACAATATGAATAGGGTAAAACATGTAGGTGAATTAAACACTGGAAATTTCAGAATTTCCTTTTCATTACTCTTTATTTTCACCTCGTACTTTGGAAACCATAGTCGTATGTAACGTATAGTCTGTACAATTCCTGCAAGTCAGGTAAGATTTGTATGAAGAATGTATCTTAAATCTGCAACACAAGAATCTTCAGTAGCTTTTGTGACCCTGGCATTTCATCTGTAACACTGTAAACCAAAAGGAAGCAGGGGTTGTACACGTGGTCACCTTACGTCAGGTGTGGTAAAGGTAGATCTGTCAAAAGTTTACCACTGTTACATAGACGCGTCTAATGACAGCTTAATATGAGACCATATTCGTGGAAATAACAGATGAATCTGATTTAATGCGAAAGGGATTGCCAAAAATGTTAGGAATAAAAAGTTTGGTTACAGACATATAAGCAAGAAATTAATTTGGCACATTACACCAAGACGTCATTGCTTGTTTTGAATATTGGACTCTGTCTGTGACAGACATCTGAGTCTGACGTGTTTTAGGCTTAGATTGCGGGCATTTCGTTGACATTTGAATGGAGAAGGAGCGTTTGTAGGAAAGTGTTGTCCATTTTAAAAAAATCATTCATGTAGTGACATCATCGGCATTGCGTAAAATGCCAAAAGCAACCTACGCATGGAGCGCAAGGTCGTAGCAGAACGAGTTCTTTAACGTGTCAACGCCTACCGTGTCACAGGATCTCCGTTCTGAAGAACATATCCAAGAAATTGTGAATTTCACTTCTAATGCAAGGTCCTTGATGAAGGAACAATCAAAACCTGTGTTAAATGTCTTAGGTTAGATGCGAGTAAGGTGCGGCGCCGGGATCAAGAATCGAATCCGGGACTTCCGCTTCCGGTTGCAAAGCGAGCGCCCTAACCACTGGGATACAGCGACCAGCTGACATTACACATTCAAAACTGGATTTGTGACTCTGAGCATCAAAACATTTTTTAAAAGAAAAAAAAACCCTAGAAATTATCTTTTTCGAGAAAAAGTGTACATATCTTTTCTAATATTAAAGACACAGAGCCTTTAGGTGCTAAAGTAACACGTGATAACCTTTTGTTTGACAAATCGATGAATTGGTCAGAATTACCATGTACTTTTCACGATATACACCTGTATATAGGACTTAGACTAAAAAAGCTGTCGTATGATAAATTGCAATATTAAACTTTTCACACTTTGGTGGCTGTTAAAGCTGTAAAGGGACTGTCTCTTAAAACGTGCTATTGGATAGATGGCGCTGTACAATTTAAAATCAACAAGACTACACATGGAATGTTTAACTTTATTTCAAATAAAAGTATATTCTTTTTCCCTCTCCCTGTGAGTTAGTGTAACCATTATTGTTGTTATTTTTTCTTCAGAAGAGATCCTCTTGGGAAGAATGCGTCACACTAATTTGAAGGTACAGAACTTTAGCATTCGGAATTTAAAAAAAAATAAATGGATGGAACAGAGAACTAAAGATCCATCCAATATAAACATTGTTTTGAATTCTTTGACATAGAAAACTCGAGGCGGCGATGCTTAAAAATATTACGGAGATGCAACACCTAAGTAACTGCTCAGGAAAAGGCTGCGCCATTAATCACACGTTCTTAAATTACAGATCTTTTAGCTTTCAGGTTTATCCCATTTCTTCCCCAGAGAGCTATAATTTTTGCAGCTAAGAACACGTACATGTAATTACAATGTCGTGAAATCAAACTGATAAACTGAACGAGACTTACCGAGCACATTTTATACCCTTGTGACACCGAGGATAAACTCCTGGATACTATAAATTATCCAAGTCCAACCCAGGTCAAACCAAGGCTGTATGGAATACATTCTGGGGTAAATCCCCTTACTTAGACCTGAATAATGAATTTATTTCGTACGTAACCAAATCAACTCGTTATTCAGGTTCAATCATGTGTGGTTGACAAATCAACTCGTTATTCAGGTTCAATCATGTGTGGTTGACAAATGATGGGGATGCTAACATAATGTGGTTTCGCCAATTTTCAGAGATATCTTTTGGAGGCTAATCCAAGAAAGAGGGGGGGGGGGGTATACCATTTTTTTTCGGTGTCAGACTCGCCATGGAAATTGCAATTCAATTAACGGATGATGAAATCACAATGAGCGTTGGCGGAGAGAAGTACAGATTGTCGTCTGTATTTGGATAGCTGTGATTCTAGTTATCGCGTGACTTCAAGATGAACATGAAAACGAAATCAAATCCATAATTAGAGAATAATTAACAAGCTCTCACGAGGGATATCACTGATAATCCTTAGCGCAGTCATTTAAAGCTTTTGATTCACCCAAAACTCAGTCCGTGCAAACTAAACACGGCAGCATCTACCGATACTTTAGACGGGATTAGGTGAAACTCTCAGTTTTTGTCTCGCAACATCCACTAGATGATCAAGAAGGAAAAAGAAAATCCTATCCCTACGTCCGTCTTAACAACAAGTGTAGGTAAGCACTGCGTGTAGATACAGAATCTAGTGTACTGATCTTCAGTCTGATTTCTATTTCCATTTCATACCATAGATGTTCTACATTTGGAATTCTGAGTAATATATTAATTGTTTTCTCTATAACAATCAAGCTCTAAACATATATTTTCTCCAAGTACACATGTATTTATATGGCGGTCTGATTCCATTTCAAGACTTTGAGAGAAGATAGTCTAATACGCCGGTTTCGAGATACGTCCGATTTATTTCCCTTTGTAGAACTCTCGTACATAGTAAGGCGTGAAAGAATTTGTTTACACGCGGGGGTGGGACAGATATTCATCACAGCGTAAGTGCATGTGCTCAGTAAGTTTCTCATACGCTGTTTAATAACCCGAATTCGACTGATACACAAACTAAGTAAGTGATAAGTATTTAGGAAGTAATTAAATACATAGAATTCATATCCTATCACGTTATTTTGCTGGTCATAGGTACCATATCCAAGATATTTCTTGCAAATATGACATTGTTTGTATGTTTCCACTTCGGTAAAACATTTCTTTCGATAGTATTTAGTATTTCCCACATTTACACATTTAAAAAGAAGCAGCTTTTAATACATTTCATCGTCTTCCTTGTTGGCTGTATATCCACTCTGTCCCACTTAGGCATTCAAAGTTCCACTAAATGCACCTCCTATACAGAAGAGTTCGTATCTCGAAACTGGCGTATTAGACTAATGTGCCTTTTATACATATCAGGTATAGGTTTACAAAGATAATACCGGAAAGAAAAGTGATCAATAACATGTTTGTAAATACATGTAATACACTTTGAAGAACAATTCATTTGCTCAACTAAACATTGAACAAATATATCGGCCAACCCCTGGTTTATGATTGGAAACTATTTTTGAAAAGTAGCCTCCCCTTGTTCACACTCAATATATCCCAGCCGTATTTCGTACATTTTTTCTGCTATACAATAGGCCCAATTTTTGCTGCAATTTTTCATCCTATCACAATTGTAATATAATTCATCATAACAATTTCTGATAATGCAATTTTCACTACGTACAGTTGTACATGTAACACTTTAAACCAAATTTTGAACCTTTAAAAATATCGAAAAATTTTCGTAAGTAGCCTCCTAGATTAAAAAATATATAAAGACACATTTTGCTTCAGTCTTGTTTCTAGAGCCGCGTGTGAGTACCTACATTCCACGAACTCCGCGACCTATTTCGTGGCATCGTGGAAATTGTTGAAAAATATATTTTATGGGGTTTATTTTACCTTCTATGTGAATAGGTATAATAAATACCGCTTGAGTATATCATAAATTGTGATGGTTTATTTCATACGGTTTCGGTTTGTCCTTCTTGGACTATGTACCTTTACCACTGTTCAAATATGGAAATCATTACCAAATAAGGAGACGAGTCAAGGTCAGGTGACTTCTGCAGTTAAATAACTTACAATGTGCCTGTTATGTATGTAGTTGAAAGTAAATAAAACTAAAAATTATAATACAGAAAATTTTAAATAATAAAATTCTTTGGTTTGTTAAATGGAATGTGAATGTCGCAAACAGTGCAGGAAAAAAAATTGCATAATCTGCAAACTAACAAAGAAAACATGTTATTATTAAATGAAAACTCTGGTGTTTTTTCTTCTTCTTTTTTCTTTTAATTTTGTAAAAGAGATAGATAGATAGATAGATAGATATTGTAAATAATGATAATTCTACTGCTGCGAAAAATTACACTCCCTTAAAGAAACGTGTTAGTAAAATTCAAAATTAGTATTTTAAATGTTTTTCACCTGAAGGAAACATGAAAATACGGGTGTCTGCGTAGTTCCATACCTGTAATGAGCACTGCACCGAGAAAACCTGCGCGTGTTCGATTATCCATACAGCTACCTATGATACTAACAGGGTAATTTTGTACGCTTTTACCGATATTCAATAGCATCTCCAATTTCACACGATTTTCCTCATGTGATGTGTCAGTTGATGGAGGGAATCTTATACTCTCCTCACTCAGTCCCTCACGTTAACACAACTCGATAGCATGAGCGCGAGCATTATTTGATTAATCATTATACAAGATTTAATAAGTGTCATTCTATCTTAGCGCGAATAAAACCGTGAACACGTTTAGCCTTAAGTTATGATCTTTTTAAACTTTATCAAGAATCTCCAACAATTTGCTATGGAAACTGTTGCTACCATTAAAATGATCAAATATTTAATTTCCTCTACACATAGAGATAAAATAAACACTTACCCCAAAATTGTTAGATATGTATCCATTTAAGATCTTTTTCTAAGATAATTTGTCCACTGAGTAATCCCTTCAAAGAAAATCTAAATCAACACTGCACACGCGCGAACAGGAGGTGTAAGCAAGGAACATATCGTCTGTTATGTTTTGCTGTCGTCTGCAGCCAATACTGTCTCCGAGATCATCTATCTATCGTTATTGACCCGTTAATGCCAGCTTCAGGTAAGACCAAACTTGCATGCGCACTCGCTCGCTGCTGTGTTCTACATGCGCTGTCTCTTAAATATTCTCATTCATCTCTGGGGACTTGAAAAACTTCAGACTACGTCATCCGTGACAAGTGAGTACTTTAAAAAGAGTAGGAAACAATGGGAGCGGATCAATTGTCCACTTGGACCATGCGGCTTTGATGTTTTATAGTCGTCGAGACGACTCACACGATTGCTCTGATAAGACGCTAATAAAGCGCACGAGACCATTTATAGATGATCGCTGCTCTTGATAAACAAAAACATTGTGCTGTTTAAATCATTTTTCCGAACTAGACTGCATGGAGGCAAGATAGCTTTTCTTAACAACAATATGAGGAAGTGATGCGGTATATCCTATCTTTGTAATTGGATTTCGTGCAGAGAATTATAAAATCTATACATGTATATGTATATATTTTTTTCCCATGTCTTTCTGAGTATTTATATATGATTAGTGTCTAGCAAAATGCAAATAATTGCATTTGAATTTAAATAAATATCCATGCATGTTTAACAGCATTGTACAGATTTTATCAGGACTCTTCGTCAGCTGTTGAAATAACACGGAATTGGGTATTTCTTTTATTTTTTACTGTAAAATATTCATATTTAGATCAAATAGTATAGTAACATGACGTGCCCCTAACAGCCATGAGTGAAGTAATGAAGAATGTTAAAATCGTCTAAAGTTTTCATGTTGTGCATCTGTACACGTAACCACTAATTTATTTTTCGTCCTTCGGATGAGACCACAAAAACCGAGGTCTCGTGGCACAGCAGATATGACACGATAAAGATCCCTCCCTGCTCAAAGGCCATAAGCGCCGAGTATAAGCCTACATTTTGCAACCCTTCACCGGCAATGGTGACGTCTCCATATAAGCGAAAAATTCTCGAAAGCATTAATCTTATATTGTTTAACGTCCCTCCCGTACAAGAGGAACGTTATTAACAATATACAATTAATCAATCAATCCAAAACTCAAAAAAGTGAAAGTCATCTCCTCGGCCAAGATATCGACAACCACGAGAATTATCACGTTTTTGTGTTAACAAAGCTAAAGAGGCTACGTTTCCGGTCCTCTTAGTGTTAGTTGTAAATGTTACATGAAAAGTAGAGCTTGGATGAAAGGCTAAGATAACGAACAGTTATCAATCTCTTAACACCCACAAGGAATTCTAAATAAAGAGTTGGGTAAACACGGACCCCTGGAAATACCAGAAGTGGAAATAGGTGCCTAGGAGGAATAAGCATTCCCTGTCGACCGGTCACATCATTCCAAGTTCACGCAAGATAGGTTGATAACAAGAAAGGGCTGAATTTATTTTGGGAGCGGTCTATGGGTTCGAACAGTTACAGAGAAAGAGAAACTGGGGAACCTTGGCGGAAGGTAGCGGTCTCCGTTTGAAATAAATCTATTGCATACACAAAATGTGTATACTTCATTTAGTTTTGTATTGATATCATTGGCCTTTAATATCATCAAGATCCCCTCCTCCAAATAAAAACCACGATTCGATGTAAAATTTAAAACCAATAGATACTATTGATCTATCAGTGAACATGATGTAAGAGGGATTAGTAGGGGATCTTCTTTATAATTTGTTTTTTAATTAAGTATGAAAATATAAATATATTTTGTTCTTGTTCATGCCCCCCCCCCCTCCCGTTGATGATGTTAAAAATCCGTCATAATTTCAAAGTCCTGCCATTTTGTTTACCTTCTGAAATATCATTTAATTAAAGTCACAAGGAAGTAATCGGATGAACAGTGCCCTATCAATCGCTGGACCCATGATGCGTGAATAAAGCTCTGAAGTACTATTGTCCCCTACATGGTTTTATGTCATCCACAACGGAAATTTACCATCATTTCCAACATCTTTGAATATAACGTTTTAAGAGATTTATAATTGCATTGCATCAATCGATGTTCAAGTTACATCCATTACATAGAAATGAAAAAACGTGCACACGCAAAACTAAGAAATTTGTTACACATTGAACATGGGCAACGAGCAGTAGCAGGAGTTTTATCAACAAGTATCGCGGGGGGAAATTTTGTTCACTCAACATAACAACATTGCAACACTTATTAATCAGAGTGTTAATAATTTTAAAGACGTTATTTAGGTTGACAAAATCAATAAAGAATTGCTCCGATTATGTAAATACTCGTGCACTCCCTGATGTTGAATTTCATTTGTTTGATGTTTGATCAATAGACACTTGGTATCTTATAAAATATTCAATGAAAACCATTGGTAATGTCAACATTTGGATCTAAACTCTTCTCTCTAATTCAGATTATTGGTTTTAGAAAATATTTTGTATGATTTTCCTGTTTAATCTGCAGACATACAATAGCATGCAGAGGATGCTTGCTTACATTATTTGCTTTTATTTTGGTTTACTTCCTGTTGAGAATTTTTCCCTCATTAACGTATAAAGACGTTAACAGTTTTAATGAAGACAAATACATAAATGCTATAGCGCTTAAGGTCGTCATAGTTTTTTCGGTACTCTGCGCTTGGTGAAGGGGCACCCCTGCCTATGTTGGGCACCACGTCATTAGGATCGAGATTTGAGTCGGGGACCTACCTATTGCAAAGCAATCGTCCTAACCTCTGTACTAACACGGTTTTTGTTTTGTTTTGTTTTTTTTTTTAATTTTTTTTTTTATATTAGATTTTTTAGTTAGGCTGTTCTTTACTCACTGATTTTGACCGCGGATTATTACGTTCGTCTGATCGAGATACAGGGTTCATGGCGGGTTTGACCGGTCGACAGGGGATGCTTACTCCTCCTAGGCACCTGATTTCACCTTTGGTATATCCAGGGGTCCGCGTTTGTCTAACTCTTGATTCGTAATTCCTTATAGGAGTTATGAGATTGATCACTGTTCGTTATCTTCACCTTTTCATTGTGTAAAGCAGTGTTTAATTTGTGACGTGAAAAGAACTTTTTTCGATAAATGGGCCGAGGAACAAACAGTATAATCGTTCTATTTCTCATGAGTCATTAATTTTAAAAGATTCTCACACGCAATCGTTATATATCTACTTTAAGCTCATTGCGGTCCCAGGCTGACCTTGAGGACAATCATTTAAGAATTTAATTTAAACAATACTAATTCATAATAAATGTAGAAAACATAAATGGATTGGACAACAGGCATCGCCTATAAAAAACCCTCTCCATCAGGATGAACACACCAGAAAAATATGATATGTATGGGGAGTGGAGAATATGAACTATGATACTTTGAAATTGAAAACTGGTAAATTTACTATATTTACATGTATTTAAACAATTGCAGTTTAGATAGTTTTTTTCTTCAAATTATATACACCTACATGTACTAAATTCCAACCCATGATCTACAAATCTGCATTCGACACGTCAGCTTGGCAATATAAAAGGAATACTCTCTACGAATACTGCTGATATTTATATTTTCATTCAAGTTTCAAAAGGAGGTCAGCCATTTATGACCACGTGTTATTCTTCCTTAAATCTCTGATACATGAAAATGTTGTCGTATCACTGACAAATTATAGCCTTTTTGCTCATAACAAGAATAATGCTTTTGAGAGAGTCCCTATATGTTCCTAATACATGTAGATGTAAAACTTCGAACTACATCGTGGCCTTCAGCTGACCTGACACCATTAACCAATATTTCAATACATTTGCATCTACACTATATGAAAATGCTTACAATACAAGTTTAGCCTTTTATGGATGAATAGGTTAGAGAAAAAATTTGAAGGACCCACCGTATTTTCACCTTTTTGGGATTATTTCTCCTTGAAAGGGAGCATATCCCTCCAAATGAAGAAACCCGAACCTTCTTAAGGTAGCTCATTACACTAAAATTTTATTTAATGGCTCGTTAAAACACCTCTTATGAAGTATGATATCACCATCGAAAGAGTGATACAAGCTCTCAATTATTTTACATGATTTTTTAATGATTTTTCCCGGAATGATTAAAATGGTGTTTTGTTTGCAAATAAGAGATTCTAGAGTCCAAATTTCGCTTTGATTTGATGCATAATATGAATATCTAAGAAAACATGCCTAAACGACTCAGATAGATATTTATGAAAATTAACGTTATTTGCTAATATTTTTTAAATCTACGGATAAAATCTTCAAGAAAACGGGTCATTTGGAAAAAAGATATACATGTATCAGAGAAATATATTTTAAAAAGAAATTGAAATGAAATGGTCAAAATTCAGAAATATTACGAATTTTCTAATATGAAACAAGCCCGATCGGAATTATAAAAAAAGTAGTCATTCCAGGAAAAGTCACCAAAAATTCGTATAAAATAATTGAGAGCTTGTATCACTCTTTCGATGGTGAAATCATACTTCATAAGAGATGTTTTAACGCAGCCATTAAATAAGATTTTAGTGTAATGAGCTACCTTAACAAAAGATTGAAGTATATCACCATTGTTGTGATAGGCAGTGAAAAATATATTTGAATCTACATTATCTATCAATGCTGAAGAATTGTAATCATGTGGACATGGTAGAGAGTTTTAAAGAATTTTCCTATGCATTATATTATAATATTTGAACCCGCTCTTGCCCCTGGGATCGCAGTATATACAAACCTGAATCCAACATACCTAATGAATGCTTGCATATTGATTCCACAAACTATCTCCTGGTGGCTCATGAGATAATGCTTATTATTTTTTCCCTATTGAAATATTGACACTAATGATGGAACATTATCCTGTCCTCTGATGGTCTCGATGTGAAGAAACCGGAAACTACACTACACTAGATTCCTGTACATCAATGAAAGGTGACGATAACAAACAGGGATCAATCTCGTAAATCCCACAAGGAATACAAAATAAAAGAGTTGGGCAAACACGGAGCCCTGGACATACCTTGTTTGGTAGCCTTATGAAGACCAATTTTCCTGATAAATGAGTGACCCATTAACACCACGGTAGTTGAATGTGTTAAAATGCATTGTATATTAGCATTAAGGCACTATGATTACACGGCATTAGTTAAGCCTGGTTCATTATTTGTTCAATGACATGTATACAAGTTCAGAATTCATATGGTTTAAGTTATACCAAGATAAAACATGATTACTTGCAACATCATTTATTGGAGATAATCTGGTATACATTAAATCAAATAAGTCATCGACAGGGATGCTTACTCCTCCTAGACACCTGGTGTGTTCAGGGGTCCGTGTTTGCCCAACTATCTATTTTGTATTGCTTGTAGGAGTTATGAAATTGATCACTGTTCGTTATCTTCACCTTTCATGCAATTCATATCGGCTACTGATGACGTTGAACTTGTTGTTAAAATAAGTTCAACATCATCAATATTGGTCAGTTTAATTGTGGGGGTCATGATTTCATTTCATTATTGTTATGAAGGAGCGGCAACAAATTTGTTCATTTACTACCTGACATCTCTTGGAGGAGTCGGAGAAAACCTTTCTATTCATTTGATGTTAGTTGCCTTGTTTGTTATCGTCATTCAATAGTTGCAGCTAAAATTGTTAATATCGTACCTCATATACCTTGAAATGAGGGTACACCCTTTTCCAACACTTATTTATCATGCAACTATTTTTATTATATGACATGATTGACCATATTGCTCCTGGTACATATTGTGTTAGTGTATCTAAGTTTACTTGTTTAGCATATTATCACCAGAACCATTCTCATTTTCTGTTTCACACAAATTACTTCTGAATTACCCATGTTCATTTATATTCTGGTAAAAATTCCAACATTCCCACGTACCTGTGGTAGTGAAAAATACCACCAAAGAAAATGTCGCAAAGTACCCCAAAACAAGCCAGCACAGTCAAACAGTAGAACACATCTCAAACTGGTACTACAACCTGGAAGACATCTGGCTGTTCAGCAGGGGCCATGCTCCCCTTACAACAATTTGCGACAAACACCATTGTTCCAGCCAGATCGATTGCAGCACGAACACCTTTTCACCATCTGCTGCCCCTAGCATCCCGTCCTGCACCAGTCAGGGCAATTCGAATAATCCAGAGCTAGTTTTATCACCACCCTTCAGCAATTGTATTCAGGTGAGTCAGTGTCAGATGCTTACAGAAATGTTAGCAACACCTCACATTCCGTTCACTCGGCAGTAGCAAATGACATACCTTTATCAAAAACAAAATTTGGAAGGATCAATTCAATGATCTTACGTGCCTTTTCCCCAATTTCAACGATGAAAAAAAATTCCATTCACATTGAAAACAATGTCATTCAGGAACACTCTCGGACATCAAAACAATCAGTCATGTCCTTACACCAGTGTTACTCTCGCTCGTCCCTTTCGCTCCTTAAACTGTACAAGAAAAGTACAACATGTCTGTTTCAACTACATTAATGAAACAAAATGTTAATATTCACCGTGTTATTTCAAAACATCTGCCAACATTGTGGTCAGCAACATCCAAGAATCAAATGCGAAACCAGACAAAAATAAGGCCAACACTAATATATTGCCAACCACTATAAAGCATGAAGTCCTTCCACAATAGTTGCAGGGCTATGATGAAGATGCACTTAAATTCTTGGCCATTGCTTGAAACATGAGCACACTGAGTTTCACTGAAAGTTTGTACAAAATAATCTCACTTCTGAAAGAAAAAGTCCATTAGTAGTCAGGAATAAGTAGGAAAAAGAACTGGGCCTTAATCGTATTTCAGGCTCGTAAACATTTCAACCCTTTCATGATGGTATTTGTTTACCAGTAGGGCTTGTTCCAAAGAAGCTACCTGGAGAATTTAGAATCATTCACGATTTATCCTTTCCAGAATGTAATTCAGTAAATAAACATATATCTCGGGATAAGGCAGTTGTACGCTATGATTCCAGGCCCGGGTAGCGAAGTGGTTAACACACTTGCTTCTCACCGCTGCGACCCGAGTTCGATACCCAGGATCAGCAGTGATTGTTTGTGAGAGTTTATTGTGTTCGCTCATTAAGACACGTGGGTTTTCTCCGGGTACTCCAGTTTCCACCCACATCATTGACCCCTTCACGCCAAAATCCAAGCCGTCGAGAAGTACTAATATAAGTTATAGAACTTGTTTGTTAATCGTTGTAAAATGAATAAAGTTTAAACTTTGTTCTACAGATGATGTAATTCAGCTTATTAAAAATGTGCGATTGGTTCACTTGTGGCGAGGCTGGATATAGAGGATGGTTTTCGAAAGATCCCTTCCGTGGGGATCCGGATTAGAATAGGTCCTCAGTACTCCTTGCTTGTCGTAAGGGGCGACCAAATACTAGGGCGATCCTTCGGAAAAGACCGTATAAACCGAGGCCCTGTGTCACAGCAGGTGTGGTACGATATAGATCCTTCCCTGCTTAAATACATAAGTACAGAGCATAGGCCTAAATTCTGCAGCTCTTCAACGGCAATGGTGACGCCTCGATATATGAGTGAAACAATATGTTTTGAACAGGGAGGGACATTAAATAATATACAATCAATCCCTATTAGTCCTTCAGATTATCACTTTTTAGGCTTTGAGTGGGGTGGGACATTTCACTTTTATAAATATTTACCAATAGTACTAGTTCATCATCTCCATTGCTTAATAATTTGAGCACATCCTTACAGTGAATCATGCTCGATAAGTAAAAAGTATCTGGCATGTCGCATCTAATTGATGATTTCTTGTTCATAGGTTCAGTATCATCTCACAAATGACTTTCAGATGTCCAAAATTTAGAGAATGTGAGTTAAATATTAGAAGCCCCTCTTAAAGAATAAAAAAAATGTCCTTCCAAACGCTTGTGTAACCATTTATGGAACAGAGGTAGACTCTCTACATATAGAAAGTCGGTTACCCGATGAGAAACTTATCAACATCAGACAATTATTAGCAAGGACAGTACATAGAAAAGTAATACAGTTGGAAGAAATACAATCCTTGATATGTTTATTTAACTTTGCTTGTTAATTGGTCACCCTTGCTCGGGTATTCGTGAGACGTTTAATTGATTTGAGCTGCAATCTTTCCAAATCAACTCAGTACATTGAATTTACTTTTGAGGAACGCAATGACATTAAAGCATGGTAACTTTTCATCGACCATTTTAATGATCAATCTGTTTTTCTTCAAGATGAGTGGTTCTCTTCAGAGAAATAACTTATGTATACTGATGCATCCGGCAGCAGTGTATAGCTCCAAATGGTTTGTTCATCCCTGGTTACAAATTTAGTTACAATACCATATTTCTATTAAGGAGCTTTTTCCTATCGTTTTGTTGGTGGAGATCAGGGGGCCAAAATTTGCATAACCAAAAAGTTCTTTTCTACTCTGATAATATATTAAAGTCATACAAAGACAAAATATCAATGAAGCTTCTTCGTCGCTTGATGGTTGATGCGATGAAATGTACTATTTTGTTTAGTTCAGGAAACCAAAATGTACTTCCAGAAAACCACGAGTTATACTCCAGGGTTGGACCCATGACCAACAATGGTGCCGGGCAGTATCATTCACATTTAAGCCTATCAAGTCAGCAGTTACTAAATAAAAGCCGGTGATATTGAACAGTTATCAATGAAAGGTGAAGATAACGAACAGTGACCAATCTCATAACTACTATAAGCAATACAAAATAGAGAGGTGGGCAAACACGGACCCCTGAACACACAAGAGGTGAGATCAGGTGCCTAGGAGGAGTAAGCATCCCCTGTCGACCGGTCACACCCGCCGTGAGCCCTATATCCTTATCAGGTATACGGAGTTATCCGTAGTCAAAATCAGTGTACCAAAAAACGGCCTAACAATCGGTATGAAACACGTCAGACAGCATTTGATCAATCTTATAAATCCTATAAGGAATACAAAATAAAGAATTGGGTAAACACGGACCCCTGGACACACTAGAGGTGGGATCAGGACAGTAAAATCATCATGTGCCTAAGAGGAGTAAACATCCCCTGTCGACCGGTCACACCCGCTTCTTTGTCTGCATCATGTTAATACAAATTTCGAAATTCACCAAATTCTCTCCCCGTTTCAAAATCTTTTGCAATTTGAGGGGGGGGGGGGGGACTATTCGCACAAGGTTTAAGCACATCCACTATAGCCTCACACATTCCACCTATTAGTTATGTTCATCAACTATATAACCTCTGTGATCCAACTCATTCCTTTATAGTAATAAAAAATCAAAGATCTTCACTACCTAGCAAAACCTTCTGACACTAAAATGTCCAGTCAAAAAACATTTACTTATCTCCACATTGCATTATACAGTTCAAGAGGCTGACACAAGAATTTTGTTGGTGATGCCTCTCTTTGCTTTGTATGTATTTGTGTGACTGGGTGAATTGGTCTCTATAAACAATAGCTTCAACCCGAAAGTAATACAAAGGTATAATGAATGCCAATTCTGCACAGATACTGAAACAGTCTCAACACGATAGATAGCCAGCCAATAGTAATTATCTTTATAGCCAATCTTTCAAATAATCAGTCGTCCATTTCAAGCTTTAAAATTTATATGTACATCGCCCACTATGTGCATACGTCCCTTATTCATCTTCGATTCTGGCACTCCAGTTCCTCATAGCTTTTGGCATCTCTCTTAAAACTTTGCTACCAATTTCATTGGCTGGGACTCGTTGCAATATATACTTAGACCACAGTTTTCGCAGCTGCCATAGAGGCTGCAAAGAATAGTATTTCTGAAAATATTATTCACCAACTTGGGCGCTGAAACTCCAATACAGTGGGACGTTACATTATGATAGAATCATTCAAATTGAAAATCCGTTAACAAACTGTCTCAGAGTTGGTAAAGTCAATACACACACTGCCACGATTCAGATTTAATGAGGCCAGCTTATCGCCGCTCCACATCAAAGTAGTAGAACTTAAAGTATCATATTGCATTAGCTTTTGTGTAGATTAATTTTTCATATTTAGTTCTGTGGTATATCTATATCGTTTCCACGGCTGCAGCGTAAAACGGATATAAAAACGGGGTTCATACACCCAGGAACGATTTCCTGGTGGATCCTTGCAGCGTTAAAAAGCAGGAATAAGAAAAGCCGGGTTTAGATAGCGGATGTTTATTTCTCATAGAACGGCCAAACAATTTGACTTTGAATAAAAATCCTGTTTTAACTTGATTTTTCATTGATATTAGATAAGAAAATAGAAACTTGTTTAATAATCTTGAAATATGTCTCATTATTTTTGTAAAATCTTGAAAACCCCACCATTACATAGTGATATAAATATCTATAAGAACATATGCACATCTACAAAATCGAGGAATAGTTATCCTCCGCAGTCATCAATGTACATGGAAAGTGTTTAGAAATAGCAAAATTATTCTTACGAATATATATTACGTAACTTTATAAGTGGGCGTTTCAAAACTTTATGGCATATCTGAACTTGGTAATTCCTCAAAAAATAAAAGACCCATATGAAAGGTGAAGATAACGAACAGTGATCAATCTCATAACTCCTATAAGCAATACAAAATAGAGAGTTGTGCAAACACGGACCCTTGGATATATCAGAGGTGGGATCAGGTGCCTAGGAGGAGGAAGCATCCCCTGTCGACCGGTCACACCCGCTGTGAGCTCTATATCTTGATCAGGTAAACGGACTTATCCGTAGTCAAAATCGATGTGCCAAGAACGGCCTAACAATCAATATATCAACAGGGGATGCTTACTCCTCCTAGGCACCTGATCCCACCTCTGGAGTGTCCAGGGGTCCGTGTTTGCCCAACTATCTATTTTGTATTGCTTGTAGGAGTTATGAGATTGATCACTGTTCGTTATCTTCACCTTGCATGAAACACTTCAGACAGCATTTGACCCAATTATAGGTTGTATTGGCAAACTAGATCGTTATAACGACCATATAATTTGCGAAATGCCGATTTTAATCGAGACTATTGGAAGTCATGCACCACAATCTGATTTTAATCAGATTGTCCTGCACCATCACCTTGTTTGTCAGTAGCCTGCTTCGATTTAAAAACTGACCATATGCAGAACAAGCTCTTGCGTAGCGAATCAGTTGAGAGATGTAAACACCATATGCAGGTGATAATGGAATATTGCTACATAAAAATGGGAAGTTGATGATGGAGAAGTTGAATCCATCCCGTTTGTCATTAAGTTGAGTTGCTAGTTTGCCGTTAATATCTACTTTCATTAAAAATCTAAGTATGAAGCAGACGTGGACGACTCTGTGGTGTCTTTTATTTCGAGTTCACTGGGATATATTGAATTGACATATGAGTGAAAATTATTATTGTTAATAGATAATACATCGTTGATATATCTAAATGTCGAATTGAAGGCCACAGCAAGAGATTGTTCTTCTCATGTAGAAGTTTTTGAATAAATTCTGCTTCATATGAATATAAAAACAGGTCAACTAACAAAGGAGCACAATTTGTGCCCATGCGGATTCCAACAGATTGTTGGAAGACCTGATCACAAAAGACCACGAAGATATTGTCAATGAGGAACTCCAGCATATTTTTTATTTCAATTTCAGAGTACTTGTGCGTGGAATCAGAGTGGCGTTTAACAAAGTAAATTTTGGATGACTGATAACTAGATAGGAATATTTGCGTTTTCCATTTTTGTTGAAGAAGCAGCTGTCTATGATGTCAAAAAGTCTAGTCTTTAATTTATTGTGAGGAATGGTCATGTAAAGAGCTGAAAAGTCATACGTTTTGATGTTGTTGATTTGAGAAATGTTTTGTGATTTCAAGTTTACTAAAAGTACTTTAGAATTTTTTAGAATCCACATTTCATTTACACTACTTCTGGCATATGTAGTCGCACAGTACGTTTGAAGTTTCTCCTTCACATCTGTTAATATTTTCGTGAGGAGAAAAGATAGGGGCTTGGTAGCGCACTTACTGGATCCAGCGATGTATATTTGCTTGTAAGGGTTTTTATGAAGTTTAGGAATCCAGTGTAGGTACGGTAACTCATATTCATCTAATCCATTTTGAAGAATTTCGTCATTTGAAAGGGCAGTTGGAATATAGGTACGATTACCAAAAGTGGAAGTAATGTCAAGTTCGTTTAAAATACGGTTGTAATAACGAGCCTTACAAACAAAGACAATGTTGTTACAAGCTTTGTCAGCTGGAACCAAAACACATTCCTCATGTAACCTATCTAATTCTTTTATCACTTCTGGTTTACTAAACAGAGAAGGATAGATGGTACGCACTTTTGTTTTCATATGTCTAATGCGGAATTTTAATATTCCTCTTACACTTTTAATCTATTCTGACAATGTATCAAGTTCTTCTTTTTCATATTTAGCCCATCTTCTGGAATAATCTCCAACTTAATTCATAATAGAAACGAAGTTCTGTCGCCAATTGAAAGACCGAAGTTCTCTGTATTTAGGACCTTTTAGAATAAGTGATTTGAGGTCCTCATTTTAAACTATATCAACATCACCAGTAATGATATGTCCAGCTGGACTATAGTTGAAAGAAGATGAAGAACAAGAATACGTAGGTGGATTAAGTATACGATGCTCTATATCTAGGCACTGCAAAGTTTGTTTATAATTGAAAAGTTTGGATGCAATAGTAGAAGTATAGGAAATACTGGGTGTAGACTTGAACTTGACATATGTAAGGTAACAAATCGATAGCGTATAAAACCGTAACCTACAAAGTAGGCAAAAATGTGTTAGCGTACAAAGTCGTATTTGAGTACGTTAAAATCTGCTTTTACTAGAGCTTAGATTACGAATACAATAATAGGAGCTGTGTCGGAATGATCCGTAAAAAGAGAACAAGAAGAAACGAGAAATAGTTGTATAGGTTATGAAAAAACACACCACTTTTTACACGTATTTACGTTAAGGCGATAAATATGTGGATTTATATCCGTTTTATTAGTCTATAGATGTCCATCTTGAAATCACATGACCCCGGTTTTTCATATCCGTTTCTAACGGCACAGCCAAGCGGGTTTGAAGGTTCCCGAATGTTGAAAGGATATGTAACATGTGGTCAGCATATGGCTGCTGATGTAGGGATTTTAAATCCATTGTGTTTGGTATATGTCATTACATCAACTCATGAGGTGAGGCAACATGTGGATGTGCGTATGAGCCAGATTTTAGACTCGGTCTCAACATATTGCTTATAGATTGCGAATCGAAATTCATGAGGTCAGCATATGGCTACTCTTGTGAACCGGACTATGACCTTGGTCCCAACATCAATTGCTTATGGATTCATGAGGTCTTTGCCTGCTAATGCTGAACATAATCTAGTCATGATAATGATATCAACAATATTTTATGGACTGTGAAATGACATTAATGGGGCTTAGTATTCGGATGCACATTGCACTGCAATTTAGTTATGATCTGGTAAACTGTATTAGTAACTTAATGACATGTTTCAGGTCGAGTTATGGCTACTAAATCCATTTAGTCATGGGTTTATGGCCTATCAAATGTGATATATATTTTGTCTCCAGGAATTGTAATTTCGTTTTGAAATAACTTAGCATATGTCCCTTTAGTATTGTTACTGCATTATAAACGTCTGAAGATCAGTATATGACTGCTTACACGTGAAAAATAATTGTACTTGTTCAATTCGAATCAGGTCATTAATACTTATTTCGTACTTAAACTAGCTGCAGCTATAGACCCTTTACTATATTTTTCATTTGATAAGTATCACTATGTGATACCATTTTCCTGGATGGTACTGCATTCGTCAGGCAAGTATTTCACATGTTTTAGTCATTTTTCTGACGCCACCTTCTTGTTGTACAATAACTGCATAACTATACCTGGAATACGAATTTGCAACATAATATTTTAGATTATAATTCTTCATCATATGACTTTATCCCAACGATCAATTTTGTTCAACGTGTGGTATATATGTAAGATGTTGTATGTTCTTCTGTTTCTTGTCATTTATTTGGTCAATCTCGCATCACTTGGTTTTTAAGGTTTTTCTTTCAATACTGTAGCAACAAGTATAACTCCCCCACCCCCACCCCGGGGGTGACTATACTTGAATTTGTACTATGTCAGACGGCTTCCTTGTAAGTTTTAACTTTTCTGGCCTAGATGTTTTTGAGAAGACGATTTTTATATGACCCCACCCTGCTTTTGTCTTTCCTTTGTAAAAAGCTTCGACCTTCATTTGAACAAACTTGAATCCCTTTTACCCAAGGATGATTTGTGCCAAGTTTGATTGAAAAGCTCTGTGATCCTGGTGAAGAAGATTAAACTGTGAAAATTTTAAGACAACGACAGACAACGGACAAATCTTTATCCGAATTTCGACTCAGGTGAGCTAAAAACCTTATATGTTTAATGGCCCAGAGCGTCTCGCTGATGATAATTAATCTACAGTTGGAGGCCTCACCACCTCTTCGTGATGCTCACCTGTAAGAGTTATCCTTCGTGTGGGACGGTATACAAAACTTCCAGTAAAGTTTACAAAGCGCCAATATACCAAAGCTTTACGATTACAGTGAACTCGAAATAAAAAACACCCATCTGCTTCATTCTTAGATATTTTATTAAACATAAATGTTAACGGCAAACTAACAAGTAAACTCTATGCCAAACGGGTTGACTTAAGCTTTTCCATCGTCAAATTCCCATATTATATAGCAGTATTCAGGTTGGGCCAGGAAATCGGATGCATTTCCTATAATCGGTATTGAGGATGTGGAAAATTATCTTATTCATAATAGCCACAAGATGGCTGACACACAGAAAATGCGGTGTATAAAGTTGTATATGCGGTAAACACTGAAAATATTATATTTAAAAACTGATCATACGCAGAACAAGCTCTTGTGTATCGAATAAATTGAGATATATACATGTAAACACAATATGCAGGTGATAATAGAATATTGCTACATGAATATGATAAACAATTTTTGTAAGCTTTTTTTTTAAATGTAAACAAACAATATTTTACCTATTTCAGATCAAATATAGGGATGGGCAATGTGAGCAGTCATTTGATAAACACTATCTACACTTGTATTATTTATGATTGAAATAAAATGTTATAAATCCATACTGTAGAAAACAAATACAATGTCACTCCATGTGTAGTTTGAGGATTTGCTATAAAACTCAGGAATGGTGACAAAGGAAATTAAGAAGACGTAGCAATACCAGATTTCTCCAAATCACTTGACACAGATCTACATGATAAAATGCTAAATAAACTCCACCAATATATGATACAAGGTAATATTTACAGATAGCTATTAAACTTCCTCCAAAAAAGACACATGAATCTAACACTAGTGAAAGGAAATCAATCAGACGAAACATCATGAGACTCCGGGGTACTACAAGGTTCACTTTTAGACCCATTAGTGTACCTTTGCCACATAAATGACCCCCCTGGCCAATACACCTCGTCGGTCCGCCTCTTTGCAGATGAATGTCTCCTATACCGTACCATAAAGAAAATGAAGGTCATACTAAATTACAAGACGACCTTAAAACGTTGAGATCTGGGTGGGAACTTCAACACCAAAAATGCTATACCCTATCCATCAACCAAACATCATCAAAATTCTACGAATGGAATAAGCACATCTCCGGCAATGGTGTCGTCTCCATATGAGTGAAAGATTCTCGAGATGGACTTAAAACAATAAACAATCAATCAATCAAGAAGTAAAGGACAACCTGAACGTAGGTGTACATTAAGGTATGATTGATAGATTGATTAAATGTTGTTTAACGTCCCTCTCCAGAATATTTCACTCATATGGAGACGTCACCATTGCCGGTGAAGGGCTGAAAAATTTAGGCCTATGCTCGGTGCTTATAGCCTTTGAGCAGGGAGGGGTCTTTATCGTGCCACACCTGCTGTGACACGGGACCTCGGTTTTCGCGGTCTCATCCGATATTTATATATATATATCCTCTATGTGAAGAGTTCTTGTATGATTTTCGAAATAGGTTCAAATTTTATAATGTTTGATAATATTACCATAATTCGTATGTCGCCCCGGTTATCTCAGTGGTTAGGTCACCAATCTGTATTGCAAGGGTACTGATTGATCCAAAGATTTTTCTCAATTTCTTTGCCACAATAACTTAGTAATGTATATATAAAACTTTATATAATTCAGAAGAGCTAACTTTACATTTTCACTTGCCACAATTAGAAACTATCAAAATATGTTAACTCTAACAAAGACCTTGTAATATACCTCATTTTTGTAGATCGGATGCAAGTGAAATTGTACCCGAAATTTCACGAAAAATTATATAGTATTGAGAAACGTCCAAGTCTCTACATACCTGGCGAATTGCCAATACGAAGCTAAAGTGACCAGGCCAGGGTTACAATGTAAATATGTTAAAAGAGTATTTTATAGACTTTAAATAGTTTCATTGTTATTGATATCTGTATTAATATAGGGAGGTGACCATTCTACATTGATCCAGTGCCTTCTTATGGGATTCGAAACTGTGACTGTGAGATGTATGAGAGTTTGACTTCTACATTGTAGGCGGGCAATTCTACTTTCACTTTAAACGGTAAGTTGGGAAGAGCATGCTGCATCTTTGATGTAAGATATCTTGAAAAGGAATCAAGAACCCTATTGCAAATTTGGACTTGTTGGAAAGTTTAGGATTTTTGCTGAAAGTTGATATCTATCATCATACTGGAATTTTTTTTTTTTCTTTTTTGAATTAGTAGGGGTTGAAAATAGGTATATTTTCCTCATGTTTGTTGATTTTTTACTTCCATGATGGCAGGTGTCTGGGTGTATCTTGACCCATTTCCAGGCTGGCAGCAGATGTCATGATGGACCTTTAAAATCTTTCACATGTGTACTTTCAAGAACAATATACATTATTTTTTTAAAATTGGTAATAAAATCTGAAGATTAAAACATGGGCTCCTGAAGGCGAATTTTTCTCCATTTCCTGGTAGTTTGAAACCTCAGACGAAATTTGAAGAATGTACCAGAAAAGATCATGTAATACGAAGCAAATGTCAGTAGACCATGCCTACAAGGTGATATCAATAAATTAGAGAAGCTTCAAAGCAAATCAGTGCGATTCATAAAAAAATACCACAGGACGAAAGAACCAGGAACCATCAGGAAAATGAGGCAAGAACTAGAACTCCAACCCTTACAACAATGAAGAATTGATTAGTCTAAGGTTCATTCTTATGTACATGCACAAGTGGGTGATAGGTTGGTGCCGTCTTTCCCTGCTTCAATTTTCATTTCAAAAAACCCCGGAAAAACAATTCAATCTTAGAAATCCACAGATCATGTACACGTAACAACCAACATCGTGGAAAAACACACAGTGACACCAAAATGTAAAAACCTGCAGTACACTTATTTCTGTGTTCACTGTAATCAAATGGAACCATCTACCACATGAAATCGAACAGTGATTAATCTCATAACTCCTATATAATTTACCACATGAAATCGAACGGTGATTAATCTCATAACTCCTATATAATCTACCACATGAAATCGAACAGTGATTAATCTCATAACTCCTATATAATTTACCACATGAAGTCAAACAGTGATCAAGCTCATAATTCCTTCAAGTAATTCAATCTACCACATGAAATCCTGCATGCCGACTCTACAGAGACCTTCAAGATCACCATACAGAACAGGCGCCAGTAATATCTCCACTGACGCACTCTCTCCACTGTTTTACAAAAGTCTACGCAGGATCCTACAATCTAATTAAAATCACATGTTATATCCGCTTGTATTCTCATACATATACGAACGAGTCTAACATATCATTTTGATTAAATTGAGGATCCCACAACATAAACACACATATAGAGATGGATGTGCAGGTGCTTAAGTACCGCTGCTCTGATTTCGTGATTCCCTATTTGTAAGTAGCTTCGTAGGTTTTTTTATGGCAAGTTTTCGCTTGGTAATTTAATCTCTCAATGGCATTTGGTCCAACACCATCTTAAAGTGGTCTGAACACACCTGTGTATAACTTGTTGGTTTCCGATTTCTTCTACTTATTGAGCATATCCACGTTCGTCGTTTGTATATATCTTTAGGCAGCTGGCGTAGGGTGACTTGTATTCCAAACTGCTCATTAAAATCATGACAGCTTGTCACATAGCAGTAGTATTTATATATGTTTCCCACTTTCGCACGATAACCCGTACCAGTTAATGTTACGAAAATCCGGAATGAAGGACGCAGCACTCAATAGACATGTGTATCACGTGTTTTATAAAAATCTTAACATATGACCTTGACATTAGTACAAATCTGAATCATTATACATGTACTCTATTTATAGTTTCAATATGTATGACTAGAAACCAAACTTGCACGAACAGATTGTTCCTATTAAAGTATGATAATACATGTACATCGATACCTTGAGGAAATTAATAATTTGTACATTTAATGGTCGTACGACGAAATTGGTTGTAAACATAATGATTTTAAACATTGATTACAATGGAAATGTTCGTGTAAAGATTACAATCCGAGGAGAAGGTCTTTAAATGCAAATAATGCATTATATTACCATAAATGCAAGCAATGCATAGAAAACAGCACAATATTTAAGTAGCATTTAAAGGCTAAATGGTTTGATGGTAATCGTTTTTGAATTGCAAATCCTGAAGGAAAAAATTCTTATGAAAAATTCAATATAATTATTTTGTCTGTTTGAGGAAATTATTAGAGGTGATCGACATAATTGTCTTCATTTTTATTCCTTGAGGGTGTTTCGTTTCAATTATCGACTACTTACCGACATGCGGCTCTTAATGACTAATAAATAGTGGCGTCACGTCTAGCTTGAAAAGTGCATGTAAATTCCAAAATCGACATGAGAAACTATGTTCAACAAAGGCCCAAAATGCAGCGTCTCTACATAAGTGAAAATATCCCATATCAGTTATCACGTTAGTTACTGACTGTCTATGGTTGATAAAGATTATCGAACCTAATAACTGTTTTATTATGTCGAGGACCATAGCTCAACAATTTCCACACTTGGTAATGTTTTACGCAAATCCGCCATATTGTCGAATATGGATTTCTTACTGACTGTCTATAGAAATATTGTCGACGGTCACTTGAAACAGTTTAACCAATGACAGAGTGGCATTATAGTCCGAGGCAAAATGAATATATTCATTTATTATATACCTAGGAATAATTCTACCACGGTTATTGCAAAGTCGCGATCATTATTCTGCGATATACCTACATATGAGAAAATTGATCCGCACCTTGCTTGCACTTTGTATTTCGCTGATACAATAAAGTCGATAACTGATGATTCAATTTTATAATCATAGAAATTAATCAATATATGTTGCAAAACAAAGTCATAGATGACTGAAGAACATTGGTCATTCAGTCATTCAATATAAATCAATCTGAATCGTCTGCATTCCGAGATCGATACACATGTAAACAAATATGTCAATGCACAGACAAGTTGACCCTCTTTCACGTATGTATTATAGTTTTCCTGTACTGTGTTTGTAAAGCAGGTGATATAATCCGTCAACATCAAACTAAATACTTGAAATATCTGTTTTCAAAATAGATCTAGTACACTCTACCATCTCACGTTCTCGTCAACAAAGACATGTAAGTCTATAGTCCGTTTCGGAAACTGCCATGACGTCACGGTGATCTACTTCATAGCGGATAAGGTAAACGATTAGCTGTATATTTCTGGGCAATAATAGAATAGAAATAAAGTTCTTGTTTTCATGGATCATGCAGGATAACCTTAGTCTCGAAATACTGTTTGAAAGCCTCGGCTAACACCTTGTTTTTTTTTTTATATATAATTCAAAACAGCATTTCTCGAACTCGATAGGCTCTCCTGCAACATTCACAATAGCGCGATCTCTATTTCTTTATTATACCTATTCTGTACTGTGTGATGCGGATGACGTCACATAACCATTACGAACGGCCGATCGGAAATCAGATGAATATCAATCCGGAAACTACGTATGCGCTCGTAACACCTCTGATATACATATGTACTCCTTAGCAGAGGACAACAAACATCATGGAAGCAGAGGGTGCGGATCCTGACTTAGGTTTGGTGATTTTGTTTATTAATAGAATTGATTGAATCAAAGGAATACACCAAGAGAATGGATATTCGTGACTTTGCATACATGTATACAACATTTAAGTATATGATGATTAGAATACTGCATATGGTACATGTAATATCCATAGCATGTCATATCAGCCTTATGGCTACTATTGGGTCACTTGTTCTAATATACATGTAACATATGATACGGATTTAACATGTAACATGTTCTCGATATAATTCTTTATCATGGTTTAATTCTTCGAAACTGATACGAATTAAAACGCCTGTAGACCTATGCATTTATAGCCCTCGTAGTAACTGGTAAAGTGCTTCTGGTGTAATTATTTTCAGACAAGTGAAAGTTCGAAATAAATCCCATTTGCAGAAACTGATCAAGAAAATATTCGAAGTAAGTTATGACATATAAATTGTTCTTCTTCTGGCCTAAACGGGAGCTACAGCCTTCACAATAGCCCACGTACAACACACGGATTCAACTCACACAGACCTTGACATATTTACAGCCTTATGGAGGAAAATCATCGAAGATTATTGCACGCTTTCCATTTTGTCTTACCCTTTGTCTCTATCAGAAGATTGTGTCATCTCAAATGAAGTTGACCTGAAGAAGTTTCTGCTTTGTCATTTAATCAAGGGTCCTTCTTCAGGAGCGTGTCTCATCTATTGACTACTCAATAGACCCTGCACGCGATCCGGGATTTGCGATAATGTATATCGTTTTATGGTGAAGATAATTAAAAGCGAATATTCGATTTAAGTCTCCCGAGCTCCATCAATATTTGGACGGACTGAAGATTTCATCGTAACTTGTATTGATTTCATTTTTCATCAAAATGGATAAATATTTAATCATGAAACCCTTGTGAATTTATATTTAACAGCTCGACACTTGTGTAGTGTTATCGACACGCACTCAATTGATGCTCGCCTTTTCCCAAATTCCTTGTTTCCAAAGAAACGTTTTAGTGAGTAAAAAGAATCTTTTCTGAGTCGACTCGCGTGCAGTATGTTATATAGGCCGCATTTGCGAACTCAGCATTTTATCTTTTATTGTGTCTTTCTATCATGAACTGATATATAGAACAAATTCAACAGAACGTAACTGTCTTCTTATACATTTACCTGTGTTTTGTCAGCAGGTGTTTATATATGATATGATTTATTCCAAATTAGTGATATATGATATGATTTATTCTCAATTAGGGCCCAAACGGGCATAACACTCAACATATATGATTATAATCACAAATACAATATCAAACTGAGCCCCAGTACACAAATATAATGTTCACATCTATGCAATGGACATACTTAATACTCATCATGAACATGGGGGTGTCATCTGTTGGTGAGAGACTGTTGAAATGGAAATGCACATGTAGCACAATATGTTGTTTTGTTAGTTATACCAGTAATTTAATACAAAAGGTAGCAAGAGACAAAATTATGTCAGTAGTGGAGATATCCACTTCCACCAAAAACACCATAAACAAAGCAACAAAAACAAACACAGAGTACATCTATCTATGTATCTATCTGTCTTTTTGTGAAAGGTTTGGGTTAGACTTCTTATATCTAAGTTACTGTTAAAGTCAACGCAAAACAGCCCTATCCAGTAAGTCATGAAAAAATTTTTAATAAGACTGTACATTATATCCGCGTATTTATAAGACTGTGTCTGTACATTATATCCGTGTATTTATAAGACTGTGTCTGTACATTATATCCGTGTATTTATAAGACTGTGTCTGTACATTATATCCGTGTATTTATAAGACTGTGTCTGTACATTATATCCGTGTATTTATAAGACTGTGTCTGTACATTATATCCGCGTATTTAAACTTAATAAGACTGTGTCTGTACATTATATCCACGTATTTAAACTTAATAAGACTGTGTCTGTACATTATATCCACGTATTTAAACTTAATAAGACTGTGTCTGTACATTATATCCGCGTATTTAAACTTAATAAGACTGTGTCTGTACATTATATCCACGTATTTAAACTTAATAAGACTGTGTCTGTATATTATATCCACGTATTTAAACTTAATAAGACTGTGTCTGTACATTATATCCACGTATTTAAACTTAATAAGACTGTGTCTGTACATTATATCCACGTATTTAAACTTAATAAGACTGTGTCTGTACATTATATATCCTCGTATTTAAATGAATTTATAGTTTGTATTACGGAGGATAAAACAATGCAGATATTTGGGTAATATGCTTAATCGGCGTAATATAGCATAGAAGACGATACGAATTAGATATATATCTTCTTTATAGTCGTATGTTTAACAGAAGGTTAGACCTGTACCTATTGGGACTAATATTCCCGCAAGGTCAATCCATATTGGACCATATATTGTACAACTGAAGATCCAGAAAGACATTAGGTTCAGGTTTCAACAGTATTCATTTTTCACCTCATACAAGTTACAGGCTACACTACATTCCTTAGACCTCGGTTTTTATCATTATTTATGGTGTAAAAAGAAAAGGAAATGCAATTCCGAGTAACACATTAACATAATAGTTCTTTGGTCACCTCGTGAATTTATACACTTAACTGGTGGAGGGGGTTGATACTTATAATAGATACATGGATGAAAAGACAGACATGTCTCATAAAACCAGTATACCCCAAAAGTCATTTGTGGGAGAAAGTACTGGGAACTGGAGAAGATTACAAAACATAATACCGTGCGACAAATGACCACAACTTTCCAAAATTTGATCAAATTAATCTGAAAATTCCTGATTTACATAGCATACATTTTCACATTTTTTATCAAAATGTAAATGAACAATTTCCGAAATAATATGCGGACAAAATACATATATAGGGAAGGGT
Source organism: Ostrea edulis (assembly GCF_947568905.1). Lineage (NCBI taxonomy): Eukaryota > Metazoa > Mollusca > Bivalvia > Ostreida > Ostreidae > Ostrea > Ostrea edulis. The sequence goes on along the minus strand of NC_079166.1, from coordinate 66,533,430 downwards.
CTACAATGGAAAGGACGGAGAGAATACAATATACCATATCCGAACTTCCTTTGTGTGGGGTATAACAATCTAAAATTAGCAATGCTTTTGACAAATTTTACACGTTCTTTTGATATGGGTCAAAATAACAGAATACTAGCAAAACGATTCACAATTCAAAGATTTAACAATTTATTTACAGAAAAACATGTCAATGACAAACATTACTAACTTCCAGTGGGTCTAAACAAAGTTCACAAAAACAGTGTCCGATGCTGGTTTACTGCCGACCTGAATACGCCAGTTGTTTCGCGATTAGAGCTCTCCTGTGTAGGAGGTGCATTAAGTGGAACTTTGATTGCTTAGGTGGGACAGAGTGGTACTACAGTCAGTGAGAAAGATAATTTAAAATGTATAAAAACCGATTTCTTTTTATATACTTGATGTAGGAAATATTACATAATATCAAAAGAAATGTTTTACTAAAGTGGAAACATAAATACAATGCCATATTTCCAAGCAATGTCCTGGATATGATAAGTAGGAGCAACAAAATAGCGTGATATAATAAGAATTCCACGTATTGAATTACTTTTTGAATGCAAGGTGAAGATAACGTACAGTGATCAATCTCTTAACTCCTACAAGCAATACAAAATAGATAGTTGGGCAAACACGGACCCCTGGACACACCAGAGGTGGGATCAGGTGCCTAGGAGGAGTAAGCATCCCCTGTTGACCGGTCACACCCACCGTGAGCCCCATATCCTGATCAGGTAATACTTTTCATTTACTTAACTGGGTAATGAAACTGCGTATGATAAACTTACTGAGCAGATTCAATAATGAAGTGATGAATATCTGTCCCACTCCCGCGTGTAAACAAGTTGTTTTGCACCTTACTAAGTACGAGCATTCTGTAAAGGAAAATAACTCGGATGTATCTCGAAACCGGCGTATTCAAACACGAAAATATACACTGTCACAAATCGGCCTTTAAGTCCGATTTCCAGAACCCTAAGTCCAAATGTTATTGCGCAGATAGTGTTTAACGAGTGCCTATTACGACAAACTTTACAGTCTATCTATACTAAAAATGAAACTTCTCGGACCTTCCTTTATTAAAACGTTCTATCGCCAATTGAAAGACCGAGGTTTATTGTATTTAGGACCTTTTAGAATAAGTGATTTGAGGTCCTCGTTTTCAACTATATCAACATCACCAGTAATGACATGTCCAGCTGGACTATAGTTGAAAGGGACGAAGAACAAGAACATGTACGTGGATTAAGTATAAGATGGTCTATATCTAGGCTCTGCAAAGTTTGTTTATAACTAAAAAGTTTGGATGCAATAGTAGAAGTATATCTGTAGGAAATACAAAGTGTAGACTTGAACTTGTAGTAAGGAATACAAAACTGAACTCTTTTATGACGACAGATGTTGCTTATATTGACGGCATCTATTCCTTTGTTTGTAAATTTTAACTTAAGGAACTGGCGGCATGATTCATAAGGAATAGTATCCATGACCCGTGCTGGTTTAAAGAGTGTGTGATTGGCAACATCCATAATCATAGAGTTCAGTCTATATTCAGGTATTGAAAAATCCAAGTATTAACTAGCTGTGGCTTCTTCAAATAATGTATGTAACGCTCTCAATGGAACAGAGTAAATTTTTGTGAGAATATGATGTGTACTAAATGTCTGTTGACGTAAGGTAAAAGTGAATCAAACGTGACATCCTTTATACTTGGTCTTTTATATGAACGATGTCCATGACCACGTTTCCGTCTTTGAGTATTTGGAAAGAGTCTCATCACATTCACGTTATTTCCTTGTGGACTAGTCAAATTTCCAAATCATATACATTATCATTGCATCTATATGGAAATGCAGTACCTAGGATCCTGATCCAGTGATTTTTTTTCGTTGTCTATGAAAAGAGGTACCTTAATTTGGGTTGTTTGTGTGATGGTAATTTTTTCCCAAAATCCTGACCTCCATGGACAAGATGAAGTGTTCCAGGGAATTGATATTCTTGTAAAGAAGTTGGTTGCCACCATTATTTATTTGAAATATGTGTCCCGATATTCTTTTAAGTGAATCCTTATGTTCTCCCACATACATTAAGCCAGAGAGGTTACACTCAATAGCGTAGACAACGTTAGAAGATTTTACAAGTCATATTATCAAACGTTTTGGTACAAAAACTACGTCCGGTAAGATTACTACTAAATGCATTTATAGTGATCAGTATATCCGCAGCTATGTTAAGGCTTCCCGGGGTTTGAAATGCGTTCAAAACATACATTGGATTGCGAGGTCGGTTTTTGGTTTTCACTTGTAATTTATATACTTAAGTACAGACAATTTATACAGAAGGTTCTCTCAGCTATATTTTAGCATATCTGCTATGATTTCACATGACTTGTTTTTAACTTTTGTCTGATAAATGAACTCACCGTATCCTTGTGTACCCGAAATGTGCTTGGGAAAAATGGTAGTATTACTTGCGTACAAAATACACGTATTTCATTAATAGTTCAACTTACCGACACACTTACCTACACATTTGAGGGCAATCTGTATTCCAACAAAGCCATCACACATTTACACAAGCAAGATTCGGGTAAAGAACAAACTCCTCTTACGATTTCCGTAAAAGATCTCAAATGAATCCTCATAAATTGTCTGCGCTAGACTCTTTTATAAACACATCAAAAATTCTGCCTCTTACCACTGGTATAAAAAGAGCACATTTCAAAAGTATATTTTTCGAAAGCAGTTTAAACACGCTGAATTTCAATCGAGGGTAATGAAAAAAATTACTATATAAGATATTAAAATACAATTCAGACAGGTGAGTTTTGCAATAGCGTTCTGACATTTTATAGGCAGTTTGAAATAAGGTCTAAAGTTGTTGACACTCTCCCCGTCATAACAGCTCAAGTTTGCAGAGACTTAACGTCATTTTCCATTATCACGTCATATATTGGTAGTTCGGAGAAGTAAAGGCATAAAGTGCACTGTGATATTCTATAAGGGAATCCTTAACCTATCCGCGTCAGAAATTTTGAGATCAAGCACATGGGATCGGAAAAGGCATCATCAAAATTATCTTTAAAAGGAACAGAACAGTCTTTAATTTGGGTATAAGAATTTTCGTTTCTCTACCAAAGCTGACAATTGAAAGACACCACAGAGTCCTCCACGTCTGCCTCGTACTTGTATATTTTATTCAAAATAAAATTAACGGCAAACATTATCACAAACGGGATGGTTTCAGTTTCTCCATCGTCAACTTCCCATATTTATGCAACAAAATTCCATTATCACCTGCATATGGTGTTTATATCTCTCAACTGATTCGATACGCAAGAGCTTGCGTATGATCAATTTTATTAATCGATGCAGGCTACTGACAAACAAGTTGATGTTACAGGGGTTTCAATAGTCTTGTATAAAATCAGCATCTTGCAAATTCTATGATCGTTATAATGATCTAGTTTGCCAATACAATGTATAAGTATCATTGGGTCAAATGCTGTTTGACTTGTATTATACGGATTGTTAGGTCGTTCTTGTCACACTGATTTTGACTACGGATAACTCCGTTTACATTATCAGGATATACATGTAGAGCTCACGGCGGGTGTGGCCGGTAGACAGGGGATACTTCCTCCTCTTTGGCACCTGATCCCATCTCTGGTATATCCAGGGGTCCATGTTTGCCCAACTCTCTATATTGTATTCCTTATAGGAGCTATGAGATTGATCACTGTTCGTTATTTTCACCTTTCATGTATGAGAATGATTTACTTAATAGATAAAATGTCATTGAGATATCTAAATATCAAGTTGAAGGCCACATCAACAGCTTTTTCTTCTCATGTGGAAGCCTTTGAATAAAACCTGATTCGTGCGAATATAAAAACAGATCATTTAACAAAGGAGAAGAATTCGTCCCCATGGGAGTTCCAGCTGATTGTTGGAGGACCTGATCACCAAAGACTACTAAGACGTTGTCAATGAGGAACTCTAGCATATTTTTTTTTTATTTCTACTTCAGAGTACTTGTACGTGGAATCAGAGTGATGTTTTACAAAGTAATTTTTGGATGACTGATCAATAGATACGAATATTTCCTTTTTCCATTTTTGTCGAAGAAGCAACTTTCTATGACGTCAAAAATCTTTATTTATCGTGAGGAATGGTCGTGTAAAGTGTTGAAAAGTCATACGTTTGAGTTTTTTGATTTAAGAAAAGGATTGCAATTTCAATTTTACTCAAAGTTCTTTAGATTTTTTAGAATCCATATTTCATTGATACCACTACTGGCATATGTTGTGGCGCAATACGTTAATATGTTCGTAAGAAGCAAAGATAGGGGCTTGGAAGAACATTTACTCGATCCTGCAATGCATCTTTCTTTGTAAGGGTTTTTGTAAAGTTTAGGAATCCAGTAGATGCACGGTAACTCATATCCATCCGACCCCATTGACTGGGATATTAAATGTGTTTAAAACGGAAGAATGATTTTTGAAGAATTTATGTTTCGAAATGACAGTTGGAGTATAAGCATGATTACTCAGTGAGGAGTTAATGCCAAGTTTGTTTAAATTACAGTTATAATAATGAGACTTAAAATCAAAGACAATGTTGCTTCAAGCTTTAGCAGCTGGAACTAAAACAATTGCCTTGGGTAACCTATCTAATTCTTTTATCACTTCTGGTTTACTAAAAACAGAAGGATAGATGGGACGTACATGTACTTTTGTTTTGATGTGTCTAATACATGATTTTAATATTGCTCTTACTGTTCATTATCGTCACTTTTCTTATACTTTTAATCGAGATTATTTGAGTTTATATCAAATAGTCCGTATTAATTTTGATACACCCTGTAGGTCGGGTCTACGTGACTTTAGCGGCTAAATGGTACAAGTTAATTTGTATGCACTACGTCACACTCGGTACTCCCTGTGATCGAACCCATTCATTACACTTTTTCCAACCGAAGCAGCAACGTGGTTCTTGTATTAGAGGCGGAAACCAAGCACGTGGCCGAAGTTTTTCTCTCCCCTTTTTGGATTTATTCCCTACACATAGCCTTTTGACAATTTTTTCCTGCATTAGGAATGCCACCTATAAAACGAGCAGCGACCCAGAGATCCCCGGCCAGGGGGGTCGGGATGAAACGTAATCGTCGGACAACAGCTCAACTCCGGGAACGAAGTCCAAATCACACGGCCACACCTTGGACGGATCGACTAGCCCCTGCAGAGGGGCAGCCACAGCCCCCTGAGGAGGTCCCTCGATTCCCAATCGATACATGTACACCGGATAACCCGGGTGAGTCTTGCAATTTTTTGTTGAACCAAGCGGCATATTTACCCTTGGCTTTACCTTGTCAAATTATATCTGCATGCGATGATATCGGCAGTCATGTCTCGCTTAAACTCAAGCAAAAAATATGGGAGGGGGGATTTATTGATCTGTCTGTCCTACTCAAATCTGCTACGGAATTGGAGCAGTTTGAGTCCCACGGGGATTTACAACTTGTCAATGGCAAGCTATGCGTAGTCAAGCGCCAACTTCTTTTTGAGCATTGAAAAGTGGACATCAGCCTTCATGATTTACATGAGCATTGTACTTCAACATAGTCAAACGGCCCAAGAAATGCTTAAGTACATGCGAGATATAAGGCTTGCAGCTAATCGTTCACAAAATTGGCAAAAGTATGACGACCAATTCCGACTCCGTAAGGCCTCCAACCCTGCTATGTCTTGGGGCAAAATTCACAGCGAATTCTGGTTGATGTACATAAACAACCAATCAAATTTCTCTCATCCCTAGAAGGTGTCAAGCGGTTTATAGGTGTCTCAATATATCAAGACTTCCTATATCTTATTTTTTCCAGCAACCTTTTCATTGGCATTTTTACGGTTTGCGCAGTCAGTAAGTTTTGTCATCGTCGATTCCACAAGTTTCTCAAAACCAGCTAGGTCAAGCGTTGGTATTTTCACATAGGTCCAAGACCAACCAAACCGGCAAACCCATAGTTTGTCAAATTATCTGCCCAACACTACTAATTAAGGCATATTTATAGCCCCCCCCCCCCTCCCATTACTTATATATTGCTCTTTTCATGCGGATGGCACTCCTACGACACGTTTTCAGTACCTAGAACATATTGGCATGATGCCCATAGTTGCATGATAAAAATTCATGGCTAACCAGGTTAGAAGTTTGTACATTGGACACAACCATGTCATCAAGTCTACTGAGATTGAGTTGTTCCGAACAGATGGCACTCGTCTGTATGTCGGTCCTGGGAAATCAATTATTTCTCAACAATATCAAGCGGCCTTGGAATTTTTTTTTTCTTTCTTTCTTTTTCTTCAAATGTCAAGGTTTTTCTTACCCGCCGTAATTTATCATTTCGTGCTTGTTGCTGTTTGCCAATTGTGCGTTTACTGTAATTTTTGTGCAACTCCAGTTTCAAGTACTGTGGTTTGGTCAAATGACTTATTCTTATCCATGTAATTCTTTATTATGCCCCCCTTTGAAAAAGAGGGGGCATATTGTTTTGCGCCTGTCGGTCGGTCGGTCTGTCGGTCGGTCTGTGGACCACGTGTTGTCCGCTCAATATCTTGAGAACCATTCACTTGATGATAATGATATTTCATATGTGGGTTAGTTATGAGTAGAAGAGGATCCCTATTGTTTTTCAGGTCCAAAGGTCAAGGGTCAATCTACTCTGGACATAGGAATATAATGTCCGCTCAATATCTTGGGAGCCCTTTGCTTGAAAGACATCAAACTTGGCACACTGGTACATCCTAAGGAGTAGATGACCCCTATTGATTTTGAGGTCACATGGTCAAAGGTCAAGGGTCAAACTGGGCATAGGAATATACTGACCATTCAATGTCTAGAGAACCCTTTGCTTGACAGACATCGGACTTGGTACGCCAGTACATCTTCAGAAGAAGATGACCCCCATTGATTTTGAGGTCACATGGTCAAGGGTCAAACTAGACATACGAATATACTGTCCGCTCAATATCTTGAGAACCCTTTGCTTGACAGACATCAAACTTGGTACACTGGTACGTCTTCAAGAGAAGATGACCCCTATTGATTTTGAGGTCACATGGTCAATTTTCAGGAGAAGACGACCCATATTGATTTTGGGGTCAAAAGTCAATTGTTGAACTGGACATAGTAATATCTTGTTTCCTATATTTTAAGAATTGTTTGCTTGATTGACACCAAACTTGGTGCACTGGTACAGCATAAGGAGTGGGTGACCCATATTGTTATTTAGGTCACATGGTCAGTTCGCTCTTGACCTGGGAAGATATTGTCGGCTCAGTGTTTTGAATTGATGATACTACTATCAATTAAATGATGTGTGTGTGTATAGCCCCTTTTCAATTTTGCACCATGGGGGGGCATATGTGTTTTACAAACATCTCTTGTTGTATTTTGAGTTTCACTCAGTTTTTAATCCTACAAGTTTTTTGTGGGGGACATTGTTCCAATGTCTGTGGCCGAACTGGGGAGTCGGTAATGGTATGTGATGACTGTTTCTGCTCCAAAACCTGGTTGTTTCCCCCACCTGCTTCTAAAGCAGGGGGCAATTTACAGTACTAAAAGTCGTACAAGTTAAAACAAGTAAACTAATAGTAGGGCCACCACCGGGGACGGTTGGGCCCACATCCACCTCACTTCAGTGAGGGGATGCTACAGTCTGATGCATGTTTGGGGCTTATGTCCAACATGATAATGTACATACCAGGTAGCACTGCAGGAGACAGGGTGAGAAGGGCGGGTCTCGCTTACCTCCTTAGAACGCTGGCGTCCGTTCAGGTCTGGGCACTGAATGTTTTACTCGCCCCCCCCCCCCCCCCAGCGTACCCCTTACAAGTTAAGTTAAACTGGCTCACTGGGCGACTCCCCAGTTACCCCACAAAAGTTTCACATGCGGCCGATATTGTCCATTTCAGTATATCCCGGATGTGTCATTGCTGTTATATGAATAAATTGGTAAACGTTGTTTGTGTCTGTTATTCACTGCAATGAGTCATGGACTGTTATTACAGCCAGTTTTTTGGTTTTATCTATCAGGCGGATTCTTTAATCAAGATTATTTGAGTTTATATCAAATAGTCCGTATTAATTTTGATACACCCTGTAGGTCGGGTCTACGTGACTTTAGCGGCTAGATGGTACAAGTTAATTTGTATGCACTACGTCACACTCGGTACTCCCTGTGATCGAACCCATTCATTACACTTTTTCCAACCGAAGCACCCACCCACCCTCCCCCAATTTTAATTTGTATATACATGTTCTTTCCTTTTGGTTCTGCTGTTTCCTTCTCTTTCATAGGTTTCGCAACAGACGGAAGACTTCCAACAGGTTACCTGGATAAAGTAAATGGTAAAGCCTGGACCACACCAAGTGTGACTGCATTGCCATTCGGGATGGAGTGCCTTAATAACAACTTTTTAAATGTTAAGGGGAATTTTTAATATTAAGGCAAATTGTTGATACAGTGTATTTGAGTCTAATTAATTAGACTGTCGCATGTTTAAGGGGGGGGGGGGGGGGTTGGGGACTGGGGAGTCGGTAATGGTATGTGATGACTGTTTCTGCTCCAAAACCTGGTTGTTTCCCCCACCTGCTTCTAAAGCAGGGGGCAATTTACAGTACTAAAAGTCGTACAAGTTAAAACAAGTAAACTAATAGTGGGGCCACCACCGGGGACGGTTGGGCCCACATCCACCTCACTTCAGTGAGGGGATGCTACAGTCTGATGCATGTTTGGGGCTTATGTCCAACATGATAATGTACATACCAGGTAGCACTGCAGGAGACAGGGTGAGAAGGGCGGGTCTCGCTTACCTCCTTAGAACGCTGGCGTCCGTTCAGGTCTGGGCACTGAATGTTTTACTCGCCCCCCCCCCCCCCCCCCCCCCCCCCCCCCCCCCCCCCCCCCCCCAGCGTACCCCTTACAAGTTAAGTTAAACTGGCTCACTGGGCGACTCCCCAGTTACCCCACAAAAGTTTCACATGCGGCCGATATTGTCCATTTCAGTATATCCCGGATGTGTCATTGCTGTTATATGAATAAATTGGTAAACGTTGTTTGTGTCGGTTATTCACTGCAATGAGTCATGGATTGTTATTACAGCCAGTTTTTTGGTTTTATCTATCAGGTGGATTCTTTAATTAATCAATTCTGACAAGGCATCAAGTTCTTCCTTTTCATATTTAGCCCATCGTCTGGCATAATCATCGACATAATTCATAATAGACATGAAGTGTTGTCGCCAATTGAAAGAACGAGGTTCTCTAAATTGAGAACCTTTTGAAATATGTGATTTCAGGTCCTCATTTTCAACTATGTCAACATCACCATTAATGACATGTCCAGCTGGATTATAGCTGAAAGAAAACGAAGAACAAGAACACGTAGGTGGATTACGTAAAAGATGTTTTATATGTCTGCTTTACAAAGTTTGTAATTAAAAAGTTTAAATGCAATAGTAGAAATGCGTTTTAGGAAATACAGGGTTTAGACTTGAACATGAAATATGTTAGAATACAAGACTGAACTTTTTATGGCAAAGAATGTTGCTTATGTTGACAGCATCCTCTCCTTTCTTAGTAAATTTGAGCTAAAGGTACTGGCGCCATGATTCGGAAGGAATATCATTCATAACCTGCGGTGGTTTAAAGAGTCTGCGACGGACAACATCCATAATCACATTTGTGACCTGATGAAGATATAGAGCTCACGACGGGTGTGACCGTCTTTAATCCATTTAGAATAAAATGACCTCAATATTTTTTTTAAAAAAATTCTATTTCATAAGCGGTGCTTTGTTTCTTCCCAACGTTTTCCTTTTATCTCTTTCTTGGGACATCTTTTGCTCGACAGTAACCGTGAAATAATGTCGCACGATGTATACCCTCCTTTTGAAGCTACTGACATCACGTATAACGTGGTATTTCTTTTCTTTTAAACCCTTCTTTCACATCCATAGAACTTTAGTCTTCGTTTCACTGTTGATTCAGTAATTTTCTTTCTCTTTTTTCTCATTTGAAAGGTTTGTGGTGTTTTTCACAAGTCAAGATTTGGCTGTTTTCATTCGCTGCTCTTTCTAGGTCGTACACTTCTCTACTCTCCATTCTAGCCAGTTTAGTCCCGTGGGGATCCGGGTAAGAATAGGTCCTCAGTACCCCTTGCTTGTAGCAAAAGGCAATTAAATGGAGCAATCCTTCCGATGAGACCATAAATACCGAAACCCCGTGTCACAGCAGGTGTGGCACGATAAAGATCCCTCCCTGCTTAAAGGTCGTAAGCGCCGAGCATAGGCCTAAATTTTGCAGCCTTTGACCGGTAATGGTGATGTCTCAATATGAGTGAAATATTCCCGAGAGGGACGTTAAACAATAATTAATCAATCATTTTGAAAGCAGCAGCTGATGAATAAATAAAAGAGCGATAACTCTTACTTCAATATAACTTCCGGAAACCTACTACACAAATGAGATAGGTCAGAGTCACTAAGTGATGAACACAAAGTCCCCATTTGCAGAAAAACCTTTTAACCCTTGGTGCAGTATTTTCTGTGTTTAATATACAAGTACATGAAAATGTTCTCCACATTCTGGCGGTAGCCTTTTTTTTTTTTTTTTACAAACCTTTCTCAGTTTCGAAATTTTGGTAGTTCAACTCAGCTTTTATATTTCAAAACAATTTCTCGATCGACCTCAGTAGTTATTCTGCAACATCCACAAAATATAAAATACTTAGCAAAACTAGAGTATGTAGTATCATTTAAAGTAATGCTATAAATTATTTTTTGAATAAACAGTTTTTCTTATGTTTCATCTTCTTTTTCTGTTGTGTCTTTGAAGATTTTATGAATAGTAAAAAATGGTAAAACTCGGATTGATGTTTTAGGTGCAATTCCTAATGTATTCGCTTAAATATGGTTACGCTTATGATTGCAAAATGTACAAAAAATTATGAGGTACTGTGAACATAATCTGACTTCCTATAACTACGGTCGTTAGATAAGACATATCATTTTTTTTCATCAATGCAATAATTTGGGAGAAAACGAAGTGAACATACCTCCAAGTGCACGCTTTTCCACAAGAAAAATGCCGCCGCTACCACTTCTGGTGACGTAGGTCGTACCCCTTAGGTAACGAAGCGTGATTGATAGGTAAAAAGTAATGGGAAGGACAGCTTGAAAGATATTACTTAAAAATTCATTGAAAAATGAGAAGTGCCTATTTGCAACGTACCGTGCAGTTCCATATACACAGACGTAATCATACTAGGCGCGTAGCAATTGTTCAGTAAGTGAACCGAAGGAAACGCTTACCATAGTGCAGAGAGAGAAAAGACACCAGACTCTAAATGGCTATTGGAACAAATTATATTTTCAAATGAATCCAAAATGATTGGTCACGATTTATAAGTTTACATTTTGCGGAAAAGAGACGAGGTATACATGTATATGCAAACTATATATTATTTTTTCTAATATATCTACAACTAAGTTGTTTAATCTTTAGGTCACCTGAGTAAACTCAAGTGACATATTGCAATTGGTTGTCCGTCGTCGTGCGTTAACAATTGAACATTTTAACTTAAATTTTTCTTAATAACTGCTTTTCCAATTTGGTATGAAGCATCTTTGGGACAAGGGGGACATAAATTGTAAATTTCAGGATTCCTGGGGCCTTAGGGGCGGGCAAAAACTTCCAAATATTGACCAATTTTCAAAAATCTCCTTTTCTACAACCACACAGGTGTAAGAAAAACTAAATGCATAGTGATGTAGAGCAGAAAGCTCTCTACCAAAATTGTAATTTTCATGATCCCCGGGGTAGGGGCCGAACTTAATATAATTATATATAGTGTTTATGTGTAAAACACTTTAAAATATCTTCTTTAGTGATAACCATACTAAATTGAAACTAAATGAATATTTAGGAGGTGTAGGTAGTCATTTACCAAAAATCCTGAGGGGCTTTGGTTTCAGGGTGGTGTCAAAATTATTGTAATTACTTGAAGGACTTCTTTAAGTTGCCTGATACAGTATAAAATATAAATGCATATTTAGGAATAACAGAAAAGGATGTACAAAAAATTGGGAATTTCGCAACCCCAGGGTTTTGACTCTAGGATGAGTCCAAATTAGTCATATCGTTCAATGCTAATATATACATATATTACATTATGAAAAGCCTTTCATCAGTGTATGCACTTTTGAGGCCATTGAAGCTTTAAGAACGCATCTTGTTTTATATTGTTTGTTGAATATTAGAATATAGCTTAGACATTCAGAACAGGAAATATTTTCTAGATGTCACTGACAACCCTTTGAAGTAGTGTTACTTTTAACAAGTACTCATGAAAGGTGAAGATAACGAACAGTGATCAATCTCATAACTCCTATACGCAATACAAAATAGAGAGTTGGGCCTCTTGTTAATCTCTTTAGAGTAGAATATTGAATTCAGTCATATTCTGTGTGTAATTTATGACAATTGCTATAGGGGTTTGACAAGAGTACGGCAAACGGTACAACATACGCCCAATAGACCTTTAGTGTTTTCATCGAAAGGTGAAGATAACGAACAAGGATCAGTCTCATAACTCCTATAAGAAATACTAATTAGAGGGTTGGACTGGATATACCAGAGGTGAGATCAGGTGCCTAGGAGGAGTAAGCATCCCCTGTCGACCGGTCACACGCGTGAGCCCTATATCTTGATCAGATAAAGGGAGTTATCCGTAGTCAAAATTAATGTGCCAAGAACGGCCTAATAATCGGTATGAAACACGTCAGACAGCATCTGACCCAATGATAGGTTGTATTGGCAAACTAGATTGTTATAACAACTATAGAACTTGCGAAACGCAGACTATAAACGAAACTGTTGAAATCCCTGTAACATCAACTTGTTTGTCAGTAGCCTGCCTCCATGATGAGAACAAGTCCAGAAAACTATCCGCCTACTTCATTTTAGCCCTTAAGTAGGCCATGGTGCACCAATCAAATTGAAATTTGAACTGATTATATATTTCTCCGAGAGGGAGGTTGTGACAAAATTTAAGGGCAATACCTGTATTTATAACAAAAATCTGGAAAACTTTTAACCCAAAGTAGGTCATGGTATACCAATCCAACTGAAATGCAAACTGAAGTCATATTCCTCCGAGAAGTTTGTAACTAAACTTCAGGGCACTATCTATATCCGTAATGAAAACAAGGTTTTTCTACCAAGTGACACTACGACTTTGACCTTGAGAAACCAAAGGCACACTCCGCTTGGCCAAAGGTATATATGTACCAAGTTTGACAGTCCTATCCCCAACGTTTCGGTCTGTATCATGCCGACATGGTGTTCCTACCGATACTAAAACCTTGATCTTTTTCCACTTGGCATGAAGAGTACTGGGTATGTGTACCAAGTTTAACGGTCCTAGACCAATAGTTCGGTATGTATTCTGCCTACAAGGTTTTCCTATCAATTGATACTACGACTTTGACCTTGAGAAACAATAGGCATCCTTCATGTCACTTGGCATAAAGTGTATGTGTACCAAGTTTGATGGTTCTAGACCCGATAGTTTGGTCTATATTCTCATTCTGCCTACAAGGTTTTCTTACTGGCTAATACTACGACCTTGAACTTTGAAAACAATAGGCATCTTCCTCTCATGGTGATCAAACGTACAAAGTTACAAGATCCTGGATCTTGCGGTTCATTTTGCATATGAATCCATGACGGGCGTATAAAGATCCTTTTGCGTATTCACAAAATAAAATTTGTACACTATAATTGTGACATTCATGGCCTACTGGTGCTAGGGCGGGGATCAAAGCCTTAAACAGACCCACAGCCCTTAATCCTGTTAAGAATGAAATCTTTCAATTATGTAGAACTTGTACGGTACCAATTTTGATGCACCAGATGCGCATTTCGACAAATAATGTCTCTTCAGTGATGCTCAACCGAAATGTTTGAAATCCGAAATAACTATGAAGTTTTAGAGCTTAATATAGCCAAAAACAGCGTGCCAAAAAAGTGGAGCCAAATTCGTCCAAGGATAATTATATAGTCCAATAGCAATTTTCGACAGCATCAGCAAGCAACGAATTTGTCGTTCGCAGAAATGTTGGGCAACCTACAATTGAAGACCGACGCGATTTGTTTTTACATTGCTTTTCATAACTTGTCTAAAGGCACTCATCGTGACAGAAGATGCATCCCTAATCTCGGCTGAATATTTAGACTGACGCCTTCACCGAATCTCCGAGCAGTGTCACTTCAGTGCACACTAATTGCTAGAACCGGCTGAATCCGAAAGTAAATTTCCAGACATAAATTACGAAGGATTGCTCAGAGATTCGGTGAAGACGTCAGTCCAAACATTCAGCCGAACCGAATCTCAGCCGAGCTTAACATCTCCCAATGCGTGTCTCCTCAGCAAATCACAGAACCCAAATTTCAACACATCACTCAACATCAGTGATTCAGGAATCTCCGGCGTACATGTAGGTAATAACGCCCTCCATCGTAAATCAAAACACAAACACCAGACTACTAAAAATAATGATAATATTTGAAGATATTCTGACAACAAGTTCGTAAAAAGAACAATGGCAAAGTACTGTACAGCATTCAATATGATGATACAATGCTTCTGAATATATTGAGCAATGTGACATATTATCAGTGCTTATTGGCAGGTCACACCAGATCTAGAGCTATCCTCATGATAGGGAGGGGTGTGTGATGAATGACCCTAGTAATTACCAGGGAAAATGTAGACCACAGTCCATAATCAACATTATTTCTAGTAATGACTGTGGTATATTGGATTCATATTGTACAGTATAGATTATTGACAATTTTTAATATAATTCGCAAAAAAACAGTAAAAACACATTTGTATATATAGCAAAACATTTTTACAATTTGGGAGTCATTTTACCCTCAAAGTTTTATAATTTAAAATAATCCCGAAGTTTTACAACTCAGAAAATTTTTTGAAGCGTAAAGTCAATGAAGCACATACACATGCATTTTAAAATGCCGAGATTTTATGCTAACATCTTTGGAAAACTGAAAATGTCTTGACTCTAAGAAGTCAATACCATTCCTAACAAAGGACTATGTACATGCTTTTTGACAACTGTGACTTGTTCACATATAAAGCTTCTGACATAAATTAACAAGACAACTTCCTATACTAAAGAATTTTTTTTAAAGACAATACTATATTGCAAACCGAATATCAAATTTCTTACATCATAGTAATCTTTTTCAAAAACTTTTAAACATACGAGACAATAACATAATTGTGTAGATTACAAATATTAATTGACCTCTTCCAGTCATTCATACATTCGTAGTAACAAAACAAGAAACAGACATATATTTGTTCATTATATTAAAATTTCACCTCATAGCACTGCATAACACATTTCACAAGATTAATAAAGAGACCTATACATCTCGTAAAAATGACAACCCAAAATCTGCATTTCTATACCGAACAATAGAACACAGCTTCATTAATATCTGAGCAAGGTTTGCACAAAAACTTATCAGTAACTCTACATTTATATGTATGTATCAAGTAAAATAAAATTTCATACAATGATTACTTCCCTCTCTTTTGAAAATAAACTTAAAATTTTAAGATGAACAGCACCTTCAATCCATCCAAGGTTGAATTTACATGCTCGATGATTACCCTGAATTTCAATTTGATCCCAAACAGTATGTTAATAACCTCAAAATTACTCAAATGTAGTGTTGGAGAAAATCAAGTCATGATTCATAATAAGCCACATGATTAACGATACTTCTTTCTCTGTGAAGATACATTGATTGACCAATACAATATCTATATGTAAATTTTTATCTGAGGTTAGCATCTCTATGTGTTTACAATTCAATATCATATACTTTGTGTTAGTTTAAATAGTTATTTATTATTCACAGTACCATATGTGTATCTGTGGTAATACATATTTTCGTATCATCTGAATTCTGTCTTATGTCCTAATGCCCCGCATCAAGAAAACCCAGACTGACTGAAAATCCAACTGCATAGTTGTACCTTCATATAGGAGGGTCAAGATGTGAAAGTTTGTTTTAAACTGAGGTAACTTTTACAAGAAAAATGTGTACTGATGCCTCATCAACATCATTCTGTAACACTAGACTTGGTACATGTATATGAATATTGCTGGAAAAATAAAATATATTTCAAAATAATGGATCCTTTACAAACACATTAACAAGCTATATACTGTTGAAAGCACATAAAATACAAAATATACAAAGGAATGAAGATAGCACTTGTCATATATTTAATATGCTAACTAATATTGGAAAAAATACTGTGCACTGTATACCTCAAACTTTGTAATTTCACATTTGGTGGGTTTTGCATTGATGAAATGGTAAGATTTCAACTCGTATGAACCATTGTTATGCAAGAAATTCCAATGTTTATTTACGGCACTACACACACAAATTACTGTTACATTCAGAGTAAAAATTCATACTACTAGCACTCAATATACCTTCCGAAAAGAGTCAAGAGATGCAAATAAATACTTTACATTTATAGCTAGATTTGCTGTTGTCCTGAATGGTTATACATATATATAATAAAGTAGAATCTGTTTATCAGACATCTTAAACTGACATGGAAATTGTTGACAAATGAAATGTAATTGTTTATCACAACAACAAAGCCTCTCACACATCACAAATGCACACAGTTTCTATATCTTCTCACTGAATTCTGACAGTCCCATGAATTCATATTTACAACATTATGCAACTCCAACTTGAAAGAAAACAAAAATAATCATTAGGCTTTTCATAGGTTATACCCATTTTGGAAAAGCAAAACTGTTAAGAAGTGCTTGATGCAGCATCATTTTACATCTTTATTCAATGGTTACCTTCCCTCAGGCAGATCATGTGTTATGTGACATAGTTTATTAGTTTGAATGAAAATACACACACCGCTAAGTTCTGCTATTTCAATACATAGGAGGTAGATAAATTTTCTCGATAGTTAGCACAGCTACCAGTATTGATCAACTTTGAAAGAGCTTTCGGTGATTCATATTAGTTTTTTTGGTACAATTCTTGATCTAAAATGGAGGAAAAGTGTACACTATATTCATAATGATGTTTCATATCAAACATATTTTTAGATCTTTTTGCTTGTAACAAAATGTAAAATAAAAATAAATTCAAACTATTTGTATATGTAGCACTTTGTTAAAGTCAGCAATCACAAGTTAGATATCAAATGATTATACAACAATGAGTACTCCAAAATATGACAAAGAACAAAAACATGTAAAAACATTACATTGTATAAAAGCTACTGGAGTTGTCTGCTCTTGGAATTGGCTCTCTGGGAGATGGAGAACTACAACCTTCGTCTCTCATTCACTGACCGTGTACAAATAGCGCCCTCTGATATGTCACACATGACTGAACCAGTCACACATGAACAAAAGATGATTTTTACTAAGATCAAACGGCTGTAGAACTCTTTGGCCTGTTCTTCCCTCTGCGTTGTGCTAGCCCTGATGCTCCAACAGGTTCTAGGGTTGTCTTTGGAGAATTGTTCAGTGCCTTAAAGGTGGCTGTCATTGCTCCCTGGGTAGAAAATAAGACATAAGATAGTGAGTAATCAAGGATTCCAAACTAGTTAACTGGAAAAGACATGACAGTGTGTGCTCTGAAAGCAATAATTTCATTAGGTGTTTTGTTTATACCTAAAAATTCAACTCTCACCCCCCTCCCCCATCCCCGCCACAAACCCCAAGTTTCCATGAACAGATTTTTTCCTCCAACCACAAGAGTGTTATCCTCCCAAAATACAGCAGACTGTAAATTCATCAGCATTTACTGTGGCACAAAGACACCATCACAAATACTTTTCAAATCATTACCTTTACAAGTTGTGCATCTTGGAGAGTGAGTCTGAATTGTGGCAGAGCTTCTCTCTGAGCAACCCATGGGTGATTCAGGACCTGTGTAGCTGATAACCGACTTCCTGGGTCCACATGCAACATTTTCTGTACTAGATCCTAATAAAAGATGAGAATTACTATACAAACTGCTATATTTACATTAAAAAACAAAAATATGTGTGCTGTTTGACATACAAAGAGAAGATTAAATTTGAACTTTCCAATTTCTTTCAGCAATCAACTAACCTTTGCAGCTGCGGAGACAGAGTCCCAGTTCCCTCCAGCTAAGGTAAATTTGCCCTCTCCTATTCGAGACAGGATATCATTGGGTGTATCATTTGGTCCATTTGCGAATGGTGTATGCCTACAAAAATGTCAATTTATATATATGCCCATTTTTCAAATATTAGTCACAGATGGTAGTCATGGCCACCAACGGGCAAAGCAATCGCGAAGGATGTCCAAACATAAGGGTTCAATGTCCTCAGTTTGAGCTGCTCCTTCAACACATATTTATTACATCCTCTAGAATTTTCAGTGACAAGGACTTGAAATGATTACACTTTGGAGTTAATGTGCTCCGTAAATACAGGTACAAAGTATTCGGGTTTCACCATAGTGATGTTGTGTACACTAAAATGTTAATCTTAAAAAAAAAAAACCAAGTTGTAAAGCCTACCCTGCTAGCATTGTGTAGAGTAGGACACCGAGACTCCAAATATCACATGCTGCATCATAACCTTGCCTTTTCAGGACCTGAAACCAAAGAATCACCTTCAGGAATTTGGTATAATGAAATGAAGTGCTTCACAAACACACAAGATCACTCTTGTAACTGATACATCTAGACAGTGGTCATATTTTTCAAGATGAGAACACAGCAACACACATCCCATTTGCTTGCTCCCTAATTAGCAGCCATACATGTCCACCATTTACACTACTTCATCACAGTGTGTCCTACACACTACAGGAAAGTCAATGTCAATTACATGTACAGGTGACTCGAGACAACTCAGTATTAAATAAAAGTCATGTACAGGTGACTCGAGACAACTCGGTATTAAATAAAAGTCATGTACAGGTGACTCGAGACAACTCGGTATCAAATAAAAGCAAGTCCTACTCATTTTACATCAGCATAAGATGGGGCAGGTTATGCTTCATAATTTATGAAGAGTGTTTATTGTCCCAACTTATTTAATATCATATAAAATTGGTAGAAATTATTACTTAAACCTGAATTTTCAAGACACATTCAATGTAATTCAATGAAAAATGAGTTTTATGACACAGAGCAATATTGTTGTAGAAACAAAATGAAAACAAAGGAGCTGAACATATCGTGACTTAACAGAAACTTAGTTTATGTAATAAAAAAGATGCTGAAAAGTCAAATGGACCAATGAAATTGCATTTTACAAGTTGAAGCATTTATCATTGGAAGCTCAAATCTCCATCTCAGGAAATTTTTACCGAGGCCATATGGACTGTGCATAATGGAACCCAGATTTTACTTCTCAAAATTGAAGCTTTTAAGAAATAGAGGGTAAATTTACTAAAGCTTCATAAGAAAATCCAAGATAAAAGATTGGGTCATCACGAGTCACGTGTAGCATGCACTCAAGAATTCAACTAACAGTTTACCAAAACTCAAATATCACACTGCAGGGAGATAGAGACCCTATAGATGTTATACAGATCATCATGTTAGTATATATACCTCTCCTCAGCGTAATACATGTCTAATGGGTGACAAAATAATCCAAACATGGTCTTATATACACTATACACATCAGGATTTCTATTATTCAGAAATACTGGAAATATTTTTCACTCAATTACTAAATGAACATCAAAACTATGAACTCACTAAAACAGGTTTCTTTCCCTTTACTGAATTTGCTTATCTTGATTAGGTAAGTTCAGCATATTCTCTAAAGTATTGATAGGAGAAAACAGTACACACTATCCGGCCACCCACGCTTCTTACCTTAAACGACAAATTGGCAACAGAATTTGGTGTGCTCTAAAATAACATTATCTTGCTATTGAATGTATGTGAAAGTAATTCATAAATCACAAACTTGCTTCAAATGAAGTTCACTTTTCCCTACAGGTTTGACATTCAATCTTCATGTAATCTTCCACAATCACATGTCTTTAACTTACAACCATTGTTTCCAATTTCAATGAGGATTCTATTGCCACATGATACCATATTTAAAATTCACATCACCATGAACACACGCCACCACCTTACAAATCCAGCTCACCTCAGGTGCCACAAAGTTAGCCGTGTAGCAAGGTGTCATGAGCAGACCATTGTCTGCCCTCAGCTGTTTAGCAAATCCAAAATCACAGATTCGGAGGCTATCTGGTGAACCTGAGTGGTCTGCGTAGAGAATGTTGGAAGGCTTCAGATCTCTATGTACAACCTAAATGATAAAAAAAATGCATTTTTCAGCTTTTTCAAATTTGGAAGTTTAAAATAACCTGAAAATCAAGATAAAATTCTTATACATTGTTTTCCTAAAATAACAAGATGTGTTTGTGAAACACAAATGCCCCCGATAATGGCTAATTCCAAAGATGGCCAATGTCACATGGACAAATATCTTGGTACTAGTAGAAAGATCTTGTCACAAGAAATGCTCATGTGCAAGATGAAAGCTCTAATATTTACCATTTAGAAGTTATGAACAATGTCAACTTTTTAAAAAGTAGGTCAAACTCCAAGGTCAAGGTCACAGAGTCAAAAATGTTGGTACCCACGGAAAGGTCTTGTCACAAGAATAACTCAAGTGAAATATCAAAGCTCTAGCACATACTGTTCAAAAGGTATTAGCAAGGTTAAAGTTTCAGAAAGAATGACAGACAGGACAAAAACAATCTCGGTTTTTATGTTCTCATCCGAAGGACCACCCTACCTATTATGACAAGCAAGGGGAACTAAGGACCTATTCTTCCCCAGATCCCCATGGGATCATAGCCTTAAGAGTCATGGTTTGATCATGAATCTACACTACATAAGGATGTTTGCATGTTAATTCAACAAACTGTACCCTTGTGTTCTGGAGAGCAAAATTTTTATGAATACATTCCCGGGGTAAAGAAAAACAAACCTTAAATCCCTATCATGCTCCTCCCCCTTCTCTGGTTTCAAGTTTCAACCAACTTTTGTAAATCTTTAATACATACAGAAGCATTCATATAATTTTTAGGATACATGGTAAAGTGGTCCTATGGAGAAAGATTTTTAATCACTACCCTTTTTAACTATTATCTTCCCTCAGAAAGGGGTATGTTATTCCATTTGAGGAAACTCAACACCCCTTTATGTCAGAGTGCTTTGTGGAAATGACAAACATAAACATGCCGGATAAAACTTGATCAGAAGTGCCTTTGGCTCAGCTGCATTAAATACTAGAGGGATCCAAGGAACGTGTGTCACAAGCGAAGGCATTATTAATGACGAAATAGATTAAGCATGGATTCTTGTCATCATTAAGATAAATTTGATGATATGCACCAGATGTGCATTGTATTTTCTTCAATAATGAAGCAGACCTGTTTACCCCGTCCAACTGAGGTCAGTATTCCAGAACCAAATTGTCAGTATTTTGAGCACTTTGTCAGTATAAAAGTTGAGTATAGCAAAAAATGCTACGCGGGTTGTTAAACCCTTTTTTATATGAACAACTCCTTGTTGTCATATAAATAGGATGTTGCTGTTTACTGTTGCTTTTGTATTTTGCAATGTGTAATTATCATGGTTTTCCATCATTCTTTAAATCTGTCATATTTTATAATATACCACAGCATTTTGATAAAATATTTTTTTTATAGAGTCCACGAGGTTATCTCCTTGTAGAAGGTTGCCGCTTGTAATAATTTTGACCTTGCTCTTTGTTCAATAAATTTCGTTTAGATTATATTCCCTACATCCATACCATTTATCCCTTAATTTCAAAACAATTTGAACTTGATAAAATATGGAACGAAAATAAATACTCCATATTGAATTAATGTTAGAAATATCCATGAATCTTGTCTTTGACTTATTAGACACTTTCACCTTCGATAGGTCTTTAAGTTGTTTACTCTGAACGTGTCTGTAGCAGTCATTTATGCTTCCGTGACCGCAGCTGAAGTCCATGTTGCACACACTACAAAACACCATGTGATCTTTCTTCGATTGTTGGAGGCATGGACAAAGCACTCTGTATGAATCCTTAAAATTAGGGCATTTTTTTTCTTCTTGTTTTGAACCTCTGAATGGGTTTCGATGTTTCGTTTGCATTCTCGTCAATCTGACATTCGCCATCCAAGCTTTTTTAAAAGTTTGACATAAATCAGTATCAATGGTGCACTTTACACAATGGCAACTTCAATTGACTAAACTGGTTCCCTATTGACCTCGCTTCTCTCCTCGGACTAATCAGCGGGGAACCAGTTAATTCAATTGACAAGGTTTTTTTTTATCATACCGATCGGAAACTGATTTTTTTTCCAGATTCGTAGAAAACCGTAGATTCTTAACGTGAATCCGCAGAGCGTATTTTGACTTTAAAATCCGTGGAAAATACGGACAATCCGTACAAGCAAACAGCTCTGATGAAGCATGTAGGTCAGGAAGCCACATTACTCTCTTGCTTACTATTGTGCTAAAATGGGGTCTGGGGAACGTGAATTCATAAGGGTCTATATTTCCATTGGAATCAATGGAATAGTAAAATATCACTTTACTCCCACAAAAATATCTAAAAGTACTGACAATTATCTCCAGGAGAACAAAATCACTGCAGGAAAATATTTCCAAAATAATGGGAAAAAGTTTTAAAATACAAAAGTTAACAGATTATAGTAAATTTGCATGATGCAAGACTTTCAAATGAATCTAAGCAGTACTAAGAGGTATGACAAAAATAAAAATCACCGTGAAAAATACACAGTATATCATTGCCTACCATTTAAATATTTTGAATATCTGCATCAGCTGCAACTTTGGTATGAAAATGGTACACAGGCATACAAACACGTGCCACTTCTTCTAAAATCCTAAATTTGCCCGAATTTGTGACAATTTTGTGGCTTTAGACAGTTTTATTCATAAGTGTTTACTAAGTTCATGACTTAAAGGGATTTATTCACGATCCATCCCCCCCCCCCCCCAATTTTCTTTTTCACTTTTAATGATCAAAATCTACTGTCTAATGTGTTTAAAAGATTTCACACAAAAATTATGGTTATACATTATCTCATAAGCTCATTTTAAAGAGTTTATCATTTGTTTTGTAAACAAAGATTGCGGTATATTATTGTTCACGAAATTTTCAAAAGAAATGGATATTGATCTAAGTTTATCATATCTTTCACATTTCAAGCATTTTTGGGGTAAAATATGTCATCTAAAAGTTAAAATTTGTGACTATGCAAAATCAAGATGATTTATATTACAAAATCAATATTTCACTTGTTTGTTTGTATACATTAAAAGACTTGAGTCTTTGTTTACATAACACAGATTTTAGGCTAAAGTGTTGCTTTTATTCTTGTACTCAGAAGGTCAAAATTTTGGCTGTCAATATTAAATGAGTTATATTTTCAATGTTTAACATCGAAAATGAAAAATATTTTTATCAAAAATTGTGAACCTGTCCCTTTAAATTCTATTTTGAAATTAAAGCGAAAATGGGGGACTACATGGGTCATTTGGTATGAAAACATTGTGACCTCAACATAAAAGGAAGAACCACGACATTCACTTTTCTGTGTTGTTAAAAGAATGCATACATTCTACCGTGGTTGTATACAGATCAACACATTTCCATGCGCCCAACGAATATGAAAAGAATCCATCTTTAAGTGACTCTCACACGAAGTCTCATCTCTTACAAAAAGCAACAGACCAAGTAATCCAAAAGTGTACCTGTGTTTTGAAAGCAACACAAAATAAAAAAAGAACAAGTACATCCTTTTCTGCAGGTTGTCTAGCAGCAGTCCAAACACTATAATTATGGAAACCTTGGTACAGCTGAAGTGACTTACTCCATTTGCATGAAGATACTCTACAGTCTTGGCCACAATTTGTAGCACTGCGCTGGCCTCCCTTTCTGAAAAGAATCGCTGCCTTAAGATTTTGTCCAATAATTCACCTCCCTGCATGAGTTCTGTTACCATGTATACTTTATTGCCATTATCAAACACCTGAAACAAGAAAGCACATCTCACTGTGTGCAAAACCACAGAAAACTAAAACTTATTAGCATGTCTTAATTTAAATATGGTAATAATTGTTTTGAAGCATGACATATTTGTAGGTTAAGAATTCAAATAACTTCAAAGATTTTTATTCATGAACAATGGAAATTTAAATAAATGACACTTTTGATAAAGAATTCAAAGGTGCACATTAAAACTGAAATTGTAAACAACCTACGCACACCATCAAGATGTATGTATCATATCTAGCATTTTACAGCGTCAGCAAAAACTTTGAATGTTGAAGGATTGCACAAAAATTGCAAATTTACTTTCATATTTCAGCTATACAGATGTACTTACATCTCTAAGCGTGATAATGTTGGGGTGGTGACCAAACCTCAACAAAATTTCTACTTCTTCTGAGGGGTCCCTCTTTTCTTTGTCCATTATCTGGAATTATTAATGAATGCATCAACTCTCACTACAGGAATACAATGTTACCCTTTCCATTTAATATTCAAGGTGCAAAATATCAAAAACCTCAAAACAATTAAGTGTAATGCTTTTCTTATTCAATAAATTGCATTATAAAAATATACATATCCTTATTTCCAAAGTGAAAATGGCTTCCCCAAATGAAAAATTTGTTCTCAAATACTTTACTCCAAAATAAGGTTGCCTTACTTACATTTAGGCACTATCATGTAATAAATGTACCGGTGTTTGGAATTGTTTATAAAGACATCAATTGTCTTTGTGTGGTTCATCTGAGGTCCTGCTCTTACCTTAACAGCAAAATGCTGTCCTGAGCCTTTGTGAATACAGCGCTTACACACAGAATATGATCCTATGCCAATATCCTGAAATTAAAAGATACAATCAATCTGCATCTCTCTAACTGACTAAACAGAAAATACACAAACAAGATCTCTGCAAGGCGTGGCATATTCCCTCGAAATGAGTGTCAACAAGCTATTTTTATGAAGTCCCATTGCCAATTTGAACTTAAAAGACCATTTTGACCCCAAAATCAAATGAAGTATAAAATCAATCAAGCAAAATATGTGGCCTGTACAGTTTCTACAAGCTTTTCTTAAAGTCCTGTAATAATCTTGACCTTTGACCTCAAACTTCTTCTCTTGATGATAAGGCAACCTGTGAAGTATCAAATCAATAAAGCAAAAATTGTGGCCTGTCGAGTGTCTATAAGCTCAGTGTTACACACACCCTCACCCACACACATGACGAGTGGTCCCATTACTATCAAATCTCATCTAGCAGTAAATTGTGTGGGGGTGAAAAAGTGCATGTAGATGTGCTTGATATTAGTCTTACTTGAATCCATATAAATATGAGAAACGTGAACTTCACACACGATAGAACACTCAATTGAAGGGTCAATATACTGTGTGTGTATATTTTGAGTCTTTTTATGTTGTTCACATCAGAAATTTTTCTGATGTTGCTATATTTAATACTACACTGTACATGTATTCATTTTCAAGTACTGCATTTGATACCACAATAGTTTCTTTTCTCAAAATCTTTATTCTTTTCTACCCTACAATTATTCATCTGATGCCTATACAGTGTATATACAAGATTTCAATCTGTATCATATAATGAAGAAAAATGTTTGTCTACTATCTCTGACATCAAAGATAGTTTTACATACACAGTAAAAATATCGTAATAGTTATCTATGAAATTAGCATGACTAAATCAAGATACATTCCTTCTTTAAATGAGTATCTTTTCTGATTTCACACTTACCTCTTTATTTTCATATTCATCTGAGAAGGATGAACATTTCACACCGGGTAACTAAAAAATAGAAAAGTTTTTCAAGTTATCCAAGTACTGCAATTTACTGGTTAATTATAAATACAGAATTTTCTAAACTGTCGTTTAAAACATTCTTTCTTTAAAGCAAGCAAATAACCTTTCACAAAACTCACTGATGTTAAGGCGATTTGATTATCTAGTATGGGGTTTAGAACGTGGTTATCTTCTCCTAGTAAAGCTGGGGCCACAAAGCTAAAGCCTCGAAATAACTCGTGTGCTGTAGCACTGGGTGGGATTCCTGGGGAATCTATAACACACAAAATGGCATTCAACATTACTTCAGTGAATTCATCTCAGACAAACATTCTTAATCAAATATTGGTTTCATCTCAAAATCATCCCATAAATAAAATTGTATAATACATCTATACAGATATTGTACACTAAAAGTTTCCCAACATTATCATGCTAGATGATTCTAGCATGAAGATGGGTGAAAATCCAAATTCTCTCAGAAATTTGTATTGGTGAAATACAATGCCACTAAGCATGGCCACATTCACTTGTGACAAATTTGATATTACCTTCTATGACTGACCTTCAGTAGTCACTTTTTAATGAACTTGATTTTTTAGTTCAGAGAATCTCTGTCCTATATAAATTTCTGACCAAGAAGATTAATGCCTCATACATTTTGCTCCTCAATGTCAAGGGCATTAACACAATGGACAGTCACTGAAGGAAGGGATTCCTACATGTACGTATCTCATCTGCTGACATTACAATAAATCACATATATATACACTGTACCTTTGGGTGTTCTTGAAGTAAATTCAGGATCAAAATAAAATGCATCATCTGTCTGTACCACAGCTGGCTTGAACGGTGGATTCATTGTGCGTTTATAAAGTCTATCAAAGTCTATTGTGCTGAAAAATGCTTGCTTTTTAATATCTTCTATGCCATTTTGTCCTGAACCTGTAATATAAATTAATGACTTTCATTAAAAGGTTTTCATATGCAAATTAAAGAGGCATAAATAACATAGGGTATCTGCTGGAGGAAAGATTACATCAATTTTGTGTTCAAGTCGATGCACACCATTTGTATTTAATTTGTTTATTTTCATACAACTTCTGACAGTCAATGTACAAAGGAAAGTCTTGACTCTTTACATAAAGCCCGTGTAGATGACCTGGTTAGATGTTCCGTCCTAGTGTTACATACCTAACCTATTCAATGGATTTCTTTTAAACAAAGCACGTAACAACTGTTGAGCTTCTGGGGACAAAAATTGAGGCATTCCTAATTTTGCTCTGCAAAAGAAAGAAACAATTTTTAGATGCTAACTGCACTTCTGGTAGGAATGTGTAGTATTTTAAGTAAATAATGCGGCTTACTTTAAGATCTGTGTCATGGTATCCTTTCTATTTGATCCTTGGAATGGAAGAGCACCTGTCAACATCTCAAACTGAAAGACGACGAAAAAAAAATCATTAAGACAGAATTAACCACCCACTTTATTGCAGTGACAATATACCAAATCAGATTATGGTGATACGTACATGTATATATCTACATACATGTGTCAACTTCATCAATATAAACAGAGGTGTACAAAACTTATTCAATCATATTCACTATATACTTGCAAGTTAAATTGATTACTGCCTACATTTTGATTGTATACAGTGATCATAAATACCATTTCAAGGATATGTAAATTATGCTAATTTCATACACTATTAGGGACTCTACATGTTACAAAGCTCATGTGCCCTCTTTCTACATATATGTCTCTTGTTTGAAATCAGTCAGGGGCATAATGTTGTAAACATGTTATTTAAAAATAACGCACACATGTAGTTATTTTAGCCACACAATATTCAACAAAAAACAAAAACACATTTTCGTTATTTTTTCTTTCTTATTTTAGGGGTTCATTGATATTGCATTCTGGGATTCCATTATGTAAAAGAAGACACGGTGTGCAGACTCTAATAAACAGTGGTGGTGGAAGACATGTAGCAGGTGTAGACTAACAGGATTTTAATTCTTACTTTGAAGTGTTATTTACAATTTGGGGTGACATTTTTATCAACATAACAAATAAATGAATTTCCTCACTTCTCTGAAGACTCGGATGATTAATTAAACAAGCTTTTAATTAAAACAAACATTTGTTTTTGTCTTGGTGCACCAGCGAAAATCTGGTGCACATGATGTGAAGTGGGGTTGCCACAAAATAACGCAAACAAGTTAACAAAAAATAACTTTGAATTTTTAATGAAGGGAAAGAGTAGCATGTGGTATTATATTGATTAAGGGCAGGAGCAAAGAGAAGTCACTCATTGTGACCAAAAAAAAATACAACCATTATTTTTCAGATAATGTGCTTGCATTATGCTGATGATCGGTAGTAGTACATATTTGACTTAAATATCAATCTAAAGCGTCACTTTATGAAACCTTAAATATCAATCTAAAGCATCACTTTATGAAACCTGGCTCTTGAGAGAAAATTTTCAAAGTTTACAGAACATCACCATTTCATGTCAAAATTCTGTTGATGTGTACAACCTACCATGAGGACCCCAAATGACCACCAGTCAGCTGCCGTACTGTGGCCCTTCCTGTTGACAACCTCTGGAGCCATGTATTCTACGGTCCCACAGAATGAGTATGTCTTCTTCTCCTCAAAAATTGATTCTTTGCTCAGACCAAAATCGGTCAGTTTAATGTGTCCTTCATGATCCAACAGAATGCTGTAAACATCAACAGTGAACATCATGTTTTGCAAATCAAAAATGAATGACTGTTATGTCACCTTTGTTAAATACTAATAATTCTATGTAGAAGTTCGCACACAAAACACTTTCAATTTGCAAATTCCAGCACTTTATCAATTCTGGCACAAATTTTAGATATATAACAAAGATTCTGTAACTATGGTAACCAATTTTAAAGTAAGCCATGGATACAGAACGACCAACACTGTGACTTACTTTTCTGGCTTAAGGTCTCTGTACACTATGCCAAGGGAGTGAAGATGATCTAATGCAAGAGCCAGTTCTGCCAAATAAAACTTGACATCTTCCTCTGTAAACATCACCTGTGAATTTCAAACATGCAAACTACTTATTAACTTATCTAATGTCCATTAAAGTACAAAGACGAGGATACTGCACTGTTCTGTCATCTGTCTAAACTGCCTGAATAAAGAACAAAATTTTGTCTTGGGGCTAAAATTTCTATATTAACTAACTATGGCAGCCATGTTTTAAGGAGGTTGTAACATTTGCCATTTTGAAATGATTTTTAATGACATGCCACTTTTGTGCAGCATTTGGTACATAGTCATGTAGACTAATCTCAAATTTTAATTAAAACATCCTCAGGGTCATTCTGATCAATTTTGGTTTCCATTGGCTATGCAGTTTCATAAAAAAAAAAAAAAAAACACTTCAAAAATGTCTATGTCAATGAATGACACTACCTCACGTCAATGGTACACATGTGGATTTTTGGTCCATGCAAGTGAAATAGACAAACACTACTATCCCACAATGCATATTTTTGCTAGAACAGCAATTTTTTCATAGTACGTAAGAATGACACAAATAGTGTTTGGTCTTCAAAAGAATACTAAAATAATTGCCTAATATTAAAGAGACAAACAACCTCCACACAGTCCTAACATGAATTTGCTTACATATGAGTAGATGGAGACCAAAAACTGCAACAAGTAGTAAACGATAATTCTAGAATTCACCCCAGTAACAATGTCAGACCGAAAATTTAGAAAATTGCAATCGAATATTGTCATGTAAAATACAAATGGGTTTAAACAGGTTCCATACCTCTTTAGATAATCTGGTAAATAAATCTCCACCCCTCAGGAATCCCAAGATGAGGTACAATTTTCCTTCAGTCTGAAATGCTAAATCATGAAGAGAGATTACTTATAGTCACCACTTCTATATTACTCTACCATTTGTTTCAAGTCAACAAAATGTTCTTTTTATTGAAAGAAATGTAAAATTCTCTCTCTCTTTTACCCTCCCTAAAGATCACTTGATGCAGTTATCCATTATGACATCACTTACAGTATGCATAAAATTAAAGAGACTTAACTAGGTATGTCAAAGTCGAAGGGGTTTTCAAAAAACTTTGAAATATTTAAAGTTAAGCTCCAACATCACTTTCAATGTGATTTCAACATTTCTAGCACGCTACTAGGTACATATGTAACTCCTAGGTATATCATATCAATATATATACTTGAAGATTAACATAAGCAAGATATAATAATTTATCAAAAACTACTTTAAATCAATTCCATTCATTGTCTATAAAGTTTCAAACATAACCTTAAATTTCACATATCTGATGCAACTGTTTTGATCGTATGTGAAAGTAAGATCTGATGTATGCTGTATAAATAGGGAAACAAATACAAGTTTGTTTTTTTTGGTTTTTTTTGGTTCATTCTATTGTTAGATAATGCTATGTTTCTCTTTAGAACTTCGACGAACATTTGCAGTCTGTACTGCCAAGCCAAGAAGCACAACCCTCAGCCTCTGCTGCCGTAGTGGGTCTAATATGGTCACATTTCACGATTATTTAAATGATTTTAACATTCCCTGTTCTGTCTTGAAATGCAGCCATTCACATTCTCTTGTGCTTTAGACCATAAGTATTCAGTTTATATTTCTATATATATAAATTTCCTAACTTTTTTTCAGGTAATTAAGGACAAATAATTTATTGGAATCTGATCCCAAGATTTAAAAATTTGGGCCAGGAATCAAAAACTAGGGTAGGTCTAAAATAACAGAACCACACAATTATTTTATTCACACCTTAATCTGTCATTCATTTGTGCGTTTACTTAAGCTATCAATTCGCAAACATATTGATTAACACATTCATTTGAGGGCCAATTGAAAAGTCACTTTGATTATTTTACCACCTCCAGTAAGTTATTAGAGTACAATAGTGTACGTTTAAAATTTTAGGTGAGGTGTTAATTTGCACCAACCCCAAGATACTTGGTGTAAATCATTGGGTGTGAAAGATAACCATCCACACAAAGAGTTACCAAATAAGCAGGTTATTTTCACGGGGCAATAATTTTGGCCTATTTTAGTGGTTTGGTATCATGTCGCAAATTTCTAATAGCTAAATATCAGATATCATAAAATGTATTTTAAAAAGACAGATAACTCTGTATAGCAGTTGGTTTTTATGTCGACTCAGTTGTTTCTGAAGACAGACTTGGACAGTAGAATGTTTTACAGATAAGTTATTAACACTATAATACTGCCTAGCTATCTCAATTTTTATGTTTTGGAACTCCATCCCTGCCAAAATATATTCCGCTAAAACTATTTGTGTACCTACGAGCTAAAAAATCTCTTAAATTTTACAAGATTTGCTGGGGAAAAAAACCCTGCTACGCAGCATATTTGACAAGTTGCAAAATTGGTCAGAATTCATTTTAAAACCAGCTAAATGCATCCCTTAGAACGGAGTTAAAATTTCTCTTAGTTAGCCAGAATATTCGAGATTACTTTCTTCAAAGTATAATTTTTTTTAAATAGAAATCATTTATATTACACATACAGCTAGGACCAATGACTCATTTTGACATTCCTAGAACATTTAACAAATTAGTTTTCTAAAGAGAAAAAAAAATAAAGAATATATGTCTAGGTTGCTTGTATCATGTCGAGAGATATTCCTCCATTTACAGATTTGTACAAATTAACCACTGCTTCCGTTGTTTATATACCTCTGTAATACAAACTCTAAACCTAGATATCCGCTAAGATCCCAAAGTAATTAAATACTTACCATAATGAAGTTTGACTATAAATGGATGATTGACATCTGCTAGGATATCTCTCTCCATTTTTGTGCGTTCTCTGTCTCTTACTGTGAAAGAATAAAAAGACTCCAAGTGCGTATTTCTTTTCAACAGCAAAATATTAAATAGTTCTCAATATTTGTATCAATTTTAATCATTTATATGTATCTAATACCAGTACAATATGATGTTGCTATTAATAGACTGCAATACCTTTAAGGGTGGCCTTTTTTAATACTTTCATTGCATACAATGTTCCTGCATCTTTGCTTGTGATTTTTCTGACTAAAAATACCTGTAAAATTTTAAAAGGAATGTTCATAATAACCTATGATTCTTAACAGTATCTATAGAAAAAAGATCATTTATTTCATATCCTAGTAAAACTAGAAATACAGAGATATCAAATGTCTGTTCTTTATACTCTCACAGTTTAGTTGGTTATATTTTTCACTGGTTTCTGAAAACCACATTGAGATCCATGGTTTTTATCAAGGAAAGAATACATTCAATTATCAATTGACTAAGACAGAGCAGACCTATGAAATTCCTCTTTATTACTTGCAATACCTATCTAGTTACAATAAAATGATTGATTTCTACTTGGCAATTTTCCATACAACCACCCATTTTCTGCCTGATGACAGAATTTACCATACCTGAATAGAAATTTACAACTTTATCAACCCACACATATCAAATACAAGTTTCACAAATTGTGTCAACTGCCACGACACCACAGTTCCTACAAAATCAATTCACCTGACTAGCATACTTCAAACCACAGCATATCATCTAAACACTCGATTGATATATTATCAAACCACTGTATTTTCAGTTTATATGTTGTCAAAATAAGCATTCGATCAGCAGAGAAATCATAGGCATTAGTTCTCCACTAAATACTGCCTGGTTCTATAACAGGTAGTTTTAATTGGCAACTACATACTTCTAATGAATAATTGTGTGAACGTTTCATGGAAGCTACACACTATCATCTGAAACTATTGGATTTACACTCCTTTACCTACGAAATTTATTCTATCATTCTCTTTCTCTGGAGATATTGCCTCAGTCAGCATTCATTGACTGTTAAATATCCTCTTACATTCCACTTGATATCAACAAATAATTAAGCTGATCAATACCATTGCAATATCAACCAAATAATCCCACAGAATATCGTAAACCATTTCTTCTAGAAAATTACTTTTGGGCTAGATCAGATTAAGACATTGTTCCACCAGTGCTGAAATCCCCATGAGCTTCCTTTATCTAATGGTGGGCTTCGATAGATTGATAAAAAATTCAAATCCCTGAGTGCATAACTATGCATACACTAATTTAATTTAAGACCCCCAGAGAAATGCCGACTCTGTGTACTTGATTGTTTGTTCTACTGCGAGTTTTCTTTTAAAATGATAAACACCTTATTCCAAACAGGACCCGACAATGTAGCAATATTCATTGAGAGCTTAAAAATGCATATCCCTACAGTGATCTTCTATTATGGTAAGGGGAAAATGTGAAAACTGTTTTATTTGACAATAATTTCCTGCCTCCTACATTATTTAAACATACTTCGAGTTGATTTCCTGTTGAACAAATTTGATATGAAATTAATATGTACATTATGAAATATGTACTTGATAATGCATTCTTTGGTTTTAAAATTCTAGATACATGAAATCTACATTTTCTAATCAAGCTATATATTATAATATTTGCTTGTTAATATATTTCAACAGCAGAAATGTTCAAAACAATGACACCATGAGGTCAAAGATAGTAATGTGTGTATTTTCAGGATTCAACTTTGATTTTCAATTAGGTGAAAGCAAATGTTTGATCACTTACAGTGACTTACAACACAAATATAACACATGTCTGGTCCTACATTTCCATGAATTCAAAGAATTTATTTATATGCTGGAGTCCTGATATGATATGCAATTACATATGAATAATGAAATACAACAGGCAGAGACTGTACACTAAAAATAACTTCTACAGATCTCTATGTAACATTCATCAATTACTGTTAAATGTATAATTAATTAAATACTGCAATCCGAGTAATGATACACAACACATTCTCAAAGCTTTAAACAGACTTAATAAAAATAAATAAATTGTTGTAATATGGAAAACAGACTGGCTTCTCAATGCAGTGTGAAACATCTACTTTTTAATCATACTAATTGAGACCCTGAGCCATACAAACAGGGAACTTGTCAAACGAAGAAGGATTTGTTCCCAGCCCAGTACACAATACTGTCCACGATCATGCAGCCTCACAGTGCTGCCAGCTAATGTGACACAGTATTGATTGCAGCTTGCATGGTTTCCTCTTTAGTGTTGAAAAATTTAATGACAATCCAGAGGTCCATGGACCAAATTGCTCAACTGAGTATTTTTTATGAATACTTTAGACTCCTCATCCACACAATGCTTTCTAGAACTCTTAAACTTCCCTGTTGTGGTAGAGCTTTGTTTCAGGGATGCATGGTTTGAACATTCTTGTACATGTATATAAAATGGAAAAGTTCAAACTTTACTAGTTTATATCTCATTTCTGGTTTCATTTCTCCTATTTCATGGGTATATCATCAAACTTTCCTTTACATTTGGCATGTCTGCCATTGCATTGGGGAAAATAGCATCAAAAATAAAACAAATTGGGAATTTTCTTTCACATCCACAAATGGCATTTCTTTTAAAAATAACACTACATTTAACCATATTCTAAAGAATAAACAAGTATCCATAAACAGCACCATTTTAATGACATTGACTTTCTCTTCAAGAGGGTGCGAAGAAATGAGTTGACTCATGTTTCATACAAAGCGAATTATGAGCCCCAAATCACTAAGACTTACTAGTTTGTTTCTGGACATTTTTTAGCCTCAAAATTGGGAAAAATCAACAGTAACTGTTGGGAATGGTGCCATTAATCATTACCAGTTATATAAGGGGGGAAATGCTGTGTTTATCATAATTAGCATGATTGATAGGTTATAAAAATGCTTTGAATGACCTTTAAGTACACAGATCTAATAAATGGAAACCTTTTTTTTTTAAAATTGGATCAGATTGATACATCCCCAAAAAAAATCATAAGGATAATAAACATGATAAAAGATCAATAAAATTTCCTCTTACCACAGATTTTAGAGGGTCGAACACCATTTGATGCCAAACAAGAAATTTTTTTTTTTTGGCCTCAATGAGTACGCATCACCAGATCATATCAAATATCATTCAATCAAAACTGTTTTCTATATGATCTGTAAATTCCACCAACTCTTTAGATTTAACAGAAACTAGCTTACTCCCTGAAATCATGTGTCCTGCTTTTTTGTTAAAGAACTTATATTCAGCAGCTTTATGCTTATCAAAAAGGAGGAGTGTCTTATGAAGACTTCTCTTGTGAAGATCAAGTGCTCACAATATATATAAAGATACCATCCACAGACTATTTGTTCCCACATGCGAGATGATGACATTGACGTCAAAAGCACAACCGTTCATCCCTTTGTGATCAAGATTCTTCAAGTGATATTTCCTTGCTAAATTACAAATAGTATTTGAGATACATATTATCATCTGCAAATCATTTCTTACCATATTTAACCAAATAAAACAACACCTTAAAACATTGGAGACCATCTTCAGTTATGGAAACTTGTTACAGTTCAAACAGTATTTGATATAATTATATCATCTGGGAACTATTTTCTATAATATATGACCTGGTGACCTTAGGACATATAAATCAACAGGATTCCTCCTAGGGACTCGTAATGTATTGATTGATTGCACACATTGTTTAACGTCCCTCTCGAGAATATTTCATTCATATGGAGCCATCACCACCGCCGGTAAAGGGCTGCAAAATTTAGGCCTATGCTAGGTGCTTATGGCCATTGAGCAGGGAGGGATCCTTATCGTGCCACACCTGCTGTGACACAGGACCCCGGTTTTTGTAGTCTCATCCGAAGGACTGCCTCATTTAGTTGCTTCTTACGACAAGCAAGGGGTACTGAGGACCTATTCTAACCCGGATCCCCATGGGATGACTCATAATGTAAAATTCATTTCTAACAGTATGAAAAATAACACTTCCCACTTTGCTTCATTATTCTCTAATCAGACTGCATTTGCAGTGATTTTTCAACAACTTTGAAAAGGGTCCTGTGGTTTTCGAATTGGGAAAAACTGTCAACATTTTGATCAAATTGGGAAAACCTAGTCATTATTGTTACAAATATATCCTATTAAACAAGAAATCAAACATAAATTTATGTCATTCTTCTTTCATTTTACATATTTATTTTTCTTTTCTTTAAGCTCTTAAAATTTTCGACTATTCTTTCTAAATCATCTAGAATTGATGCGTCTTTGTCATGTCATACATAAACAATTAACTTTTTTTTAACAAATACGTTTTTCGCCAGTTTTTATTATTGGGGAAAATGCAAGTTAAATTGGAAAAAAAAATTGTAATTTTTGATAGGGGAAAGGTCCAATATTCTGACCTAAAATGGGTCTTTAAAAATCACTGATTTGTGAAACTCAAAAAGTATAAATTTCATCTGGAAACCAAAGATTACAAATCGGCAGATGAAAATTAATAATGTAAACTTTCGGTGAAACAAATAACAAATATATCTGTTCAGTGCATGGGGTTTGAAAATGCAAAGTACAATGTATTACACAACAAACCACTGAAACAAATGTTCATGGTCTACCTGTCTGCAATTTTGTCTTTTGAGTGGTGATGTGAAAGATTACACCAAAGGTCAAGGTCATATATATGCATTATAAATGTATAATGTTAAGGTTATATATCAACAGTGATGTCATGTTTGGGGGCATAGTATTTCATAACTCAATTTTTATTCAGATATTATATACTCCTACTTAACTTGTACTCATCTGAGCCTTGTTTTTAACAATTTCAATCAATATTATGTGTACGGGGAATTAAGCCATTACTGAAGCTTCATCTACTGGTGCAGCACCGCATTTAGAGAAGAAAATTAAACATACCATCCTTTTTTACAATTTTTTAAAATTATTTTCCCTTAAAAGAGGGGTTGCAATCCCTTGAATCCCATCATCCCATGGACATGTATCCTGACTGACAATAACTGGTTCAGGTGAAGTGATGAATGTGTTGACAAATAAGCAAACACAGACAACTCGGGGAAAATATATATTGAAGAAAATTCTCTTACGATTTTAATACAGGTAAGCTAAAAGAGACCTTTTTAATGAGGACTTACAATGTAAAGTCCTATCTATCACGCCAGCTAATGAAAAAATATCATC
Source organism: Ostrea edulis (assembly GCF_947568905.1). NCBI lineage: Eukaryota > Metazoa > Mollusca > Bivalvia > Ostreida > Ostreidae > Ostrea > Ostrea edulis. The sequence goes on along the minus strand of NC_079166.1, from coordinate 66,496,198 downwards.
AATTTAGCACATGCTGTCCATCGTAGGAAACAAATCCTTTGATTCTTCAAGGACAAGAGAAGCGATTTCCAGTGATTTCTAAAAGATTACAGATAAATTGCTGAAATCTAGGGATCCTAACACTACTTAAGTACCTAACAGACCTGTGGATTTTAGTTATACAGGTCCCAGGGAATCCTTACAGTTACAAAGACCGAATCACCCACATCTAATACCATAGAAAACAAATGATGCATAAATTTATCTTGACTGAGGTTTGACTAGATACAATAGCATCCTATCATTTTGATGTTACATTGTTCTCAATCAATGTGTCTTTAGCAGGCCACTATCAATTCATAGAACAGCCTAAATAATCTCATTTTAGTATTTCCACTTTATAAGAAGGATAATCTGTATCAATACCGTTCTTTCACATCACAGCCATGTAAAACTGCATCACAGGAAAATCACTTTCAACGTATTTCTTGTTTCTCAAAAAAACAAAAAACAATACCAACATCTTTTGACTTCACTTATATCAGACTCAAATCTAAAATGCATAAGTATGTGCTTTGTATATATGTTTAAACCCTTTGTCCAAATGTTATTCATGTAATCAATTAATCAAAGTATCACCTTTGTACTGTACTAGATACCATTATTGAATACCAACAGCTATGAAGAGTACACTCTCTGGGGTCTTCATCATAAATCAAAAGAAACAAAATGGATTCGAACAGGGTTGCACTCTGCTCCTAAACATCCGATTATAACTATAACTAACTTCCCAATGCAAGAATAATTACACAATGAAATCTAAAGTAAACCTCCTATATACATTTAACGATTCTTTATCCTAGAGTTTGATATGTTTATTCGTGTAAGTAATTTTTGTCTTCAGAATGTTCAGCAAAAATCCAGAGGATCACATGAACTGATGAAAAAGTTTCTTTTAATTCCAAAACAACAAGATTATGATAAGGTTTTACAAAAAATCTAAAATAACTAGATTTATGACATATATGACCACTTGACAAGCCTGTAAATATATAAACAAGTGCTTAATATGTAAATTCCTGTGAAAATAAACAAGTTTTTAATATGTATACTTTATCTCCTTCCCTATCATGTCTTCAGTTTCCCTATTTCCCTATTAATTTCTCACAATGAATATCAATTTGTAGTCCTAGCATAAAGAATCCATGGCTTTTCAAGTTGAAAACTGATAAAATTGAAAATATCTGCTTTACCCACACACTGTTCCCTGGGACAGTCTATAGTTTGAGTTTTATTGAAAAGTTTGTTCTCTGCAAAGCCCATACTACTGCCAACCATTTACAAAGTTATCATGAATTATACATAGAGACTGCACCTTTCTGTCATGTGTTATGAAAATGGATACACCCTGCACTTTAATCTCAGGAAATGGAAACACCCTAATAGTCCTTCATTATCCTATATTTTAATCAACTATTGAATTTACACACACTTGTATCCTCCAGTGGAATGGTAAATGGCTAATCACAAACTTTCAATAGATTGTCATTGCAGGAAAATTTGCTATTAATTTTCTCTTCATAAGTACCACAGTTCAATTCACATTTGAAACCTCTGACAGATCACAAGATTCTCACATAATAGGGTATTCACTTTGTCAATAGTTTTCAACACAACATGTAAAACAATTCCACCTTTGTACAATACAAATCATCAAAGAATCCATGCAACAATATGCTTTGTAGTTTATGTTACAAACCAATCAAGGCTATATATGAAAAATTAAGTTCTTATTGACATCAAACAATGCAGCATGTAATATAACTATAACATTAAAATTATCTTTATACAACAATGTGCATGTATACATACACACGTATGTACATATTGTATACAAGGTAATTTCATCCACACTTTATTTCACCCATAACCACTGAAATATGATTTTATTCTATATCAAACTCGCCAAAGTTTTTTTTTTTTTGGGGGGGGGGGGACAAAAATTTAATAAATCTAAATTTACCAAGTTTACTTTCCCCATTCCAGGAAAAGGTGAGATTGTTGTAAAGAAAAAAAGGAAAAGGTGAGATTGTTGTAAAGAAGAAAATGATAAAAATTTCCCTGTATGCAGTATTTCAAAAAATACAGGCCTTTCTTTAACCTTGCATTAAAACATACCTTTCCAAAAGAGCCTTGTCCTAGCACTTTCAAAAGTTCAAAATCCCTTGGTTCCACCTTTTCTCCATCTTTCATCATATTAGCCACATTTATTTCTCTGTCCAAGTCATTGTCATTCTAATAAAAGAAAACAGATTTTAAGCAATTAGAATTAATTGACTAAGCAAGATTTGAAACTCCTCTACCCACCCTTTTAATGGGGATCAGGATTTGAGAATGTTATCACAGTGTCCATACTGACCTAGTGGTTATGATAAGATCTTTTCCTATGAACATGATGAACTTAAATTCGATAAACTTTCCTCTAAAAATTGCTTTATTTTTGAAGTGTTAAATTTGACCGAGATTGGTCCTTTGGTACTGGGAAAGTAAAGCGACAATTGGTGTGTGGAAATTTACAAACAATAGACAGATAATGGACAAACATGGATTTTAGAAGCTTACTTATAAATGCTTTCAGCTCAAGAAGAGTAAAAATGCATTCACACATTTGTCATCTTTAGACACGTTTCACTACACTGTTACAACACAAGTGGTAATGTGTCAGAGTGCATGTCTGGAGTATAAGAGACTCGAGACATTTTACATCACACAGTTAAAGATATATTTTCATTAACCATTGTTTTTAAAATGACTTATTATTAATCAAATGTGAGATCTGAATATTTCTTTGGAGCTTTAGTAAAAACAAACAATAAAAAAAACCAAACAAAATTTTTCTTAGACCATGTAATTATCAAAGTTTTATGTGGTGTATTCATTGAGAATATTGTAATATTTATTTCTTGAGGTAAAAATTTCATCAGTTGAGAAAATACATGAGAGCATGTTCACAGAGACTCATTACATGGTTGACAAACTGTTCTTTAATGGAAGAATTTGACTTTGTCTCATTACCAGTCTTCAAAATTAAGCGGTAGCCCAATGACCATGGCTAGTAAAATCGGGATCGGGCTACCAAAAATTATTATCAACGAGCATGCCCGGTAGTCCAGTACATATTTTCGGCAGAGATTATGATTCCACTATTAGAATGCAATTCCTGGTAGGAAATCAGTGAAACAACCAGTTCTTACAACTGGGAAGAGAAAGTTGAGGAAACAAAGCGACAAAGAAAATGATCACTAACCCCCCCCCCCCCCCCCCCCCTCCAACTTGAATACAATGATGGTCTCATATTTTGCATCTGGTGCAGAAAGGAAAGCATTGCAAATTTTGAGTTTGTGTCCGGCTCGGATAATTCAGAATTGATTCTGTAAGTGAACACGAAAATAGAAAATGGCATAAGCATTTTACCCTAAAGTGAAAATCCACAAGCGACCGCATCAGTCGTTCAGAATGTATGATTATTAGTTGACAACCCTAGTTTTTACTTTTAAGGATAAGAGTGATGAAGAAGAACTAGAAGAATTAAAACATTGGAAGATTCCAAGGAATCTGACTGAAATGACAGAATTAGAAGTTGAAAGAGGGCTTGAACTCTCGTCTTAATACAAATGTTCAAACATGAAATTTCGAATCAAGTTGAATCATTCTTGCATAGCATTTGGGCTAGTAAATTTTTTTATTTGGGCTACCAAATTTTGCATTCTTACTTGTCCGATGGGCTTGTGGTAAAAATCATTAAGAGCAAAGACCATGGGGAAAAAAACTCTCCACAAACGTTACGGATGCACACTGTTACAACCATGTAAATTTAGTATTTATAAACGTCACAGACATTAAAAACACTAACTGATTTCCATCATGTGATATGGGGTTTCCTTTAATCTCTTAAATGCATGTGTATAGTAAAAATGAATAATGTTATATGACACCTTACCTGATCATCTACAAGCATATCTTCCGTGGAGGCAGCCTGCAACAGAAAAAGTGTACATGTATTCAATGAATCATGATACTTATATCTACATCATATAGTATATGCTCAAAATTTACAGTTTAACTGCACAATTTTGTAAACAAATATTTATATGTAATGGGGAGGGGGTGTAATCAAAAGCACTACACATGCTATATGTGAGTCAACATTTAACTATGAACATAAATTTGCCGCCTTAATTTTGCTTTATTTTCTCAAGAAAAAACCCAAATACACTCGCTTCTTCCTGCACATGGCAACATTTCTTAGAATCTGGATATATTCGTTTAAATGAAATAATTATCTAGTATATATGCTATGCTCCTGAAACTGTGTCATGAAATAAACAGACCATGAAGGCCGGGTGGCACCACTAGACATTTAAGTGTTGCTAAATAAACACTAGGACATAACATACAAATTCCAAACTTGTTTTTACTGCAAAATATAAGAAATGATAACCTCTGTATCTTGGGCCACCTCCATCCTCCTCCAAGGATCTGCTAAGTGAGCCAACGGCATTTTTGGACTATAAAGAGGAATTTTGGAAAGTTTAAGCGGTTTCCACCTTCCTCTACTTCAAACTTTTCAACTCTTCTACTTTAAGATGGCGGCTTCCCGTGTTGAAAACGAGGTCACAGTCATTCACACTTCCTGTGACGCAACCAGCCTTGACATTTTGGCGGGAATCCTGCAATTTTCATGAAAAAAAAAATTGTTAAAACAACATTCAGGATAAACGAAATACTAAATAAGTTTCATATTAGGCTTTTTAATTATGATTTTGACAATCTGGACAGAACCATTACTTTTTTGTATCATATGAAGTCTGAGGATTTATAAAGATAAGAAGATAAGAGAAAAAAAGAGGAAACACGAAAACTTTGTATTGGTATACTATCCATAGTATTTCGCATCTCCGCACATTGATATATAGTGCGCAATTGAACACTGACGAAAGTTTATTTATTTGTTTTCTAGTGTAAGAAAATGTATGAATATGCATAAACGAAGAACAAAAGGTATTTAGGCCACAATACTTACCTGAACGATCTTCTTCCATTTTGGTACATTACCGCTCTTGGCGTAAACTCATACCGGTGCCAGTGGCGTAGCAACAACACCTTTTACGTTGTTAAAATGTCGATAGCTTCTGGGGGGCACAGCCCCCCCCCCCCCGACCCCCTGCCTCGGTAATATTCGAACCCAAGCTACGCCTATGGGTGCATGAGGTGCAAAGACGGCTGTACAGGTGCAGGTTAAGAAGAACATATTTACAGTGCAGTTAAAAACGACCGATAGGTTTAACGTCTGATGGTGGTGTTCTGTATCTGGAACTTGAAGCTGTCCACAGATGTTGCACAGACTGCTTCGGATGGTAAAGCATTCCAGATACGTATTCCATCAGGGAAGAAAGATTTCTGGTATATTAGAGTCCTTGCATACGGTACGATGAAGCTGATGTTGTTGCCTCTCAGCGAGTTGGTCGGTACCAGGATGGGTGATGATGGTATGTCTATCAACTGGTTGACTACCCTGTACATCATCACCGCCTTAGCTTGAGCTCTGCGCTCCTGTAAGGATATATGTCCAATTTAGATGGGCCAGCATGGCGGAAACACTGCTAGTTGTCCGGTAATCAAAATTTACCATGCCGACAGCTCTCTGTTGCACCATCCCCAGTTTTTGGATGTTGTCGGCAGTGTAAGGGTACCATATTACGCTGGCGTATTCTGTGACTGGCCGGACCAGGGTTGTATAGCAGAGTGCCTTGGTGTTACGTGGACACTGCTGTATGTTCCTCCGCAAAAAGGCAAGGGTGTTATTTGCCTTTTTTGCAACCTGATCAATATGGTGGTTCCACTTCAGGCTCTTGTGTATATGGACCCCAAGATATTTCGCTGAATCCACTACTTCGAGGGTATGACCATGGATATGGTATTGGTGGCTTATGATCTTCCTCTTGTTGGTAATGTTCAGGATCTGGCACTTCTTGGGATGGAATTCCATGAACCAGTCAGCCTCCCACTTTTGTAAACTGATCAGATCCTCCTGAAGCTGGATGGCATCAGCGGGACATCTGATGTGTCTGTACAGAGCACAATCGTCAGCAAATAGTCGGACCGTTGAACCCTCTGATACTGCCTCCGGTAGGTTATTTTTATGAGCAGCAGAAAGAGCAACGGGCCAAGGACACTTCCCTGGGGCACGCCAGACTGGACTGGTGCATCACTGGAAGTTACCCCTTCCAGGAGTACCTGCTGTGTTCGCTCACCCAGGAAGTCCCCTATCCACTGACTAATGTTGTGACGGATGCCGTAGTACTTGATATTGTAGAGAAGGCGTCTGTGTGGAACTTTATCGAAGGCCTTCGAAAAGTCCAGCAGTATTAGATCTGCCTGGTTCCGGTTGTCGATGTTCATAGCAAGGTCTTGAATTGTAAGTATGAGCTGGCTTTCACAAGATCTTCGTTTGCGGAAGCCATGCTGGGCATCATGGAGGATGTTGTGTGTATCTAGATGTCGCATGATGCTACTGCATACTATGTGTTCCAGCATCTTGCAGGTTACTGAGGTGAAGCTCACTGGGCGATAATTCTCTGCTTTACTCTTCTCCCCTTTTTTGAAGATCGATACCACATTGGCTGTCTTCCATTCCTTTAGTAATGTTCCCTGATCTAATGATGCTTGGCATAAGAGTTGCAGCATGGGCGCTATTTGTTTAGTCGTCTCCTTCAGTAGTCGACATGATATCTTGTCTGGTCCAGTTGCTTTATGTATTTGTAGGTTGGTCAAGATCTTGTAAACCCCCTCTACTCCTACACTATTGGCAGACATGTCTTTGTGTGGACTTGGTCCCTTGTCTGGTATTGTGTCCTCTCGTTCATCCTTGTTAAAAACAGAGGAGAACATCCTACTAATAAAGCATGGCTGAACAAAGTTCTGCTATTATTTAAACCGCTATATCCTCCACATGCTATCCTTGTTCTTGCGAACTAAAAAAGAGAGATAATAATCATTCATCACTATGAAAGGGCGGTCCAGGGGATCTAGACTCCCATTTTTGCGGACCAAAAAGTTAAAGAGTTATTCAATTTTAACAAATTACATGAAAGGTGGATTTACTTCCATGTAATTGCATCATTCAAAATCAACACCAGTATTATCATTTAATTCTAGGGTGAATAAGACGACGCATTGGTATATATTTACGATATTTTCGTCAGATACAAGTGTCACTTAAGAATTCTTTAAAAAGCATCTATTACATAAAAGTTTTGTTTAAGATGTAGACAATTTGAAAATGAACAAGAAGTGCCAGGAAATGTTCTGAATGGAGGATTTCGCACCATTTACCCCAGAGCTTCTGGGGTCCCCGGACCCCCGGCCTACTGGGAGTAACCAGCTTTTTTTTCCAGTGCGAATTCAGATCTGAGTATGGGGATTAGAATGACTAGAAACAAGTCTAGTAGTAAAAAAAAAAACTGTCTAAAGATCTCCCTAAAATGTTATGTACACCAGCAAAGGGCATAAATGGGGGGTACGGATGGAGGTAGTGAAAAGTACGTAATAGCACAGGGGCTAAGCCCGTTTTGGGCCCGAACTCTGTGATACCATAAATATAGAGTATCACATAGTTCGGGCCAAAAACGGGCTTAGCCCCTGTGCGTAATAGATCAAGTGACACCCCCCCCCCTTTCACGAATTCCTGGATCCTCCTATGTTATGCTAACTTTGCTAACTACCCCTTTCTATTGCGGTTTCACCATTTATATATGACTAGGTGCGTTTCGTGGATTTAGCACATCTGTGTCTACACCACTTAGGCACTTACACTACATAATAAAGTCTCCATATCTATTTGATGAAATGCAGCCTTGTTGTTCTTGAGAAGAAAATTATATATGATGATTTCTAAATATATTTCAATGTAAACTTAAACCCCCAGCGCCGTCCTGGCCCGAGGAGCCACAGCGCTACATCTGACTCTTCTGTTTGGATGTTAACTCTATCTCTATATTCGTGATCTTTTCCAAGTATTGTAGCTCTAAATTAAGAAAATTGATTTCTTGATTTTCAGATATATTGAATATAATCAGATGATTCAATTAAACTATAACTCGATCTGTGCATGACGTTATTTTAAATAAAAACTGCACTTTTCGAAGCTGAGCTCGAAGTAAGCTAAACGGATATAAAAACGCATGTATATACATTAACTGAAAACTTTGTTGATTAACTTACTATCACAGTCAAAACTGAAGATTTTTCTGGTAGAATTATGTGGCCCTCTTTCAGGTGGAGATATATTGTTTTTGTATTTTCCGTCCGTCCGTCTGTCTGTCACAAAATCTTGTAAACGCTTCCCCTCTTATATGGCTTATCCGATAGACCTTGAAACTTTGTACAATTATGCTCCATTGCCATTTCTAGATGTGCATTGTGCCCGACAAGAGGATCCAATTATTTTCCTAAAACTTATAGTGGATCGAAGAGGGTTGGAGGATGTAAAATAGCTTGTGAACGCTTTTCCTCCTATATGGATTATTGGACAGATTTGAAACTTTGTACAATGCTTCATTGCTATTTGTAGATATGCATATTGTCGGGACAGGAGGATTCAATAATTTTCCTAAAAGTTATACTGGATCTAAGAGGGGTGGAGGATGTTAAAATAGCTTGTGAACACTTCTCCTCCTATATGCTTATCCGATAAACTTGGAATTTTGTATGATACTTCATTACCATTTGCAGATGTGCATTTTGCAGGGACAGTAGGATTGTATTGCTGTCTTTAAAGTTATAGTGAATTTCATCTGAGGGGTGGAGGATGTAAAATAGTTTGTGAACACTTCTCCTATGTGGCTTATCGGAGTTCATATTGTTTATTCCTGCTCATGCTTTCTCCTCCATACCATGCAGTACATTAAAGGGTAGGAGGTTTCATATGGAGCACTTCCAATATGGGGAGCTCGGGAGACATTTGTTTGTCATAAAAACAATCTCTAGTTGATTATTATTTATTGCATAATTTCGCTAACGGAACTCGCTTTAGAGTAGCGGTACTGTTAATTGTTTTGAACAGATTTTATTGATCAAATCAAAAGGTTCGGGAATGAGTTATAACAACTCAGAAGTTCCTTTCCTAATATATTACAATATGTCATGCAAGATTATAATTAAATTACTGTTAATAAATTGATTTTGAGGACGAATCTCATGAGAGAAGCGGACAAAAGACAAAATGACGAGCAATCTGGAACGGTTAAAATTCTTAAATATACATTTCTTACAAGGTGATGTTTTGGGTTTCTTTTTAATAAAATCCAATAGAAGCCGTTTTTCATTCAATTTCAAATTTTTCGTTGCACCATTAAATTCGGATATATGTTTATAATTTCTTTAACATGATCCAAATATATTGCATGATTTGAAAGAAACGATATCATACATTTGTTGACAAAATTCTTACATTCTTTGAATTAAAACAATTGAGAACCGGATATTTTCGTATGAAGTCCATTACATGTAGCTGTGCGCCAGGAAGTTGCATGAAAACAAACTAATTGTAAGAAACTAGAGAAAATTCAGTATATTGGACATAGATTCTGCCCCCCCCCCCCCCAACAACAAACTGTTATAGAATTTTTAAAATCTATTTGTAAATGTTTTAATAATGCTAAATCCTATATTTATATTTACTGCCTTTAAATTTAAAACCACATTCATGTCTGCATTACTCACCGTGCAGCAAATCTTTACTTGAAAATGCAATGGAAAATCATTATCCATTAAAAAACTGATATCCTTCAAATATTTCTTTTTGTTGGTGCATTTCATGTATAAATATTAATGACCAATTCATATTCTTCTTTGAACAAATGATAGGAAATCCCACGTAAACACGGCACACTCTTATTTCATTTGATACAACTCTGGGTATCCTATGACCTTGAAGCTTATATTTCATATAGATTGGAACCTTTAATATTTACATGCTGAGGGGGGGGGGGGGCACACTTTTACTGTTTTAGTTGATGAACAAGCAGACTCTCAGACTTTTTCATACTTATTACAAGTAATGTTCAGTTCTAGCTATCTCATAATATACTGATGAAAATTGCTGTTTAGTAAAACGGTTAGGTTTTTCAAATCTTTGATAAAGATATCATATTTGGTCATAGAATACAATGCATGAATTGGGTGTATTTTTAAATTACAATGGAAAATATCTAAAGGATCAGATTGATAATTGTGCATGCTGCTATTCAAATAATTTTCTGTATACTTGATTCTGCAAAACATTGGAATTTATCAGAAGCCAGAGAAGACATCTCATTGAATTCATTCAGCAAAAATCACAAGCCCACCATATCCTATTTTTCTTTTGGGAAACGATTCATGATCAACAAAGCTAAGGCACAACTGTACTTTATAAACGTAATATTACAAGTCTCCCATTTCGTTCATGTAAATATATCGTCTTTTTATGCTTGACTTCGTCAATATTGATACAAACCTGTTACTGCGCGGAGATGTTAATTGTGCCTCTGCATACTAATATTTATTTTTTCAGCTGTTCACAAATTCATAGCTGAAACTTGTAGATTCATCTAATTATTGTAAATTTTACCTATTAATCATTATCTCGCATGATATATTGTACATAACACTTAGAGGAGAGGGACTAGTAAGTTATGAGAACTTATTCCAAATCCATTTGATCTGATCAATAAAATATGTTGACAGTTCAAAACAAACTAAAGGCACTTTGTGCAATTCATTCCGAAGAGTTTACGAGGAAAACTGGTTCAGTATATGCACAATCTTTAATACATACATGATTGATTGTTTGGTTTTATATTGTTTAACAATTGAGAATATTTCACTCGGTCATATGGGGACGTCATCATTACCGGTGAAGGGCTGCAAAATTTAGGCCTGTGCTCGGCGCTAACGGATTTGAGCAGGGATCGAGGGATCTTTGTCGTGCCACACCTGCTGTGATGTTGATTTGATGTGTCCACGCGGGACCTCGGTTTTTGCGGTCTCATCCAAAGGACCGCCCCATTTAGTCGCCTCTTAGTCTTACGACAAGCAAGGGGGTACCGAGGACCTATTCTAACCCGGATCCCCATGAATCTGACACAGGCGACAGTGCATATCAATAGGTAGTCTGAAATAGCTGACGTTTTCCTGGCTTTTTTTTTTAATTATTATTATTGTTTTTGATATTTACCGTGCCAGGATAACGTTTTCAAAATATCAAAATCTTTTAAAAAAAAAAAGCCAGGAAAACGTCAGCTATTTCAGATTAATCAATAGAGTGTCCGGGTATTCTCTTTAGTCTGTTTAGAGAAGTTGAGAGGGTAACACGCACTCTCGCTTCTCACCGCTGCGGCCTGAGTTCAATCCCCGTGATCGGCAGTGGTTGTATGTGAGAGGGTATGGCAGTCGCCCGCTCGGACACGTGGGTTTCCTCCGGGTACTCCGGTTTCCTCCCACATAAATGACCCCCTAGCCCAAACATCAAAGGACCACATTGGAAATAAGCTTTCGAGCTTTCATGGGTTATTCTTGGTATTTATGTATATATGTTTGTATACAGTATGTATATACCGAATAAACATTTATTTTCAGCACGGACAGCTAGGGAGAACCCCACTGAATTTCTGTATAAATTTTGGTCTTTTGAAACCGGCATCAGCTGAAGCACAGCAGCATGCTTTAAACTTCGCGCTGACATTTTGGCGGCAACTGCATGCTTGTCAACGACAATCTTCTAAATTCTTTAAATTTAATTCTCCCAGGGGCGGATCCAGGAATTGCGGTTAGGGGCGGGGGCGCCACTTTACGAGGCAGGGAATCTGGGGGCCGCCCTGGTGGGGGGCTAAGGGGGCGAAGCCCCCAGAAGCTCCTGGATTTTATAGATTTTATAGGGCTTGAAATATGTCTCCTATTTAAGTCATTTTGTACTATCATTTTTGACAAGATGAAATTTGTAAAATGGCGCAAATTTTAAGGATTTTTGGAAAAAATTAAGTTCTCCCAATAAAGTAATTCAAGAAATCAAAAGATTTTGTCATTGATGATTTCTCCAGGAGTGGTAAAAATTATTGCAACTTTTATCGTTTAGTACATTTTCAGAAACAAGATACCATGATTTACCATAGGCGTAGCTTGGGTTCGAATATTACCGAGGCAGGGGGTCTGGGGGGCTGTGCCCCCCAGAAGCTATCGACATTTTAACAACGTAAAAGGTGGGTTTTTTTTTTTTTTTACCGAGGCAGCTGCCTCGGTTGCTTCAATGGAAGCTACGCCACTGTTTACCTTAAATTTGAAAATTTTAGGGGGGGGGGGCGCCGGCTGCCCCCCCTTTAAATCTGCCACTGTCTCCCTTTTTTTCTTATGACATAAACCATAAATCTTTTTTGCTAGGTGACGCTTTTAAAAAGAGAAACACCGTGGAGCGTCACCCTTGACTAGCGAAGATGCAGCATAGTATGCAAACTCCATGTGCATTGTGCAATTCAACTTCCATGTAACTTTGACATGCCATATATATCTGACATCGGAGTTTTTCAATTCACTCAATCTCTGCGAGGATCTCTTTCTTAGTATTTTGAAGATTAAAACTGTAAATTTTATTGCCGATTTCACCTCATATAAACACACAAAGGGATATTTGGCTCACTAGTTGGATGATTTAAACTTCGCGCTGACATTTTGGCGGCAACTGCGTGCTTGTTGATTCAACGACAATCTTCTAAATTCTTTTTTAATTCTCCCCTTTTTTCTTAAGACATACATAAAAGTATGTCTGTGATTAAAAATCTAATTTCCTATACTACACCAACAAGAGAAGAATTTTTTTCGTCTTATTTGAAGTTGTCACTTGCCGCTCAGAACAAAACGAAACAAATATGACTGAATTAATGTGTAACTACAAACCGGAAGTCAGCTGTGATTCTGCTTCATATTTGATCGGTAGAAAGATCACAGACACAGTAGTACTCCTTGAAATGTCTCAAAAATGCAGAAAACGCCTCACATATTTCGTCAGTGGATTATTTTTTCTGATGGGAGGGATAGAGTACGCTGTTATCCTCCCAACGCTGTGGTTATACATGAAGAATAATTTCCATGCCCAGCCGTATTTCCTCGGACTTGTGTTGTCAGCTTTTAGTTTCTCAGCACTTTTGTTTTCACCTGTGATCGGCAGATGCGCAGACGTGTTTAGGAGGCCAAAACTGTTACTTATTCTCTGCACATTATGGGAAGTGGTTGGAAATATCATATATTTTATGGGGATATCCAAGTGGTTTTTGTTGGGCAGCCGACTTGTGAGTGGTTTAGGTGCAGGAGGAGAAGCCTTAATCCTAGCCGAAATAGGCAGAGTCACATCAGAGGAGGAAAGGACAGGAGTAATTTCCATACTTGTAGCAATGAGACAACTGGGACTAGTATTTGGACCAGGACTTAATATTTTCCTTCGTCTTTCAAACTTTTACATTGGACCTTTCATTGTTGATAAATACACTGCACCTGGCGCATTTATGGCTTGTATGTGGTTTTTGCAGTGCCTTTTGCTCATTTTCTTTTTTACGGATTTTCACATTGTGTATGGAAATACTAACACTGGAATTCAGAATATTGAAGATAAGAACAGTGGACAGAAAGAAAGTACTGATGATAAGAAGGAAGTCCCCAAGTTGACACTGAAACTCTTGTATGATGACTATATACGAGAGGAAATAATAGTTTTGATTGCTTTGCAGTTCAACAGCTTTTTCAACCAGCTTGGTTTGGAAACTATGGCTACTCCATTGTCTCAGAAATTGCTCAACTGGGGTGAAATTGAGAACAGCGTTATGTACTGCCTAGCTGGTGTAGAAGTGGTCCTTGTCTTCATGCTAGTGAGATTTCTCAGCAAGAAATTACAGGACCGTGTGATGTTACTTTTTGGTTGTGCAATGCTAACATTGGCAAATTGCTGGTTATTATATGTTGTTCCACATTCCACACCAGACACCCCACAGAAAAACATTGCTTTTTTCGCAATAGGGATAATTTTAGATATGATGTCGCTACCCTTTTTAGTTGTATGTAGTATTTCATTATTTTCAAAGCTGACAAGGAAAGATACTCAGGGTCTGAGCCAGGGCATTAGAAGAAGCGTGGTAGGAGTAAGCTGTATCATTGCTCCACTATGGGCCGGTTCAACACTAGACAAACCTTACATTATGTTTGGTGTGATGATTGGACTTTTGGTGATGTCTCTGCTGATGTTATCAATTTCGTTCAGTAAACTGAAATCAGATAAACATGATAAAAAACAAAATGATTCGGATAAACAGGAAGATAGTTTTAATGTCCAGAATGAAAGAGACCAAGAGAGACAGCCATTACTTTCATGAAATATATAATATATATAGACATAATACTTAGGGCTATATGGACCATAGATATCGGCTTGGATAGCTTAGCTAGTCACAAGAACACCTGACTACAAATGAAGGGGTCCCAGGTTCTATTCCTGGTCCAGCCTAAATTTTCTCCTTTCCTATATCATTAGGTATCATAGACCCGTCCTGTCACCGACAGATGAAACTACCTACCAGGGGTATAAAGATCCTATATTGATATCTTTTTAAGGAGGGAGAAATGTGACAGTCAGATTGGTTTAATTGCCAGTGACAGGGGTCTTGTGTTTGAATCCCAGTCTGTTGCATTTTCCCCCTTTCTGTTACATTTGGTGTCATGACCAGCCATAAATTTTCTCCTTTCTTATAAAAAGTAGCATAGAGTTATTTATTTCATTTGGTCAGGTGAGAGCAAATATTTATATGAAATTGATGTCACATTCCTGTTTAAAATAAGCTTTTCTTGATGTCATTTACAGCTTTGTAAGGATAAAATCGCCAATCACTTACCACATAGTTAGAGGGGTACTGCAGTGTCTGTGATAGTTTTTCCACAGTATGAATGATAATCAGGGAATTATACACATGTATATATATATTTTCAATTGTTTATTATTTTAAGGTAGTACTCTACATCGTCATAATGGCTGACTTCCTTTAAAAACATGGATGACAAAATCGATATCAGCAATATTTGACTTTTCCTTTTCCATTTAAATACCTAGCCGAGTAGCTCAGTAGGTTAGAATACCGACTGCTGAACTGTAGGTCGCAGGTTCGAGTCCAGCAGGAGTTTTAATTTTTTTTCAGATTACCTTCTACTAAAACTGTATTTTTTGACAAAATAAAGTAAATTTGAAAATTTTCAAATTCAAAATATTTTTGTACATATCCTATACTTTTCATCTACATCAAATTTCTCTGGTGTAGCATACCTCCTTAAGTATACATCCATGGATTTGTGAAATATTATTTATATTATTCAGGAAATTTTGGCTCCCTAGAAATGTTGCAGATAAGAAAAATATGCGAAATTTCTCTTCATATAAATGATACACTTGTTACATGTAATTGCACCAAGAAATATAGTTCTAAAATTTAAAATCTACCGTTTTGAGAAATTCTGCCAAATATCCACAACACCTACTGTACATAATCTGATATGTGTTAACTGTATAGTGTACATGTACTTCAGTTTCTTATTTAACCACATCTGATATTCGGCGTTTTCATAATCTAGCTTTTCTTCCATGTATGATGAATAGATTAAAAGAGACATTTTTGTTTTAGTACAAGCACAACCATAGGTATTAACTCTTTACCTCCAAAGACAGGAAAGTGTGAATCCCACTAAAATAAGTACATATAGAGTATATCAGTGTATTTCAAGTGTACCATACTCATTCATCATTAACAGGGTTCATGTCAGCTACTTGACATATAAACTTGAACCTCCACCAATTTTTTTAATTACATGTTTAAAAATCGTTTGGTTTTTTTTTTAAATAGTCTCAGATCCTATTTACGTCCATGAGTTAACTAGATAAGATATTAAGTATGTATAGATCGAAGCTTTGTGTACATGCAATTTTGCGGAAAATTTTAAATCAATGTGATATTTCATAGAATTTTGAATCAGGGTTAAAATGTTATTGGTAAACTTCTGTATTGTTTATGTTATATATATTACTTTGAAACTGAAGATGTAATGTTTTTGGCCCATCTGTCGGAATGACACAGTCATTTGGTGTGTCTAAAACTTAAACTGCTGTCATTACTTTTGAATTTCAATGTAATTAAGTTCATACAGTACTTGATGAACAGAAAGGTCAAAGGCGTGTTACTCTTAACGTAGTTCCACACTCCTGTGACGTCATAAGATTTTCCAAAGTCAATAATTTAATGACTGGAACATAAATTTTGTTGGAGTCTTTTTCAGTAGTTATTGTAAAAAATCTTGTTAGCCATAAAATATTTCAAAAGTCTTAGTTATATTTGAATAGTCAATAATGTGTTTCAAAATATTGAATCCAAGGACAATAACTCTGTTTTCATTAAATTATTTATCAAGTCCATTATGCAATAAATTTCCTATATTTTTCACAAACATTTTACCAAGGTGATAAGGAATTATTATCTGTGTCTTTTCATGTTATTACATAAAATTTTAATCCATCAGTGGTTTTGAATAGCTCAGCTGTATGGTGCCAGACTCAGGTTTTTTATTGGGGGTATACATACTCTGGAAGCTATAGATTTGAAATTATTAAGGAAAGGTATGGATTTTTTTTTTCATAAATAACTATAACAGATGTACATCTACTAATATAAACAGAAAAAATAATATGTAAACCATGCTATAAGGAAGTTGTGTCCATATTAGTCTGTTTTTTAACATTTTGGAGAATAAGGCTAATTCAATAATTTTGCACTTATTATACTAAAACTTGATGAACATATTGAAAATGACATGTGTTTTTTAGTTATTGACATGTTTCCTGGTAGATAAATACAATTTAAATTATTATTTCTTTTTAAAATAACAACAGATAACTGTTTCCAATGAATTTCATAAAAATCTACATAGGGGTACATGACTTCAGTAGTGTCTGTAATGAAAATTAATATGGAAATCCTTAACTAATTTGCCTTTTTTCATTACTCTGAATGTTAATCTATTGATTCCAAACAAAAAAATGCTACCTAAACCCCAAAAATTCAGGACTAAGGACCCACCTTAAATGTCATTTATGAAGGTTGAATTGAATGTGACACACTCGGAGACATAGTGTTTCACTAATTACATTTTGTCTCTACTGCTCATATATTTACTTTCAGGAAAAATGATAATCATTCCAATCACAGGCAATTATATCACTTGGGTTCAGATTTATCATACTCTTTAATAGTAAATTCAAACTCAAGCGATACAATTGCCTGCCATTCCAATTATATAAATGCACCTTTATTTGATTATATTCCTACCGTTTTTGATTATTTATAAAACATTTTGATTCTACTTTTTTATCGATATATTTGTTTATTATTATCGTTTTTATAAAAGTTTTGATTGTAATAATTAAGTATGTAGCATGTTGGGCATCATTCCTTTATTATTGACAAAATAAAATTTGACATTCAGTGCATGTATTTTTTCTCTCACAATTACTTTAATATACAAGGACCTCCATGGCCGAGTGGTTAGAGCATCATGCTTAAAATCACACGGCCTCTCACCTCTGGTCTGAGCGGGTTTGAATCCCGCTCACGCCGGTAAGTGAGAAAGTTTCCCAGTTTACTTTCGGAAGGTCGGTGGTCTCTTCCCAGTTACATTGTATCTGGGTTCTCTCTTCCACCAAAAAAAAAAAACTGGGCGCCACCAGATAACTGAAAAATTGTTAAGTGTAGTGGAAAACAGCAAAACAAACCAGTACAAGTACTCGCAATGAAATTTGTTTAGTTTCTACAAAATGTACACTGTATCAACAGATACTACTGCTATTCATTAAGGTCAAGGTCACAAGGGATTATGACTTTGGGTAGAATACCTTGAATATTCTTTGAAGGGGGCATAAAAATATTGTTTACTTAGTATCTTCAGAAATCTTAATTTGCTTGATAAACATCAAACTTGGTACAGTGGTACCCCTTAGAGAATATGACCCAATTTGGTCACAGGGTTAACTACTCTGGATACAAGAAATTGTTGTCAATTCAATACTTTGTGAACCCTTTGCTAGACACACATCAAAACTTGGTACACTGGTATCCTAAATTTCCACCATCATTATGGGCATTCTAAATTTTTTCAATATTTATATTAATTGCCACAAAGAGGGGAACTACAATTCTTGCAGATGTTATGCAACCTGAAATGCTCTACAAACCATATACATAATCTTGCACCAACCTTTGCCTTCCAATGTGAATATTTCTTGATTTTCAATAAGACTCTATTCATGGGCGAGATTCATTCTCTCAGCAGAGGGCGCGTTACGCAAGCTACACATACACCTCTGTCAACGCTTGGAATCACGTGACAATATAATCACATGATATAAACAATCATTCTTGGTTTCCTTTCCCTTTAAAAGTCCAGGAAACAGGTGATACATCAGGCTCTTTTCATAGCCAACTGACACTTTAATAAGTGCATATTTACCGTTTAGCTGTTTATCTCTTATTTTACAAGTTTTATCGTATTTTTACAGCCTTTCTTACTTTTGATTCCATGTTTACATTTAAATCTCCACCACGTGTATATCCTACCTTCATACGCATATTACAAAGTAGTTCCAACTTTATGATCAGAAAATGGCGATTTTAAACAATTTACAGTAAGTATCAATTTAATTGCACCAAAAACATATCATAATGACTAAATATTTAGTCCAAAACATAAATGTTGGATCAAAGAAACTTTTACAAGCTTAAGATTTCTGTAAAAAGCCGTTGACAGAGGTGTAGTGCGAGGAGCGCACGGTACTCTGGGTAGAGAATGGGGCGAGATTAAGATAATTTTCACTCGAAGTTTTTTCCCCTGGTATTGAGTTTTTCTAGATAAGCCATAGTTTACTGTCTCAACAGAATTTGGGAATCTGGGTCAATAACGACACTGGCACTAACTTAGCTCAACTTCACTCTTTGTCAATAAATTCTCATCATCGATTAGGATAATTTCAACCAAACTTGGCAAAAAGTATCCTTGGGTAGAAGGAATTCAAGTTTGTTCAAATGAAGGTCAAAATATGTTGGGGTATTTGAAAAATCTTGAAAAGTATGTGTATTTTGTACCTGATGCAAATTCAAGTCTGCTCAAACCATGTCCCCCTGGGGGCCACAATAAGGACCTGATCAAGTTCTTAAAAACATTAATTTCAAGAACCGCTATGTTAAATCCTGTCTACATATCAAGCATCCTCATACATGTGGTGTAGATATCACAAGTTTGCTCAACCCATGACCTCTAGAGGTGAAGATTTACATTCTTTAACAACTATCTGAAAAATCACAAGGACACCACACATGAAATCAGCATGAATCAGAAGACTCGCACTCAAAAGATATGGACGTGACTTTTTCATAAATTTTCTCGACTCTTCAGGAAAATTACAAATACGATTTTAACGTGTCTGAAATTGTTAGAGAAAGTGTTCTTTGTTACCAGTCAACTCGCCGGACACAGCCCCACCTTTGTACTTGGATATAGGTGACATATAAAAGTCATGTCATTTGGCAATGCTGTAGAGCAGTATGAATATACATGTACATGTAAACATAAAAAGTGAAATTCACTACCTGTCATCTCAGAAGCAAAATAAAATAAGGAATATGTTACTGTCTGTTTAATTGCATCATTCTATCTATTTCTTTGTAACATATTTCCACTGAATAATTTATAACTTTTTATAAAGATTTTTTCACTAAACTATGCAAGGCAACAAATATTAAAACGTTTCTTTAAAGGTTATTTGTACTACATGTATGTACGAAACACATGTACATTTATGAATGAGTCGGTCTTTCTATTTTCACTTTTCTTCTTCCTGTTTCTGTGATGTTTTCTTTGTCTTTATGGCGACGTCTACCACCTGTGGTTTCAGCTGATCTAATTCTGCTGTGACCTCTGAACTATCCTTGTCTTCACCCTGCAGTTTCATCTGCTGAATAACCAGGTCTGTCAAAAAAAAAGCTCTACATGCATTTATCTTTGTAAAAATACGAAACTGAAATCAAATTTAATATGTGATAAACTGAAAATATACTCATCTTAATCAAAATTTGTCTTCTAATGCAACAGTACATACTATAGACAAAACCTAGTTTATATGAAAATGAATACGACCCATTAGTAAAATGAGAAATTAGTACTAAAACACTCTTCAATATCAGTAAATGTGCAACTTACCCTGCATGCGTACAAGCAACTGGTGGGACTCTGGAGCTAGGTATTGCTTCAGAAAGGTAATGATTTGGGGGACATATTTCCCTGGGGCATGAATGATGTTGGAGGTAAAAGTCTGGAACAGAACGACTACGGACAGGTGTAGCAACATGGCAGGATCTGTTTCTCGTTGAATATGATCCAGAAGGGACTGGCGGTGATTAAAAATCAGTTGTCTGAAAAGTGTCAGTATCATTGGAAATGCACAGAATAGGATGTGTAGTACAGGCAGATGTTCAGATAAATTTGATGTGATTTACCTTTCTTTTCGTTTGTCGGGTTTTCTCAGAAGAATTCCGAGGTGTTCTGGGCCACAGAGTACGTCTAATTGCTTGTAAAACTCATCCAATGCCTGTTTAGGACACAGATTGATATGATCAACATGTCAATATATTTATGTACGTGTATGTAACTTTGCCAACCCTAATGCAGTACAAATACATGGATACAATTTCTCAACACACAATCAAGTCATTCAAAATGAGGTCACTTTGACCTATTTCTGAAGCCAACAACAACCTTTTTGAAGCCTCATGAGGGTAATTTAGTTTTTGTACACAGTTTTGTACTGACCTTTCCACTCAGGGAGCTGTTCAGTCTGGTTGCATTCTGTTGAACACCATCAGGCAGTTTACTGATCAGCTTGGCCCGAGACTACAAACAAACAAAAAAATCTCCATATAAATTCTAACAGTCAATACAAAGTCTGTAATCTGAAAAGTGCACTGTGCAACAAAAAAGAAATTATTCTTTGCTGAAATCCATTTTGAATACATCAAATGTCATTCACACTGAAATTGAAAATGTAAAAGTTGTAGAAATTGGGTTTCAAATTTGCTAGACAACAGTTCTGATCCACAACTCGTGTCTGAAAGTCAAGGATTAGAACCCTTGGTTAGCAAAACTGATGTATCATATGCTGCTTTTGCACATGTATGTGCTGATTTTCGTATAGTTATTTTTTTTAACATGTTGAATCTTAATAAATATGTAATTCAGAACATGCTTTGTTGCATACAATATCTAATCAGATTTGGAGTGTCCATTTTACCTCTGGGGTTAAGGTTTCCTCCTCTTCAGATGTGGACAACATGTGTTCATTCACAAGAGCAATTACAATAATGTTCGTAATGTCACTACACACAGTCTTCAGTAGATGCTTGGTCAGAAGAACTTCAGTCTCCTCTGTGGAAAAACAACACATGATATACTTAACACCCAAGCTTTGTATTCCTACAATGTTCAGGTAAAGCAACGAGCATGTAGTAGAAATGTAAACTCACACAAATGTTTGTTTGTTTGTTTGTATTTTGATGTTTTTCGCCACACTCAAGAATTTTTCAGTTATATGGTGGCGCCAAGTTTTTATTGGTGGAAGAGAGAACCCAGATGCAATGTACCTGGGAAGAGACCACCGACCTTCCGAAAGTAAACTGGGAAACTTCCTCACTTACCGGCGCGAGTGGGATTCGAACCCTCGCCGACAGGTGAGAGGCCGTGTGATTGAGTTTGGCATATACATCCCTTTTTTTTCCTGCATTTTAATTTTTGTTAAGTTTTCACTGTTAGTGACAACATGAATTATCACTACTGAAAATTTAATCTAACCATAACACAAAATGGATATAAAAATACTATTTGCTTTTCTGAGAAAAATAAATGCTTCTATGAACTTTACACAACATTTCACTTTCGCAATGTTTCAGTTCGACAGTGTCAAAGTTCCACAGTGCCAGAGTTCCACAGTGTCAAAGTTCCACAGTGCCAGAGTTCTAGTGTCAAAGTTCCACAGTGCCAGAGTTCCACAGTGTCAATGTTCCACAGTGCCAGAGTTCCACAGTGTCAAAGTTCCACAGTGCAAAGTTCTACAGTGCAAAGTTCCACAGTGCAAAGTTCCACAGTGAGTTCCAGTGTCAAAATTCCACAGTGCAAAGTTCCACAGTGCCAGAGTTCCACAGTGCCAAAGTTCAAATCATTTCCCAGTATATTTCCTAGCACATTTTTGAAGTACAGATAAAGTATTACTGTTTATTGACTATGTTTATTACCTGGGAAAGATTTGGTTCCTTTCTCAAACAGCAGGACATTGGTCCAGAGTCCTGTGATCCTCTCCTGTAGGTCAGTGTGGGTCTTCCTCTTCCCTGATCCGGAGCTCTGTGTCACTGTGGACCTCAGTGTCTCTAAAGCCCTCTGTTGATAGTCTTTGTTTAATGGTCTGCAAAGAAAATACCATTACGGTGAAGATCGTAGTCTCTCCATTTCATACTATTATAATATTAATTAGGAGACAGTGTTACTATACACCTGGGATCTGAACCTTGAATTCTGGCTGTACTACTATCAAACATGAAAAGATAGAGTCATCTAAAAAAAACCCACTGAATTTCTCCTCTATATGGGCGAAATGTCACACATTATTATGATATTCGAACCTTTGTATTTGTGTAGCGATTTCGGTGATGAAGTCCTCCGGACAATCCCGCAACTCGGATTGTTTCTGAAGTTCCTCTGTGATCTCTTCCACAGTCATGAACTGTATTTCTGTGTGTCGGGGGCGTGACACTTCCTCCTCGTCGGAGTCCCCTCCCTGATCCCCACGGCCTTTAAGGTATTTCTTCTTGGTGGCCTTCATCTTGACCTCTCGACCTTGGTTTCCTCCCCCACTTTTAGTTGAACCTACGAATACAGGAAGTCGAGTGAATATTTAGATTTCCTAAAAAAAAAAGGCTGATTATCTCACTACTTTGGAGAAAATGGCATGCAAAATTTTAAACATTAATTGCTAAAATAATATTTTAGATGATCTGAGTGGATGAAAACTGATATGTACCTTAACATCTACATAAAAATCAATCTTAAAGTGCATGATACATATTGAGAAAATAGTATGAGGGTATACATGTTTTGTGGAAAAAATCAGTATTGTACAGTATTATACATGTTATATTGTATGATTATATCACCTACTCTACAGACATATCATTGTAGTTAGATTTAAATACACTGCTCTGTGATATCAGAGGAGTCAGGAGTTTTATGAATTAAACTAAAATAAAAATGTGGGAATTTTTTCTATCCAATCCAAAATAATTATCCACCGTATTTTATAATTTTCAAAATTCAAGACCGCGGATAATTTTCCCCCCCAGATTTTCATCTCAATTTTAATGATAAAACTTGAGACTCCTCTGGTGATAACTATATTGAATTTTCATGAAAGTAAGTAAAATAAATTTTCTACTGAAATGTAGCATAAATGGACAGATAATTGGGGAGAGAAACATCATAGGCGAATAATGAAAAGCAGTAAACTGATCACTTCTTTATGCATTATATTTAACAATAGTCAGACAAACTGCGAATATTAGTGTACAGTGAAGACTAAAATTTTGTCCCAAAAAATAAAATTCAAATTATCACATTATCCTGCTACTCAACATTTACCTGGTCAGAAGAAAAATTTGAAAACCTATTTTCATGCAATCTTGCATGCCAGAATCTCGGTCAAAGTTCACACTAAGCTGGATCTCTGGATCAGCCCAATCAATTTTTAAAAGGAAGACGAAAATTTATGGAATAAAATTATAAATTTAGCCTGTGATCTTTGTTTGCTTAAGATTATGACCTAATTGAAATTGGTGTTCTATTTACATGTTAGATGCAGTCAAAAGTGTGTAAATGATTTCATAGGTTATTACATTATGCAAAATATGGCAACATGTCAGGTAGATACTATCGACAGGATTGAAATTTACCGACCAAAAATACATTTTCCATTTTCATTTTCTGTCAGCAGTTACCAATGTAAAGAGTGTGGTTCTTGATTTCGCAGAATTTTTTTAATGCTTAGTTTGATTGGCTTCCTGGCTTCTTATTTACTGTATGTCAATACTAAAACTTCAAAGGGATTATCCAGAGATTCTGTTGGTGAAAGAAGACACAGAACCTGGCTAGTATACAACACGGATTTTCATTGAGTCTTCATGAGACTTCTCTCCAAGGTCAATCCATCTTTAATATCCTTAACTTGCTGCATGCAAACAGGATTAAAAATGGAGGTTTCATACAATATAACTGTAAGAGCATCAAGAAATGGTGAATTGATAGATCTATTTACATGTAATTAGATGAGCTTGCTACTGCATACTGCATTCCATGAATTTTTTTAGAGAAATTTTTCACATTGAATATTTCAAAGATGATAAGTTTACAATGAAGAGACACTCAAATTGGCAAGAACACATACTGACTAAAAAATAGAATTTTACAAAGTTTGAAAATGCTGTTGAACTCAGAGCAATAACATTTAGTACCTTTAAGAGAACAGTAGTATTGATTAATATTTCTTCATTTTAATAAATCAGGATTGATAAGTTTCTTCATCAAACAATACATAGCAAAATAAAACCAGATTAACAAGGATTAACAAAATTAGTTGAGATCAGTACCTTTTACCACCATTTGGTAACACCCGGGTGCGACCTCTATCAGCCAAGAGGGAGATAACTCTGTCATCAAATATTCTTAAGTGCAATCAACCAGCATTTAAGATCTACACTTTAATTAAATATTCTAGAATCATGTGAGCTTCACCAATTAAAATACAGTATGTCTGTCATATGTCTGTTGTAAACTTTTCACACTTTCATTTTTATCCCTCCAGAACCATTAGATGAATTTTAACAAAACTTGACACGCAGTATCCTTGGATGAATGGGATTTAAGTTCATCCAGAAGTAAGCAATGCATAGTTTGTAAGAGAAGATAATTAAGAAATAGTGGATGTTTGAAAAAAACCTTTGCTGGACCAAAAAAGCTGAAACTTCCATGAAAGATTCCTTATAGAGTGTAAGATTCAAGTTTGTTCAAACCATGTGCCCATAATAGCTGATTCAATTTCACATCACATAACATTAGAAAATTATCAAAAGTCTTTTCCTCAAGGAACACAATCTATCATGATATGTCTT
This sequence comes from Ostrea edulis, assembly GCF_947568905.1. Classification (NCBI taxonomy): domain Eukaryota; kingdom Metazoa; phylum Mollusca; class Bivalvia; order Ostreida; family Ostreidae; genus Ostrea; species Ostrea edulis. The sequence continues at coordinate 66,470,843 of NC_079166.1, read as the reverse complement.
TGGGCCATTTATGAGTCTTCATTTCCATATGAGAAAGGGACTAGGGTGAGCATTGTGGCCCATGGGCCTCTTTCTTTGAAAAGTTACATCCTAAAGTACAACATCTTTAATTATTAAATATTATTGAAAACAATTGTTTACAACAGACAGTTCAGAATGCATATTATTTTGCTGATGAAAAAGGATGTAATATCATGTAATAAATCATTTTTCCGAGGTGCGCGTAATAAAAAATAATTAGCACTCGTAAGGACAAATAATGCATTTGCAAAATGAAGTATATCACAAATGCATAAATAAATATGTTATCGATATATTATCTATCCTTTTGATTTTGCTCATCTATCTGATTTATTCAGTGGATGATGACATAACATTGCCATTCTATAGATCATGGGTTGAAGTACTAATTGTCAAGTTCAAGCAAACAACCCAACCCCCAACCGCACAAAAAGAATCCAATATAATTTGTTTAAAACCCCTCCCCCCCCCAATTTTTTAAAAAGAAAATTTGATCTAACTTGTGTATATCCAGCAGACTTGAGATATTTTTGTGAGATAATAGACACATCTTGAAATACTTTCGTGAGATGATAGGGATGGTTGTGTACTCACTAGCTTGTTTTTTCTTCCGTTGATCTTTCCTGTCCTCCTTTGACCCCTCCTCCATCACAAACCTCGATGATGCTCCTTTCTTCTCCTCTGCCAGAAATAGCTGTGGGTTACTTCTAGCATCCTATCAAACATATGAAAGTGTGTTTCATTTTTAATATCAATCTAATCAAACTTAGATCCGGTCGCATAATTGCTACACAGATGAGTATGTGATTAGATCTAATATCTAATTCTAATTAGAGTCACTGGAAACTAGTCATTATAATAATGTGATTTCTACAAAAAAAGGGAAAAAACCTTTAGAATTATGAGGCCATGATCAGCATCTATTGCCTGAGAATTTTCGTTTTCCTACAAAATACATTAATTCCCTTCATTACAGTCCCATCCTGGCACAGGGGAGGGAATTCATAGTCTAAACGGTTTATCATTTCCTTGGTGTTGCATCAAAGAGTTTTCCAATATTTTCCAATGTAAAAATAGAAATTCTCTGTTGTGGCTCATCTTGGCCCAGGAGTCATGATGTAAACATTTGTTCATGCTTAAAAATTTTATTTGGCAAATTTTACCCTTGCGGATCACAAGGGTAAAATTTGCCAAATAAAATTTTAAGCAGAAGATTTTCAAATATTTTAAGTATTTTTTTCGAGGTAAAATTGAAAGAAACCCTCATTGTGTTCTGCCCTTTGTCCATGGGGTGATGGTAAGAACAAACTTAAAATGTAAACAAAAGGATATTAATTTGACATCTTATCTCTTTAAGGATCTTAAGAAGAAAATTATTGAGGTATTTATCTACACATGTGAAACATTGAAACCCCTACATGGCCCCTCCCTGCCCCATTGGTCTGAACAAACTTGAATCTACACTATTACATGTCAAAGAATGCTTCCATAATAATTTCTCTCACTGCACCTTGTAGATTTATGCATGAAATAACAACATGTTAAGTGGCCATATGACAATTTCGAGTAAAATGAAACTGGTTTTTTGGTGTTTATTTGATTCTCAAATATCTCAGGAAAAACTTGGAATTTTCTGACCTCTGGTGACAATGAATTATATGCAAGTCAGAAGCTACAGAAAGCTGTATGAAATGTCTTTATTTGATTTACAATTTTAAAATTATTAAAATTTGGTAACCTGTAAATGGAGTCACAAGCTTTTCTCTATAATAAATATCAAGGTTCTTAAGAAATCAAAAATGTGAAAAGAAGACAAAAAATATTGTTATCAGAGAAGCTCATTTGAGGTTTAATTTAATATGATTTACAATTACAATGTTTTAAAAGCAATAATTATTTTTCTTTATGCATGATGACCCTCCCCTCCCCCTTCTCCAGATTTTTGCACCAACACAACCCTATACTTTATTTAATGACCTAACAATTAACAGGATTGTCCTAATGGAAGAAAAGAGCAAGTATCGATCCCCACTATATTTAACCTTGACATTTAGCACATTGATCCAAAACTTAATTCTAATTGTTTTGATTAGATTCATTTATAGCATTTTTGAGGTATCATCAGCCCATTCCAACACACATTTATCCAGACAGACACAGGGAACCAGTATACACCTAAAACCACTTTGTTGGCAGGGTATATTGATACATGTGACTACTGTAAAAGTGGTTATTTACGCTGGATGTCAAGTACGCATTTTTCCACATCCAACACTACGTGTGGGGGAAAATACGCGGTAACTGAATATAATATATATTATATCAAATATTCATAACTATAAACTTGGGGGAAATTTACGTGCTTATTACCTGACCATGTAATTAGTGTAAATTTCCCCCATGCGTAAATAACCACTTTTACAGTATTCTCAAGAATTATGCAATGTAATTCAGCTTTACAACCAATCAATATCAACCAAATTCATTTCTATCTATCTGCAAAGATTTACCTTCTCTGCTTTTTCTGTGACTAGAGACATAAAAGGCTGCTTCCATTTGGATATGTATTTCTGACTGGTTACTATGGTATCACAGCATATAATGGCGTCCGTCTGCTTCTTGACGCACTCCTGGAGCAGAAGATGACAATCCTCCTCAGAGAACATGGACGGCAGCAGAGGCTGAAAGGGAATTTTGAGTTTAGAAATCAAACCAGTGTACTGACAAATGATTTCATGTCAAGTTTGGAAGTACCCTGTTCCAGGAAATTTTTACTTGCATTTCTAAAACTATGGAAACATCAAAGTTACGATATATCTCACCTACATTACATAAATGTACATAGAGCAAAATGCAGGTGAGCAAACTCAAAAAGATGTGAAAGGGTACATGTATTTTAAAGCATCAGGGCAAAATTAAGATCATGTAAAAATTTCTGAAAGTGCAGCACTAATAAATCGTCAACAAAATTACGTAAATGAATGTGGAAATAGCTGCTAAAGACTTGTTACCATGACATCGGAATACCCGTCCGTGCTGACCGCTTCCTCTATCGAAGCCTCAATCTGGTCTATCAGACCACTACCCACACATACACGCTTCAAGTAAACAATGGGGTCAGATTTGAATCGCTTCTTAATGAAAGTTTTCGGATCAGAGATTCCAAGTCGCACCAAATTGTCATATTCTGAAAGATTTTAAAAACAGAAAGGCATAACAAATAGTAGCACAAGATTTGATTTCCATCATTTAAACCACCCTAACTTAAATTACTCATGTACGTAAACCATTTCCACAAGAATGGGGCAATATCAAATATTCCTTCAAAATTTATACATAAAAATAAAAATGTCATATACATGACCTAGGACATGGAGCTACTTTTGTAACAATATTTTTAAAAAAGTATCTTTTTAAGCAATTTGAGAACATCTGTACACCTCTAATTTCTAGTCAAACAGACCTAGGTAGCCATTTTGCTTGTAGAAGTTGTCCACCCATTCATTCTGTGCCCTGGTGTAGATGTCAGGAATATATATCATCTTTTCCTGTCTGCCCACCAGACTTCCTTTCAATCGGCCAGTATGAACGTGTTCCTCCAAAATAGCTACAATGTTTATAGAAGTCAGAATTATCAGCCTAATTAAAATTAGACCCTATATTTACATTCGTTTTGTTGTAGAAAAGAAACATAAAAATCAAGGTATAAACTTTAACTAGACTCTTAGGGTAACAATGCTCTATTCTGATTTTACAAATATGAAATGTACAAATAACTTCAGTGGAAAATGCAAGCACATTGTCCATGTGCAGGCTTATCAAATCTATAAGGAACTGATATTCACATTTGTTTTGATGATAGTAATACGGACTAGTATTTAAAAATAATAATACTGAAATTAAATAACATAGTGGCAGGTTTTTAGCCAACTAATTTTTTTAAAGGTAAAGTTGAGTTTGAGGATATCCTTACAGAAGAAGAGCCTTTCTTGGAATCCGTATCGCTGCATTACCATGGTGACAGTTGTTGGTCTGTAAATGAGGTCAGAGGTCAAAGGTAAGCAAAATACTAGTAAGCAATTCTACCAGCAAGCAACACAAAACATAAAAGGTTTGTAAAATTACACTGAATCAGAAACAAAGACATTCAATGTACAGTTTGTCTAAATAATTTTTAAAATATTGAAACCCAATACACAAATTGTTTTCAAAATATTTTAACATGCAAAGGTGACTCTCCATAGCTTTAACTTAGATCTATCAAATTTTCAATATACTGAGGCAATATCCTAGTCCCACTTTTTTCCCCATATGAATATTAAACAAACAAATTTATTTTCGTTCTCTCAAACTCTTGATCAATAAAGTAACATTTTAGGCCTATTACACAAAATCTTTTAACATTGACTCTTGATGCTGCGTAATGTTTGTTTACACACGCAGCCAATCACTTGTGACCGAATTAGCACTACACAGACCACTTCTAGGTTTTCACAAAACATGGTTTGATAAATGAAGCTGCTAAGACCTAAATTTGCAATGAATCTTTGCTGTGCATACCAAACTGCATATTAATTATTTTGCCAGACGATCACCTGCAGTTATCAATTAACCAACTTAAATTTTGTAAATTAAACAGTAATTATGAGACATGACACTAATTTTGAGACATGAATTTTGTTGGTAAACAAATAAAGAATAATACATGTTGACAGAAATGAAAATATCTAGTTTTTCTAATTCATATTTCAAATGCAAATTAAACATTACTGGGGAAACTAAATGATAAATTTTATCACTGTCACAGAATCACCAAAACAGAGTTACATCCCATTAATGTAAAAATTAAAACTGCTTGATCTATAAAGTGCTAGAGGTCCCAAAAATAAATGGATTGAAAATTTTCTCTATGATGAAAGGTGATGATAATGAACAGTGAACAATCTAATAACTCTTATAAGGAATACGAAATAATAAATTGGGCAAACATGAACCCCTGGACATACCATAGGAGGAGTGAGCATCCCCAATTGGCGGGTCACACCTGCCGTTAGCATACAAGAATACTTCTCTAGCACAATGAACTTCCTGTAGTTTCATTAGATTTTGAAGGGTGTAAATTTTTGTGGATTTTGTGGGTACCCCTATTCTATGAATTTCAAACCACAACAAAACATACAACCTATTTAATGTTTCAATGTAAAGAAACCATACCCATGAAACTGCATCCCAATGACACTGTGAAATCTTGACAATCCTTCAAAAAATCCCCCATATATTTAAATGATTCCACAGTATTTCTGAAGAGTCACACCACCTGCAGTTTGACAATGATGGTTACGCTAAACTTCTAATTTTAGACCAAACATATGGTACCTCGTGACCGCACTAAGAGCTCCCCTGATCTGTGACTTCATTCTGTTGATGAAGGTTCCTGTGTAAATCACGTCCTTGTCCTGGGAGTCCAGCTTTCCTTTTATAATCTTTCCAACTCTGTCTCTAATGTGCTAAAATATACAGTCAGTGTACATCACTCTCAAACCCACTTTCACACACGACTTTCCAACAAAAAGCACCAAATAGTGGACAGCAGCAAATCCTTGCTGGAGTCCACCCTTGAATTTGGGCATATAATGGTGTTCTTCAGTATTTTCCTGAATGTCATCACCAGTATTGCAGCGTTACAATATATAAATTTCTTATACAGGTGTGTGTTATTCAGTATATTCACTGACCACTTTCATCAAGAACTATGATGATGAACATATCAATCGACTCATTACGATACAGCGTAACATCTATATCACATGACCCTGAGGGTATGCTCCTGATTAACGATGAAGAGACAGGTTCAGAGATTTTACACACAAATCAAATACAGCGTACTCTGGATATATTGAGACCTGAATTGTTTATTATATATCCAAAGTTCAATATAACCAACATTGAACCATATGAATAATGTTACTGGATATTTATTTTACTTCAATACAACAGGTGGTTCAACATAAGCAACTTCAATATAAGTGGAGTACACTGTATCCATGACATATTACATAAATTGTATGTTGTTTGTTTGCCCTCCCCCTATCAACTGGGTTAAATCTCATCGGACTTTGATGTTCTAATATTTCACGATTTTGTATAATGATGTACCTCGCATGAAAATTTGTAGATATCTATGTACTATGTATAGTTGTGTCATAGCTGTACAAATTGTCTTTGCGAACTAGAGTCCATTTAGAATGAAAACTATTTTGAAAAAAAAAAATATTGAAATAAAAAATTTTTTTTTGCCTACCCTACTTAGGAAAGTGACTGTCAACAAAAATATGATTTTTTGTTTGTAAATGTAGACATACCAGCTTCAATTTGGAATACTCTCTTGCCTCCCCCAACAAATTTCAATTCACTAGATCCGCTCGCGAAACCGAGGCAAAGAAAAAGCTGTATACAAGACTTACGGATGCCACAAAGTCTGACGGTAAATCGTATTGTTTAGTGATTTCCACCATTGTCAGGTAGCCCTTGTCCTGGAGTTTGTCATTCACTTCTTCTGCCATGCTGTCGAGGTAGTTCCTACAAAAACAAAAAACAAGAGCCCCATCAATTTAACTGAATCACGTTATCCTTCAAGAGCTATACATGTGAATCATTAGAAACACGAGACAGCTTCCACGTATTCTTTTCCCCACTAAGAGTCCAATCATTTTGTAGACTGAAGAAATTCTTTAAAATTTTCTATTCTTAATTATCTCCCCTTCACAACAGATAAATTTTCATTTCAGCAAGGATGAGCACTTTGAATATAAATACACTTTTAAACTGTAAATGCACTATAACAAAGAATATTAAGAAGATATCTAACTGTATAAATTGTCACTAGTAACATACCCAAATCTGTGATTTTGAATGAAAGATTGGGCATGTATTTCCTTAACATCCTAAAATGAAGAGAAATATCCTCAAGGTCCACACAACCATTACCTGTCCATGAGCTGACCTAGAACCAACATTAGGCTCCGATCCTGTTTTACCATCTCTGTGACTTTGTCTTCAATGTGTCGAAAATCAACATTCAGAATCTGCTGCAGGTCTACCAAATTGATCCTCCCTTCAAAGATAATTTTTTTTTAAATGAACACACTTAAGGGTACTCCATACTCGCAGTTTTATCTGATACAAGTTTAAAAAGTGTATTTATTTCCATTAATTAGATTTAAAACTACCAAATTATCAAATAAAATACATAGGTCATCACACTTTTTAAGATGCGAGACATACATAAACAGAATCATATATCACCGTCAGAAAATTGCAATTTTCCTTAAACAACGTTATCAAAATTTCGTAAAAACTGGTTATGACGATATCATAGCATTCATAACAATTTCATGAAACTCTTTCTTCACAAAAATATACAAAATGTCTGTAAAATATAAAGGAAATATACCGCATAATAGACTTGATAAAGAAATCAATGAAAACAGAGTTATTGCCCTTGGACTCAATATTTTTATACTTATCATTGATTATTCATCTATAATTTAGACTTTTGAAATAGTTCATTTTTAACAAGAATTTTTACAATAACTATCGGAAAAGACTCCAACAAAATTTATGTTCCTATCATGCATAAATCTAAATAAATCATTGATTTTGCAAAATCTGATGACATCACAGGAGGGTGGAATTACTTTAAAAACAAAGAAACATAGTTTGGCCATCTTGCAGGAAAAAGAAAAACTGTAACACAATATAAATGGTGGAAATTTACACATGGTGGTAGTACACTCAATGATACTATCATAATTATACATTCCTAGACTGCTTTGTATTTGTTGTCTTGATGTATCGATATTGAGCACATTAACACTTTAAATCAAGATAAACTTTAAATCAAAATAACTATCAGAGTTGTCGCACTAATATGTATAATACATGATAACATTGACAACTTATAGAATCTTAGTAGTATTTAGGCAAACATTACAACTTGACAAGGAAAATCTCTATATTCTGATGCATTTTTTGGAATATGATTTTTAATATTTGGTTACCTCCATGTATAACCAATTCATCCTGAACTTCCTTGGCTAACTCTTGATGAGTGAGATACTCCTTGCCATCCAATGTGTGAATTACATCTATTAACTTTAGCTCCATCAACTTGGCAACAATTTCAATCACATTCCTTTCCGATAATCTTTTAATTAAAGAAAATGTATAATTAAAAACATTTTATTTCAAATGGAGAGGAAAAACTATTTAAAAATGTACTACTACTTAAGCAAATGAAATATACAACTTTGATCTTATTCATGATGACTACAAAAAGGACATACATTCAGGTACACATATATACAAATCATTGCTGTCTGTATTTGCTAACATTTCATTGACTGTCCTGTACAACATCATACATCTGTATATATTGAAATTTTCTGGACTTGACAAAAAGTAAAACTCATCTAATCAAGCAGTGTGAATTAAAATGTGTGGGGCCTGTTTAATATGTGTCAGATCATGTTTACAATCTCTGATTGGTATGTCCTTAACTGCAGTTCTAACATCCCAATATGTATGACCAGGAGAGCTACATATTTTCTCAGCTTCTGAAAATTTTATCAACATCAAAAGCTGTATGAACCAATGCTTGAAAAATTGTATGCACTTCATAAAAACATTAACTTGTCGTAAATACATGCATGAATTTATAAGGATATCCAGCTGAGCATGCCTTATATCATAATGTCTGTTTTAACCACAAGGATATGGTTTTAAATCTGTGTTTACAAACAACTGTAGATGCAACTCCGTTTAATCTTTGATGTACATATTTATGTGACAATCATGTTTTCATTTCAGACGTCAATATTGATGAGCATGATACTCCCCAAAGACTTAATCTTCAAATCCATTAACAAACTTCTGTTCTTTACATAAATAGGAAAGTTGATTGTTATTTAAACTTATTTCAGCTGCATGAATATAATTCTTTATGATTTTGAAAGAAAACATCAGATCATACAGCTTTGTAAATAAGCTGTGATACCATGATCCTTGAGCTGTAGTGCTATATACAATGTAGTAACATAATGTAGTAAGCTGTAGTAATATCAGATCACTATGTCTACGAGAGAGAGAGAGAGAGAGAGAGAGAGAGAGAGAGAGAGAGTCAGAAAGAGAGAGAAAGAGTCAAAAAGAGAGACAGAGATTCAGAGAGAGACAGAAAGAGAGAGAGTCAGAAAGAGAGAGAGTCAGAAAGAGAGAGAGAGAGAGAGAGAGAGAGAGAGAGAGAGAGAGAGAGAGAGACACACACACACACAGAGAGAGAGAGAGAGAGATTCATTGTAAGCGTAGGTGATATAGTTTTAGTCGTTCGTAATCAAGATTTCAAATTGATCTGAGGTCCCAAAATTTCAAAGTACATATTAAGCAAGTTAAAAATTATAAATTTCTTACTTTTGCTTTGTGCTGCTCAGCTGGGCTCGCTGAAAATCAGCCGCCAGACGTTTCACTTCTTCCCAGTCTGCCATGATGATATGTCACTGAAGAGTTCTCAATCAAGGGACACAACCTATACAGCTCAAGATACCAAGAGTTGTCGTTCACAACACCTACCGACCTACTAGTGAGTCATTTTATTTTTTCACTATATATATTTCATTGAAAAATGTCTTTCTTGAAAAGAAAAAAAAACACACCAACAAAACAAACAACTTATTGAAGCATTACTTGTAGATCACTCTTATGAATTATTTGCAGTTTCTTCTGATAATTTTGATGACAATTCTCGCTGTGAAATCACTTGTCAAATGCAAAAATTGCATTTTTACGGCACAAAAAGATATAGGCTATAGTATTTTGAGGGTAAAAAAATTGTTTTGATGATTTCATAAACTATTCTCAATAATCATGGTATCACAATTTGCTTAGCGTAGTGGGAAAAGAAAAAAATGAACAATTTTGCATGATAAGTGAAAAATAATTATGAAAATTAAGACTAAATAATTAACCTCACAATCAATTTGTAAGAAAATTGTTTTTTCAATGAAATATAAATATTATAGTGAAAAAATTAAATGATGACTCACTTATGGCCAGGTACCGTACTTATGTAAAATCTAGCTTGAAATCTAAACCTTTAGAAGCAAAGTTGTGCCAGCAATTTATATACAGATAGTCCTACTTTTTTTGCCATTAGAATGACAGGGTAGTGATGACGTTATACTTACAATAGATAAATTGCAATGTAATAATGTTATTGACAATTTGAATATTTTTTTTTTAATTTAAAGGCTCTTTCACTTGTAAACATATCATACTCTTGAACATTGATGCATTCAAAGGGCTCTTGATTGGTCAACATCAAGCGTAACAAAAGAGAATTTATACAATTTCGTCTTCTTCAAACGAGTTTCATTTGCTAGCTTTTAGGTTTCCATCCTCAGAATAAAAAAAAACAAACTATTAAGATGAAATGCGACTACTAGTACACACGATATTGGAACAAAAATAATGGCAAAACCAGGATCAAGCAACTGACTCAATTCCCGAATATGTGAGGTCTCAAAGACAAAATAAACCGCGCGGGTATGTTAAGGTGGCTCCATCCTCACGTGACTTATCAATATTAATGGTTGAAGGTGGGAAAAAAACTGTATTAATTTCCACTCACTATATACATGTAGTTTAATTTAATTAATAACCAAAGATGTGTATATGTAGCCACCTTCTTAGAGATGTCAGACATACCAAAACGAAAGTATAAGTCAGCATCAGAAAATCAAACTTCTAATTCATAAACATGTATAAATTCTACGTGGGTATTGGGTAAATCATTGTACAGTAGAGAAAATACCAGCATAGAGTTATTGTCCTTTACAACTTTTTTGTTATTATGAATATTTGGTTATTTATGGAAAATATAAACTTTTTCACTATCAATAAATTACCAATTTTTGAAAAAAAATTATCCAGTGAATAAAATTTCTCTTTTTAAAAAAAAATAATTATCCAGTGAATAAAATTCTTCTTAAAGATATATTTCTCATGAGCAAAGTTCAACACAAGAAAGCCGGATAACGACTTTTGCAAAAACCTAGGTATGACATCACATGAGGATCGTTCTACCTTATGCAGGTCTATGGAGCGCCAAATTAATTCTAAATGATTGCATGCTGTTGAATTGATGAGCGTTATAATTCAATTATTGCTCTCTTCAAATGAATTGGTGATAACAATTGAAGATCAGAGCAATAATTCAATTAATGCGCTTTATAATTGAATTACTGCTCTCTTCAATTGAATTGGGGTACATACCAATTCAATTAATGCGACGAATAATTGAATTATATCATTAATTGAATGGATGCACGCAATAATTCTTTTAGAGAGAAAAACTTTCTAATATTAGAGATATCTTCAATTCACAAATTGCTATCTTTAAAAGAATTGATGTAAACATTTACACATTAGGCCTTCCATGCACTTTCAACGACTTCGATTTTTGACAACCAAGAGCTTAAAAATAAATTGAAGCTTCATTTTGTTATAGAGAAAGCTATTGGAAATATTGGGGGAAAATATAATTTTAATTATTTCAAGATTCTGAAATGCATGCAAACAAAATATTTGATTATGTTATTAGGGTTGCGCCTGGCGATTTAAAAAACCCATTTAAAGTGCCTCTGGATCGTCATCTATAAAGCGAGAGACAAAGCAGGGATATATTTTGAAACAGAAAAAGCACAGAACATTGATTACTCTCTGTGAATAAAAGCAGAATTGTATACATGCATGTAGCAAACTGCATACAATGTATTCTTTTACTGATATAAGTTAATGTATCCCATGATGCCTCAGAGGATAATTCATGTATATAATGAAGTAAAATAGAGTTTAATTTTTACTATAGTGATTTAATTTATGGACTTGGTGAATTCACAAGCTTAGAAGTCTTTTGACCAGTGGATATTGAGAGAATTTCATTTCGTGGGAACGAAATTAAATCTATAGGAAAGAAATCAATTACGTGGGAACGAATTTTATTTCGTAGGAACGAATTTAAAAAGAAATCGCCCCCCTGTCGTAAACCAGCCATCATACATGTTTGTCAATCTAAACGTGTTATCTTTTAAAGAAATTAACCCTCTCCTCTTTCAGAATTTGGTGCATACACATTTACAAGAGTAAAATGTTTTCTATTATATCTAATATTTCAGAAAATCCTTGGTCTGTTCACAGATTGATGACACTAAGTTATATCTATAATCAAATTTCCCCTACAATATATTCCTCTACTGTAAACAGAATAAGACATTCTTTACTAAACCATATTTATTCACGCAAACTTGCAATAAATAACAATTTTCATTATAAAAGTAATATATATATATATATATATATATATATATATATATATATATATAATAATAATAATAATAATAATAATAATGAAAATAATGAAAAAGATGTTGCATAACAAGGGATCATATATCACATTTGAATTTTGTTATAATAAATACCAATATATTTATCACAGACAATAAACAAAAATGGAAACATTACAGTTCGTTGACTGTATATCATAGACAATTGATGAGAATAAGAGGTATGTGTATTTATAAAACAACAAAATAATTTTAACATTGATATCGTACAAACCTTTATCATTAAAACAATATTTAGCTTATTTGATTTTATGGAGAACGCCTTTTAAAATATACTTTTCATCAAATTGCATAGGATTGGGGAAGGGGACATCCGCATTTGATGTTCGTTTCTGTCCAAGTTATGATACAATCGATACCGAAAATTTCAGAAGCAATTTGTTAAAAAAAAAAAAAACCTCAATAGAAACCTGGACATAAAAGTACGATGAAAGCATGTGATAATATGAATATAATTATCTCTGTGTACATTTGAGTAAGTTCAATGCAGGTCGAGCTTTGCAATGAAAGTTGATTGACACAAATTTAATAAATTAAGTTTTCAAAACATTGAATTACACGAAGAAAAAAAAAGAGATTTCAACGGAAAGATAGAGATACCAATGCGATATTGATACATGTATATACATATCTATTCATTCCATGCGAGTATTCAAGATTTCTTTTCAGGGGAGAGGTCGAACTTTTGCAAAGAAAAAGGCAAAAAGCAACCTTCTTGAAATGAGCAATGTTCATTCAAGTTCAAACTATGACCCCTGATGCCACAATAAGGACTTGGTATAGATTAACAAAGAATTTTTATAAAGAAAATTCTTAAAAATATTCATTTCAAGAACAACCATGCTATGTAGAATTTGTCAAATACGCAAACATCTTCATGTCGTCGCTATTGTAAATACAAGTTTGTTTAACCTAAGACCCTATGCAGATAAGATTAACATTGGAATATGCAACAAAATTCTTTAACAATTATCTAAAAATAAAATCACAAGGCCACTACAAATGAAATTTACATGAAATGAGCATGAATCATAAGGAATGTGGATATTAAGATGACTTTTTCATTCATTTTCTCGACTCTTCAGGTAAATCGACACTCTATACATCTGTACAATTACATATACGATTCAAATCAGTCTGAAATTGTCTGATAAAGTGTTGTTGGTTTTTTTGTTTGAATAAAAAAGCAGCCATACTATTATTCTTGAATGTAAATGTATAAAAGTCTTGTCAATTGGTAACGCTGTAGAGTAATATTAACAGTATGAATATACATACATGTACACATCAGAGCTGGAATTCAATACCTGTGACCTTGTCAGAAGCAAAATAAAGATAAGAGTCCATGTATCTGTCATAAATTACGTTCACCATTCTATTGATCTTCCACATAACTTTCCACATAATAACTTACGGCTCATCATAAAGGCTTCCTTCATTAACGATGAAAGGCAATACATTTAAAAACACATCTTTGATACTGGTACTACATGTATCTACGAAACACGTGTACATTTATGAATGAATCGGTCTTTCAATTTTCACTTTTCTTCCTGTTTCTGTGATGTTTTCTTTGTTTTTATGGCGACGTCTACCACCTGTGGTTTCAGCTGATCTAATTCTGTTGTGACCTTTGAACTATCCTTGTCTTCACCCTGCAGTTTCATCTGCTGAATAACCAGGTCTGTCAAAAAAATCCCTATATCTTTGTAAAAGTACTGATACAAAATTACATGATCAATTGGAAATATCAATCTCAATCTTAAATACATGTACATTTAATGGTGTGTGTAAATATATATGCAGTAATTCTTTACAATAGTTCCTTCTTTCTTCCTTTCAAGATCCTTAATGATTTTTCATGGACATAAACAAAGTCCGACTTTTGAGGCACGGTACATCTTTTATACATGTATATCAATATTCCATTATCACCTGCAAATTGTGTTTATGTCTCTAACTGATTCGATATACAAGAGAGCTTGTTCTGCGTATGATCAGGTTTTAAAATGAGGCAGTCTGCTGATAAACAAGTTGATGTTACAGGGGTTTCAACAGTCTCGTTTAAAGTCAGCAGTTCGCAAATTCTATGATCGTTTTAACGATCTAGTTTGCCAAATCAACCTTTCATTGGGTCAAATGCTGTCTGATGTGTTTCATACCAATTCTTAGTCCGTTCTTTACACACTAGTTTTAACTATGAATTGCTCCGTTTACCTGATCATGATATAGGGCTTACGGCTGGTGTGAACGATCGACAGGGGATGCTTTTTTCCACCTGGTCCCACCTCTGGTATGCCCAGAGGTATGTGCTTGCCCAACTCTTGATTTTGTAAATCCTTATAGGTGTTCGTTATCTTCAAGTTTTCATTATAGACATTCATGAATGAATACAACCCAGTAGTGAATTGAGGACAAGTATTAAAACACTCTTCAATATCAGTAAATGTGCAACTTACCCAGCATGCGTACAAGCAACTGGTGGGACTCTGGAGCTAGGTATTGTTTCAGAAAGGTAATGATATGGGGGACATATTTCCCTGGGGCATGAATGATGTTGGAGGTAAAAGTCTGGAACAGAACGACTACGGACAGGTGTAGCAACATGGCAGGATCTGTTTCTCGTTGAATATGATCCAGAAGGGACTGGCGGTGATTACAAATTAGTTGTCTGAAAAGTGATAAAAAGTGTCAACATTATTGGAAATGAACAGACGAGGATGTGGATATATATATATATATATATATATATATATATATATATATACAAATAAGGTTTGATGTGGTTTACCTTTCTTGTCGTTTGTCGGGTTTTCTTAGAAGAATTCCGAGGTGTTCCGGGCCACAAAGTACGTCTAATTGCTTGTAAAACTCATTCAATGCCTGTTTAAGAGGAACACTGATATCATCATGTCAAAATATTTGTGTATATGTGTGACTTTGCAATCATAATTCTGCACATATACAATCAAAGCACAAGTTATCAATACACAATCTAGTCATCTAAATCGAGATTACTTTGACCTACTTTTGGACCACTAGACAACCATTTTGAGGCCTCATTAATGGTAATTTACTTTTTCTACACGGTATTGTACTGACCGTTCTATTCAGAGATCTGTTCAATTCGGTTGCATTCTGTTGAACACTTTCGGGCAGTTTACCGATCAGCTTGGCCCGATACTACAAATAAAAACTCTATAAATTCTAACATTGAATGCAAAGTCAATAATCTGAAACAAAGGCTAGTACACCGTACGTGAAAAAGAATACATTTTCTTTGCTGAAATCCATGTAGCAAAAACGCTTGGAATACATCCAATATGGTATGTCATTCACACTAAAACTGAATAATGTCAAATATTTGGCAATTTTAAACACGTTCTGTTGCACATTAAATGTAATGAAATTTGGAGTGTTCACTTACCTCCGGCGTTAAGGTTTCCTCCTTTGCAGAGTTGTATAACATGTATTCATTCACAAGAGCAATTACGATAACGTTTGTGATGTCACTACACACAGTCTTCAGTAGATGCTCAATCAGAAGAACTTCAATCTCCTCTGTGGAAATGCAACACATGATATACGAAACACCCAACTTTGTATTCCTACAATGTTCAGGTAAGACAACAAGCATGTACAGTTATAGTCAAATGCAATCCCACACAAATGAGTTCCATATATACATCCTTATTTTCCCTTGGATATAAGGTTATTTCTCCACCTTCATGTGACATCACAGGTTCTCCAAAATCTTTATTTAGCTAATTTTTGTGCATGATAAAAATATATGTTGGTAAAGTAATGATGCTGAAAAAGCTTATATACATATGAAAGGTGGAGATAACGAACAATAATCAATCTCCTAACTCCTATAAGCAATACAAAATAGAGAGTAGGACAAACACGGACCCCTGGACACACCAGAGGATGGATCATGTGCCTAGGTAATCTCGGCTGAGATTCGGCTTGGCTGAATATTTGGACTGACGCTTTCACTGAATCTTGGAACAGTCCTTCATAATTCATGTCTGGAAATTTACTTTCAGCTTCGGCCAGTTCTAGCAATTAATGTACATTTAGGTGACACTACTGTTCGCTTCAAATCAGTTAGCTGACTATTAAACCAAATCTGAATCACTATTAATGCTGTATTACTTACCGTCTAAGTATGTAAATTCCATAAAATAAACCATCACTAATTTTTCCGTTCAAATGAAGACTTCTATGGCGCAATATTTTATCTCCCAAAATTGAAGAGTTCCTACAGTTTGTTTTTTAAATAGCGAAGTGCAAGTAGGTATGTAGAAATACAATGTATCAGTAACTAGATAAAGCAGACTATAGGAACTCTTCAATCCCAGGAGATAAAATATTGTGCCATGGGAGTCTTCATTTGAACGGAAAATTTAGTGCCCATTTTCATCTTGGGATTTTTATACCTAGACGGTAAGCAATACAAAATTGATAGTGATAGAGCGTTAGATTGATAGTCAAATCACTTGTTTGAAGCGAACAGCAGTGTCACCTAAGTGCACATTAATTGCTAGAACTGCAGTCTGGCCGAACTGAAAGTAAATTTCCAGACATAAATTATGAAGGACTGCTCCGAGATTTGGTGAAAGCGTCAGTCCCAATATTCAGCCAAGCCGAATCTCAACCGAGATTAGTGCCTAGGAGGAGTAAGCATCCCCCGTCGACCAGTCACATCTACCGTGAGCCCTATATCTTGATCAGGTAAACGGAGTTATCCGTAGTCAAAATCAGTGTGTCAAGAACGGCCTAATATTCGGTATGAAACACGTCAAACAGCATTTGACCCAATGATAGGTTATATGGGCAAACTAGATCATTATAACGACCATAGAATTTGCGAAATGCTGACTTTAAACGAAGCTGTTGAAACTCCTGTAACATCAACTTGTTTGTCAGTAGTTTTTCTCGATTTAAAACCTGATAATACACAGGACAAACTTTTGCGTATCGAATCAGTTGAGAGATATACACACCATATGCAATTGATAATGGAATATTGCTACATGTACATAAATATGGGAAGTTGACGACGGGGAAGCTGGAATCATTCCGTTTGCCATTAAGGTGAGTTGTTAGTTTGCCGTTAATATCCTTTTCCAATAAAATGTCTAAGTACGAAGCAGATGTGGAGGTCTCCGTGGTGTCTTTTATTTTGAATTCATAGGGATATATCGAATCGACATATGAATGAAAATGATTATTGTTAATAGATAAAACGTCGATATATCTAAATGTCGAATTGAAGCCCACAGCAAGAGATGTTTTCTTCTCACGTAGAAGTTCTTTCATAAACTTTGCTTTATAAGAACATAAAATAGGTCAGCTAACAAAAGATCACAATTCGTGTCAATGGGAATTCCAACAAACTGTTGGATGACCTCATCACCAAAAACTACGAAGATATTGTCTATCTTTAAAAAGGTGGCAACGTATACCTTTTCTTTGGTTATTTTTTGAATTAAACTATATAAATGGAAATTGGTACAGGTTTTGCATTTTACGTGTAAGCCACTGATATTGAATAGTGCAACCTTGCTTTCTCTGTAGGCCAATACAGAGAAAAACCTTGATTTCACTGTAGGCCAATACAGTGAAATTAAAACTATAGTGACTATAAAAACAGAACATGGATATAAATGCTGTGAATGTAGAATTGCACGGAAATAATTTAAGCAGGAAACCCTGAAAATAACCCTGTAAAATTCTAAAGCTGTATATCGAATTCATCTGTTGAAATTATCGCGTGTATATTCTCTACTTGTTATTTGTTTTTCTGAGGAAAAACCCCATCTCTGTTTTATAAACTTTATAAAACATTTCACTTTCACAGATTAAAAGTTCCACATTTTTACAGTTTCACGGTATCACAGTTCCACGGCGTGACAGTTCCATAGCATCGTTGTTTCACAGTGATTCAGTTCTACAGTTTTAAAAGTTCTCTGTACAGTGTTACAGGTCAAAATACTTTCCCAGTATATTTCCTAGCACATTTTGTGAAGTACAGATAAAGCATTAGTGTTTATTGACTATGTTTATTACCTGGGAAAGATTTGGTTCCTTTCTCAAACAGCAGGACATTGGTCCAGAGTCCTGTGATCCTCTCCTGTAGGTCAGTGTGGGTCTTCCTCTTCCCTGATCCAGGGCTCTGTGTGACTGTGGACCTCAGTGTCTCTAGAGCACTCAGTTGATAGTCTCTGTTTAATGGTCTACAAACAAACAAATCTCCAATACGGTGAACATGAGAGTCTCTTCACTCTCTTCCTTCTATACTTTTATACTACTAATGTAAAAGATAGTGCCAACGATCCTCTCCACCACAAAATACATAAATGTTCTTTCGTGTTTCCAATCTCAACAGCATGTATTGACTGGTCGTTACACTGGAGAAGATTTTAATCCATGTTATTCAAGATATTATGTGCATTATACCCTACTCTTATGCTGCTTTTCTTGATCATGTTTGTACATTTTCTACAAATTTACATGGAAACCGTGATTAACCTAACAGTTTCATCAATGAATATAAAATAGAGAGTTGGACAAACATGGATCCCTGGCTATAACAGAGGTGGGATTAGGTGCCTATGAAGAGTAAGTACAAATGTATACTTTTTCGACCGGCTACACCGCCGTGAGCCCCATATCGTGATCAGATAATTGGAGTAATCCGTAGTCAAAATCAACTTGTAAATAACGACCTAACAATTAGTATGATACATGTCAGGCAGCATTTGACCTAATGCCTGGATGTATTTGTACATTCGATCGTTATAAGGACCACAGAATTAACGAAATTGACTTTGAACAATACCGTTGAAACTCCTGTGAAATCAACTTATTTGTCAGTAGCTTGCTTCGAATGAAAAACCTGCTATATGCAGAACATGATTTTGCTTATCGAATCAGCTTACCTTGATTTGAAAATTTATCATACACAAATCATGTTCTTGTATATCAAATCAGTCAAGAGTCATAAATATCATATACACGTACATACAGATGATAATAAAATATTGCCACATAAAATTAAGTGTTAATGATAGAGAAACTAAAGTCATCCCGTTTGTCATTAAGTTGAGTTATCAATTTGCTGTTAAAATATATGTTCAATACGGTATCCAAATATGAAACAGATATGAAAGATTCTGTTATATCTTTTATTTCGAGTTCAGTGGGATATATAGAATCGACATATGGATGAAAATGTGTATCGTTAAAGCTGACATGAATTAATAAATATAGTATAATTCTATATGTCCGCCATATTTCTCTGCTAATCCGCCATATTAGTTGGAATTTCTATTGTTATATGTATCGGGGTTCGCATGGTATATAAGGGGACGAGCTTTGCTACGCTTCACTTCACATCAGTGTCTTCGATGTACCTGTGCGGGTAGCTTCGACAGGTAACACGTACATCTCCGATACTAATTTATAGGACATCAAGAAGAAATGAAATCACGTTTTGAAACACCACGCAGTGCTCAAAATTATAATAAACATATCGTACAGTAGTAAATCATTCTAAATATATATATTTGGATAAATATATACAGAATGCCTTTTCTTTACGTGAACGTGCGTACATTTGCAGTAATATGTCAAAACTATACAAAAATGCGGAGAAATATTTCATCTTTTATCTATTGATAAAATGGAAGAAGCGAAGAGTATACAATCTATACCATTCACAATTACTTCAAGTAAAAGGCAAAGACATAAATACTACTGTACTTATAAAATTGGCATGTATGCTCGCCATGAAAACGCATTGAATGCGGACGACTATTTACCTGGGCCTACTCGTAATATCTGTAAAGGACCGCAGATGTACGTGTACACTTGTCGAAAATACTCTAAGTAGTAGTAAAACTCCCTTTATTTGCATAATCAATGAAACAAAACGACAAACTCCATTTGCATTCCAACAGTAAACAACATTGTCCATTGTACAGACTGCGACACACTTAGCCCGTGCCGATCAGCTATCTTCAATCAGGGGAAGTATCAAAGTAGAATATTTACCCTGTATTGTGCATGAATCCTTATACCATATGATTTACTGGTCAGAGTATTGCAGATTTATAAATCAGGAAATCATTTAGGTACATAAATTTGCATATACAACACTGTACGAGTGTATGGGATGAGAGAGAGAGAGAGAGAGAGAGAGAGAGAGAGAGAGAGAGATAACAACGAGAGAGATAACGACGAGAGAGAGAGAGAGAGAGAGAGAGAGAGAGAGAGAGAGAGAGAGAGAGAGAGAACCGATGATCTTGTAATAATCGTGCTCTTATTAAGACAAATGATATCGTTAATTCAATAAAATGAGAACAGTACTAGTAACTCAATATTGCTCTCATTAATTGATAATACAGATTTATTGGATTCATTTAAAGCACTCATTAATTAAAAATTAAACATATTTTTTTAAAATAATATTATTTTCAATTACTTCATTTTATGCTAATTTGGCGCTCAATAGATCTTATATATCTATGCCATTTTGCGTTATTACATTCTGCGTCTAACTCGACGCAAATCGTTCTAATGCAAAATGTAATAATCGAGTTTATCATATTATGCGTCGTTATCAAACATCAAGGGGAGAGGACAAGAGTGTCTGTCACCCACCTTTAATAACAATATCCATTTTTTGTTAGTTTGTAATGCAAATAAAAGATACATTGAGTGACAACCCCTCCCCCACTTACCCCAGCTTGAAAGTTCTGATATAATAGTAGAAGACACACACCACTACCAATTAAGAAAATGAAGATAGGAGGCACTCATAGTAGAGGATTCTAACCACCCCATCCGACCCCCAACGATTGAAGAAAATGAAGTGTAGGGGAAATTATTGAGGTAGTCAAAGTAAAAGACTCTTTAACCCTTCATCCCACATTAGGACTTTGAACATCGGACAAAACATCTTTGTTTGTTTGGGTGTTTTGTTTTATTTTATTGCTGTTTTCGTTCATCTTTTTTAATTATTATTTTGAATGGCAAGAAATTTTGAAGAATCCAATTTTCCATTTCCCCCCTGTTATACCCCCCCCCCCATGAAAAATGACGATACATGTCTGGTTATTACATGTACATTTTGTTTTGCAACACATGCATGTATACTAATTGTATGGTGCATGTAGAATTGCATCCTTTACCAAGTTTTCCTTCATTTACACAGTGTAAGGAATGGTAAACCAAAATCACAAAACAAAATGCATAAAGACCAAGATATTTGCAAGCGTAGGAACTTCATTCATGAATATATAAATACATGTATTCAGAAAAATTGCATGCATGCATGCATTGCAGGACTATTTGTGTTTTAATGTTTCTGTAACATGCCATAATGATTACTTTGAGGCTTGAGTGTAATTTATTCATAAATATTTTCATTTCGTAGATCTGGCGCAATGGCCATACCGCTGTACGTAGAAATTTCAAATTCAAATGTATTCGATAAGATGTTAGTATGCATAAATCAGTAAAATTCGTGTTGAGCTTTTATTTGATATGATACAATGTCAATATACTGTAATGCATTAGTAGGATATGCAGAAGGCAAGAATATAAACATTTTCTTTTTTTCATTATCGGTATCAATATCTATATGATCACGAAAAAACATTATATAATTTATATCCGGATTCATTTATACCGATTTAGATATTAATAAAAACAAAGCTGCATAGTTTGGGAGAGGGGTTTCTAATGAGTCTGATGAAATTAAAAGAAGGAACCCAACATTTGCATTCAAACTAGATATACTTCAACATGAATTCATTTCTGCTCTGACTGAAAGCATGATTCTATATTCGGGAACGAATCTTGCATACAAAATAATTAATAGGGGAACACATAAATTCGAGCTCCTTTGGAATTGAATGAAATGTAAATATGCACCTTTCTTTCAACACGAATTGATATGTTGTTTCAGGCACGAAAACAGGGGGTTGGGGTGGGCAGGAAGGTTGGTCTGCTTTCCCCACTTTTTTGACAATTTACTTTTTTCCCGTAATTCTAACATACAAAGTCAGTATTTTCTACATGCACAGTTCAAACTAATATATTTTTTTTTTGATTTGTAATGAATTCAATTATAAGCATCAACTCCTGTAAGTTTCCAATATATTGTCAATCACAAAGTTTTAAATAGCTGGACATTTTTAATGCTTGAAAGCTTACATTTATATAAGTGATCAATTTTCTTTCCTTCTGTGAAATGATATATTATAAATCGAAGTAGGACGGTCTCTCTCTCTCTCTCTCTCTCTCTCTCTCTCTCTCTCTCTGTGAATATGGACATACAGAGACCGTAAATAATTATGTGGTTCCAAAAGAGACAACAAAACTATATTTTCGTTTATAAATTTCCTTTCATATGTGTCTTTGTGTAATGAACTGTTTATTATGGATTGCAAATGTAATACACGCATTTGCACACAGATGTATATTTTCGATCATTATTCCCTTATTTGTATATCCAAGTTTGTATATGATCATCGTGAAATTTTTAATTGTGCACGCAATACATCCAACCAGATATTAGATTCCCCATTTCTATAAACTGCAAAACCTCGACCAGACAAGCATTCAATACAGGAAAATTTTTCGACTCTGATATCTCCCCTGATTGAAGACACACTGTTTGGCACGGGTGAAGTGTGTCGCAGTCTGTATAATGGAATGAGAACGTGTTGTAAAGTTCTAACGAGATACAAATGGAGTTTATCATTTTGTTTCGTGGATTTATCAGAATAAAGAGAATCTAATATTTTCGGTAAGTGCACATCTCCGATACCTGTTGAATAGACGCCCGTTTTTGATACTTTTTTTGGGCGATTATACCTTGTGCATTGTATATTATGCATATGGCATGCACCTTTATTTTGCAAGAATTGATATAAATAATATATTTTATGCCCTTTGCCTATTCCATTCTATCAGTATGTAATTGGCAAATGATTTATCCGCATTTATTTTATTAGAAAATGCAAATACTTGCATGCACTTACAAGTATGCAAGAAAAGCTTCTTTTTTTTCATTTTTGTCTAACTTATCTAAACTTCCAGAATGTTGCATTAGTATACAATCAATATTTTGTAATTTTGAGCAAAGCATAATGTTTTAAAATGTTATTTTGTTTCTCATTCCCTATATATTACTATCGGAGATGTGCACTGGTAGAGTCCACCTAGAAAAATCACTCAGGTGTGACAATCATATTTGGGGTATATACGGGTAGAGTAAATTAGGCTACCTGAAAGAAATATGGCGGATAAGATGAGAAAGGTGTACATATTTATTAATTCATGTCAGCTTTAATAGATAAACCATCATCAATATATCTATGTTCCATGTTCTGCGTATGGCCAGTTTCTAAATCGAAGCAGGCTACTGACAAACAAGTTGATGGTGCAGGGGTTCCAACGGTCTCGTTTAAAGTCAGCATGTTGCAACTTCTATGGCCGTTATAACGATCTAGTTTGCCAATATTACCTATCATTGGATCAAATGCTGTCTGACGGGATTCATACCAATTGTTAAGCCGTTCTTGGCACACTGAATTTAACTACGGCTAACTCCGTTTACCTTATCAGTATATAGGGTTCACGGCGGGTGTAACATGTTGACAGGGGATGCTTACTCCTCCTATGCACCTGATCCCACCTCTGGTATATCTAGGAGTCCATGTTTACTTAACTGTCTATTTTGTATTGCTTATAGGAGTCATGAGATTGATCACCGTTCGTTATTTTCACCTTTCATCTAGTTGTCAAGTGGAGGACAACAGCAAGATATTTGTTTTTTTTCTCATGTAGAAGCTTTTGAATCAATTCTGCTGCATACGAATATAAAAACAGGTCAACTTATTTCGTGCCCATGGGGATTACAACAGACTGCGGTTGCAAGATCTGATCACCAAATACTACGTAGATGCTGTCATTGAAGGGCTCCAGCAGAATTTTAATATCAACTTCAGATATTAATTCTTAATCATTGAAGACAATATGCACATATATGGAAGGTGACGATAACGAACAGTGACCAAACTCATTACACCTATAAGGAATACAAAATAGAGAGTTGGGTAAACACAGACCCCTGAATATACCGGAGATGGGATCAGGTGCCTAGGAGGAGTAAACATCCCTTGCCAACAAAAATAAAATTTCAATAAAAATAATAAAAACGACGATTTTATCGAAATAAGTCTTATCTAATCTTGAAATGGAATGTTCTATTATGAACTGTGTCCTCAAAGATAAATATTCTAATTAAGTATTTATATTACAAAATTGTTTCTAGTCATGAATATTTCCGTTGTTTGAAGTTTTCCCGATAGAAATTTTCTCATTTGAATCTTTCCATCGTTATTCTGGATGCACCTAGTACTCAATTTGGACATATAGAACCGTCTAAAATACTGTACACCATTGGTTTGCAGGTTTTTAAGTGTTCCAAACAGATAATGAAATTTACCCTGTTATGATTAATACATAGGGTTTATGGCGGGTGTGATCGATCAGTAGGAGACGCTTACTCCCGATAGGCACACGGTCCCACCTCTGGTATATCTAGGGGTCTGTATTTTCATTACTCTTAATTTTGTATTCTTTGTAGGATTTATGACATTGATCACTGTTCGTTATTCCCACTGTTCTTTACGCATTTAGCACATCATGATGGAATACATCTGACATAATCTTAATGTTTAGTAAAGTGTTTGACTTTCTAAATACAAAGTGTCACATTTATTAATTCCTACCTTTGTATTTGGGTAGCAATTCCAGTAATGAAGTTCTCGGGACAATCCGTCAATTCAGATTGTTTTCTTAGTATCTCTGCGATCTCTTCCACAGACATGAATTCTAACATCCAGTGTCGGTGGTAGGACATTTCCTCGTCAGAGTCCACTCCCTGGTCCTCGCGACGTTTCAGGTATTTCTTTGTGGTAGCCTTCATCTTCACCTTTCGACTTCGGTTTCCTCCACCACTTCTAGTGGAACCTAGTGATACAGGAAGTCTAGTGAGTAGGTAGGTTTACTCCATTTACCTGGTCAATATATAGGACTCACGGCGGGTGTGACCGGTCGACAGGGGATGCTTACTCCTCCTAGACACCTGATCTCAACTCTGGTGTGTCCGAGGGGTCTGTGTTTGCCCAACTCTCTGTATTGCTTTTAGGAGTTACTAGTATGAGATTGATCACCGTTCGTTATCTTCAACATATACATCCCGTTTGTCATAAAACTGAGTTGTTAGTTTGCTATTAATGTCTACTTTCAATAAAATATCCAATTATGAAAGGTGAAGATAACGAAAAATCTCATAACTCTTATAACAATACAAAATAGAGAGTTTGGGCAGACACAGACACCTGAATATACCAGAGGTGGGATTAGGTGCCTAGGAGGAGTAAGACCGGTCACACCCGCCGTGAGTCCTATATCTTGACGAGGTTTCGATTTAGAAACTGACCATACGCTGAACAAGCTTTTGCGTATCGAATCAGTTTAGAGATGTAAACACCATATGCAGGTGATAATGGAATATTGCTACATAAATATGGAAAGTTGATGACGAAGAAGCTGAAATCATCCCGTTTGTCATAAAATTCAGTTGTTAATTTGCCGTTAATACATGTATCTACTTTCAATAGAATATCTTAGTATGAAGGAGAAGTGGACGACTCTGTTGTTTCTTTTATTTCGAGTTCACTGGGATATATCGAATCGACATATCGGATTCCAACAGACTGTTGGAAGTCCTGATCACCAAAGACCACGAAGATATTGTCAATGAGGAACTCTAGCAATTTTTTTAAATTTCAACTTCAGAGTACTTGTGCGTGGAATAAGAGTAGTGTTTAACAAACTAAGTTTTTGGATGATTGATCACTAGATATGAATATTTGCGTTTTTTATTTTTGTTGAAGAAGCAACTGTCTATGATGTCAAAAAGTCTAGTCTTTAATTTATCGTGAGTTATGGTCGTGAAAAGTGTTGAAAAGTAATACGTTTTGATGTTGTTGATTTGAGAAAAGTTTAACGATTTTAAGTTTGTTAAAAATTCTTTAAAATCTTCTAGAATCCACATTTGATTTACATCAGTTCTGGCATATGTAGTCCCAAAGTACGTTTGAAGTTTCTGTTTCACAGCTGTTAGTATTATCAAATGATTGTTAAAATTAGATAATGATTTTACGAATCCGATTGTAATCCACCATGCCGAATAATTGACAAAAGACAAAATGAACTGTCGTTTATAATTTCAAAATTTGAAACTCAGTATTGCGATTGTGTTTCTAATAGTAGCTATAGTTTTTGTCCAGTGCGATAATTTATGAGCAACATTATAAATACGCGTCGTTTCTTCTTGTCAAACGCAAAAATCGGAAACATAATGCACTAAATAAATAACAAACAGACCAAATGCTATGAACAGTGTCCTAATTTCTTGGACATTGTCAGGTAGTGTACAACCTAATTTCGGTAAAATGTTTTAACTTTAAATTTACAAGGCGAAAACTTCCCAGAACAGTTATGGACAATTCGATATTTGACATATTGTACAATGTTCAATGAAAATAAAAACTTTTGTGTTTATCCATGTGTTTTTACATATCAGTAATTGTTAATACATTATTACAAAACGTCGTAAAAGTTACTTCTATAATCACGGAAAATTCAGAACATCGAAATATCAGATGAATATTGTATTTAAATATTTATTGATGTGTCAGATCGTTGGTCTCGGGAGGGGGTGTCCTTCGTAAAATGAGATGTATATATGTAATATAATTATCAATCTTCATATAAAGGTTAAATTTGAGCCTAGTCAAAACTATCATAAAGTATAGCTAACATTGAACACCTACACAATATTATGCTGATCATGTTGTAAACCAATCGTAACTTCTCGGATTGCCAGAAAGGCTTGAGAATGTGTGATTGGTTGTAGACATAAGCATTTATGATGTTGCCTCGCTCTTAGCGCTTCTCTCTGAAAATTTCCATATGGCTGATTCAAGACTAAAATCACGAATTGAAGAAACGGACAGGCATATTTTATTTATTCTTCAATATCAAAACTTATTTCTTTTGTAAGATCTAAATCAAGCATCAATAAACAACAGATTTATTTCATATCGTATTATCTTAAGTTGTCATTAGGACAAAAAGAGAAATCTGTCTGGATCCGCCAAAGCGCGTCTCTTCACTTTACTGTCATTGCTGCTATTTCATGGTTGTTTATCGAAAACAAAAGTAGGGTTTTAATTGATTTTACAATATTTACTAATCAAGTAAGATTCTATTATAGCTTACAAACTTCACCTCATATCATAAATGATATTAAAGGTACAAACAGTAACTCTAGATCAAACGTTTCGGAGTTTCTTCGCATTATTATAAGTATAGATATAAGATAATTGTGGATATCACAGAAATCATTGTTATGAGGTTGATCAATGATCGTTATCTTCACCTTTTCATAACAGACACACAAAAGAGAAAATACCTGCATTACTGATATTGCCCTCGACAAAAATGTTTTTGATATACATAATTGATTGTTTATAGAAAATACGAACTTTTCAATATAGTAAAAAGATTACTAAATCTTTTCGTTGTTACCAGTGGATAAAATTCCTACAAAAATATCATGCACAAAGTTTACTTAATTAATATTTTTACAAAAAGATATGGCGTTACACGAGGATGTTGTTACCTTAAAGGGTATCATGAATATTGTGCAAATAAAATATTATAAGTGTATATTGTAAACAAAATCAGTATTATGTAGTTTGATACATAAAAATGTTATAATCACATAACTTCTTTACAGGCATATCATTGTTGTTAGATTTACTTACTAATTACACTGCTATGTGATATCTACCTGTGAATTTTCAAGAAAGTAAGATATATATTCAAATATTCTACTGAAAAGTAGCAGGAATGAGAGAAAGATCATAGCGAATAATGAAAAGCATTAAACTGATCACTTCTTTATGCATTATATTTAACAATAGTCACACAACTGTAAAGATTAGTGTCCAGTGAAGACTAAAATTTGGTCCCAAAAATAAAACTCAAATTATCATTATCCTGCTATTCAACATTTACTAGGAAAAAAAATGAAGTATGACTTTCATGCATGCTCGTATGCAAAAATCTCTGTTCAAGTTCATCCTCCGACAATATTATCATGCCCAACTATCTATTTTGTGTTGCTTACAGGAGTTATGAGATTGATCACTGTTAGTTATCTTCACCTTTCATGACATTGTTCAAGCTGAGAAAATTCGTGTAATAGATTTAACCACTCTGCGACCTTGTTTGATTAAGCTTATGACCTAATCAAAATCGTTGTTCTATTTACATGTTTGATACAATCAACAATGAAATGAATAACTAATTACATTAAATTTAATATGCAACATTTCAAGTAGATGAGATTGACATGATGGAATTTTACATTTTCATACCAAACGAAATTGTATGGGATGTATGAGATTGATCATTGTTCGTTATCTTCACCTTTCATTTACCATATTTACATTTTCTGATATCCGCAAGGACAAGAAACACATTGTCAGAATTTTTCAAAAGGAAGTAAATGTACATCACACATGCGTATATCTGTTGAATTTTAACCTAGAAAAATTGTCACCTCCACTCCTCAAACGATCGAATCTTAAGTTTGAAAATCTTGCATTTTTCAAAATTCATTTACATTCATTGACCCCCCCCCCACTAATTTCCGATAATTTTGAATATGTGAGATGCTGCACATGTCTAGTAGCCATGTGATATTTCTGTGAGATGATACACGGAAGTTGAAGATAACGAAGGTGATACACGGAAGTTGAAGATAACGAAGGTGATACACGGAAGTTGAAGATAACGAAGGTGATACACGGAAGTTGAAGATAACGAAGGTGATACACGGAAGTTGAAGATAACGAAGGTGATACACGGAAGTTAAAGATAACGAAGGTGATACACGGAAGTTGAAGATAACGAAGGTGATACACGGAAGTTGAAGATAACGAAGATGATACACGGAAGTTGAAGATAACGAAGATGATACACGGAAGTTGAAGATAACGAAGATGATAGAGACAGCTGTATACTCACTAAGTTGTTTTTTCTTTCGTTGCTCTTTCCTGTCCTCTTTTGACCCCTCCATCACTAAATATTCTAACTGATTCTCAAATATGTCGAGAAGTTCTTGAGAGTGCCTTACCATGGCGACAATCTAGATAATTATATGCAAGTTGAAAGCTACAGGTAGCAATATAAAATATCTGTTTGATAAATTTTTCAGTCTGCATTTGATACCCTCTTATATGAGTTATTAGAATTAATACAAGCTTTTATTTGATATATATCAAAGGTATCCAGATGTTCAGAGGGTCTGTGGGTTGAATATACTAAATGTAAGTAAGCTTTCATACAAAATATATGGCATATTTCCTCAGTGATTCTAGACAAAAATATCTAAGCACACCATCCTGTTTTTATTTTTTCCTAATTATATATATTTGATCAGGATATAGGGCTCACGGCGGGTGTGACCGGTTGACAGGGGATGCTTACTCCTCCTAGGCACCTGATCCCACCTCTGATGTGTCCTGGGGTCCGTGTTTGCCCAACTACATGTATCTATTTTGTATTGCTTATAGGAGTTATGAGATTAATCACTGTTTGTTATCTTCACCTTTCATTTGGAAGAAGGCAAGTCCCTTCATTCATACAATATTTATTCCATTTACGCATGGATGCTTTGTGGTAAGTTTTGCCTGACGGTTCTTAAAAAGAAGTCTAAAATATGAGAAAGGGAAAGAAAGAAATATTATCAGAAAAGCTCAGTTGAGTTAAGACATGTGTATGAATCAAAAGCACAGTTCTTTCAAAACTTAAATTCAAAGTAATAATATGTGTTTGTGGGGCAACCACCCCTTAATTTTCAGGTTTGCCCAAACATGACCTTATACTTTATCTAATGACCTCAAAAGCAACAGGATTCTGTTAATAGAATCTTGCTATTTGTCGCATTGATCTCAAAATTCAATTCTGATTGTTTTATTTGTTTATCATTAGACACTTGATGTATAATCATCCTGTTCCAATGACATTAATTCAGGCAGACAAACAGACAAACCTGGTGAAATCAGTATACCTCTTTGTTGCCAGGGTGTATAGATACATGGACCTAATGAAGAATTGCAGTTTTAAACTCATTATAATTCATAAAAAATGTCAAATTGTTTGTAATACTGCTTTAAACCAATAAATTAAATTCATTTAATTGCAAAGATTCACCTTCTCTGCTTTTTCAGTGACCAGAAAAATGAAAGACTCTTTCCATTTGGATATGTATTTCTGACTGGCTACTATGGTATCACAACATATGATGGCGTCCGTCTGCTTCTTGACGCACTCCTGGAGCAGCAGATGACAGTCCTCCTCAGCGAACACGGATGGCAGCAGAGGCTGAAAGGAAATTGTGAGTTTAAAAATCAAACCAATGTACTGACAAACAATTTCAAGACGAGTTGGGGAATATCCTAACCCTAATTTTCGTCACACTTGATTTCTATCTTATCCATATTTCATACATGTATATAGGGCGAAAATAGATTGGACGAATTTAATAAAGAAAGTGAAAGGGTATATGTATTTCAATACATCAGGGCGAAAGTATGAAAAAGCAGAACTTCCCCAGTGCACACAACTACCATGTGATCATCAAAGTTATGGAAGTGAATGTGCCAATTCCTGCCAAAACTAGTTACCATGACGTCGCAGTACCCGTCTGTGCTGACCGCTTCCTCTATCAAAGCCTCGGTTTGGTTTATCAGAGCACTACCAACACATACACGCTTCAAGTAAACAATGAGGCCATATCTAAATCTCTTCCTAATGAAAGTTTCTGGATCAGAGATTCCCAGTCGCACCAAATTGTCATAATCTGAAAGATTTCAAAACCAGAAAAATTCACAGATATTGTAGGACAAGATTCGTTTTTCATAATTTCAAAAATCACAACAAAATCATAAGTGTATGGTAACCCTTTTCAACAAAACTGGGGCATACATTGCATTTTCAACCAATTACAAAACTTTTATAAGCCTGCAATTTGTAGTCAAACAGACCTAGGTAGCCATTTGTCCTGTAGAAGTTGTCCACCCATTCGTTCTGTGCCTTGGTGTAGATGTCAGGAATATACATCATCTTTTCTTGTCTGCCCACCAGACTTCCTTTCAATCGGCCAGTATGAACGAGTTCCTCCAAAATAGCTAATACAATAGAAGTCAGGATTATCAATATAATTAAAATTCAGTAAGCTGTATAAAACAAATGTGGAAAAGCAGTGTATACCTTTAATTAGATTCTCTGGATAATAGTGTTCTATTTTGATTTTTGACAGCATGTGAAATATACACATATGCATGTACATTGTATACATTCTGGTTAATCAAGTCATAAAGCACTGATATTCACACGTATGTGAGGGATAGTCATTCTACTCTTTCTACAGAGTTTATCTTTAAAATCCTAATAGAATTTAAAAGAATAATGGCAGGTTTTAGCCAACTAATTTTTTAAAAGGTAAAGTTGAGTTTGAGGATGTCCTTACAGAAGAAGAGCCTTTCTTGGAATCCGTATCGATGCATTACCAAGGTGACAGTAGTTGGTCTGTAAATGAGGAAGAAAGAAAGGTATATATCTGCAAGACACTCTGCCAGCAAGGCACACACAAGATTAAAGGTTTGTATAAATACATTGTATCAGCGACAAGGACACGCAATCTAAATCTTGCTCTATGGAATTTCAAAATGTTGAACCCTAACACAGATATAGTCTTCAAAATAGTTTAGTATGTGGAACTGACTATTGGTAGCTCGAATTTCGGTCTATCGGAGTTCTCAGTCTATTAAGTAATCTCTTGGTCCCGATTTCTCCTACATAGACACTGTATATCAAGCGATTTTATCCCTATTCCCTCAAACCCCTGATTTCTTGAAGTAAAATGTAAGTCTTTTTACACATTTTTAAATTTTTTTATTCTCGATATCTCGTAATGCGATTTGCTTACACAAGCAGCCAGTTACGTGTAACTAGCAAATTAGCACCTCATAGACCATTCCTAGGAGGTATTCAGAAAACACGGCTTGATAGCTTGCAAGGACCTAAATAAGCAAAGAACCAATCCCAAACTGTGGATTAATTGTTTTGTTTGATGAACGGTTACCATTTTCAGTTTAAGATTTTCAAATTAAGATATTTAAATTTTATAATTAAATCTCCCTCATGCATAGCTCTGATCCTTGGATGAATTTGGCTCCAGTGTTTTGGCATTCTAGTTTTCCTTTTAGCTCTTACAAGTTTGTTGTCATTTCGAATTTCCAAAATTTCGGCTTGAGCATCACTGAAGAGACATAATTTGTCGAAATGCGCATCTGGTGCATCAAAATTGGCACCGTATAAGTTTTACATAATTAGTGAGACATATTCATTACTATAACAAATAACTAATGAAAACATTTAGTTTCTAAAGTTTATTCATATTTCGGATAAAACAAAGTTTTAGAATTAAACAAATTTGGGAAAACGAAATTATAAATTTCACTATCGTCATGAAACAGATATATCCATTTAAAGTAAAAGTTAAAATCTATTGCTCTAAGTGCTGATTTCAGACTCTTATAAACTTGATCTCTTCAAGATGTAGTGTGTCCTCGTGGATTTAAAGAGTTTTTTGGAGCATTAAGGTTACAGGTACTTTATATAACAGGAGTAAAAGTCACTAAAGTCGAAGAATGGAGATTCTCTCTACATGAATGAAACAGTGAAGATAAAGAACAGCAATCAATCAAATAAATCTTGAAAAAGAAATAAAATTGAGAGTATGGTAAAATAGAAACCCTGGACACCTCAGTTGCGTAAGTATCCCCTGCTGACCTGTCACACCGGGCGTAAGCCCTCCGTCTTAATCAGGTAAACGGAGTAATTCGTAGTAAAATTCAGTATGTAAAGAAAGGCCTAAAAATTTGTATGAAATACTTCAAATAGCATTTGACGTAATGAAAGGTCGTACGTACAATTTTAGATCACTGTAACGATGATAGAATGTGAAATACTGACTTTAAACTACCACACTTCTTGCAAGGAATTCATTTCTGAAGAATTGTACTATCTACTGTTTCACACTGATGGTTAAGTCAAACATCTTTTAATTTAAACACCACGTCCATGTGTTGGAGACCAAACATACCTAGTGATGGCACTAAGAGCTCCCCTTATCTGCGACTTCATTCTGTTGATGAAAGGTACTGTGTAAAGCATATCCTTGTCTTGGGAGTCGAACTTCCCTTTTATAATATTTCCAACTCTCTCTCTAATGTGCTAAAATATACAATGAGGATATTATTCTAATGCAATTGTTTTGAAATATGCATATTTATTTGCTAATGCATTGATGTTTGAGGTAGTTAAACGAGAGTTTACGAGCGTTAACGAGACTGATTCATTGATTGTATATTGTTGAACGTCCCTCTCGAGAATATTTCACTCATATGGAGACGTCACCATTACCGGTGAAGGGCTGCAAAATCTAGGCCTATACTCGGCGCTTAAGGCCTTTGAGCAGGGAGGGATCCTTATCGTGCCACACCTGCTGTGACACGGGACCTCGGCTTTTGCGGTCACATCCGAAAGACCGCTCCATTTAGTCGCCTCATACGACAAGCAAGGGGTACCAACCCGGATCCCCACGGGATAACGAGACTAAAAGATTTCTATTGTTAGTTACAATAGAATGACCCAAAAATATAAGGTCAAGTGAAAACGTTTTACCCTATTTCATATAACAAAATATAAAATCTCAACGAAACATCAAGCAGGCATATAAAATCCGGGGGCGGAGGTGTGCTTCCCGCCACTTTTTGACAATAAACATTATCTGTGATTTGCAAATAAAGTTTTAAAGCTGTATGGTCCGAATTACAATATTTTTTTCCATCTCGTAAAAACGCTATTAAATCATCGCACGTATGTAGTTATGAGACTGTACGACATATCATAAATTATTTCACCTGTTTTAACCCAAATAATTTGATTTTAAATCGATGTTTACAAATAACCGCGTCACTCTGCCATTTCAAGTGACAGTCACGTGACCAGTTCAAACTTTCAGATCATCGGTGGTCTTATCTGTGTAAAGCTGTGTATTTTGTTATAACAGTGTCGTACCATAAGTTTAATAGATATAAAAATATCAAATACCTCTTAGTAATTCGTTGTTTTACGCTTTTTCAGCCTTAAAACTAGACATTTTCGTGTGAGTTAATACATCGTGTTGGGATTCCCCTGACGCGCGTGGGTCTATTTATAGACGTTTATTATGGGATGATTTATATATGTAGCCACTATATTTACTTTCTAAATAATATTCGCACTGTTTTCTTTTAGATGCAGATGTTTTCAAGCATGTAATTAAGGGAAAGTTAATAACTTTATAAAGTAATTAATCTGCTTTAAAGTAATTATGTACAAAAATAATACATGAACATCGGGTCATACAGCTTTAAGGGGTATGTGCCCCCTCCACTATTTTTCATAGTAGTTTTGAAGACGAAGCATGTATAAAGCTATGAGATGCATGTAGTGAAGAATGAGCGCACCTGCCACAGTTTAAGAAATCGAAGCATGGAGAAATAAATTGAGGCAGTGTCAGACGATGATGTGATGAAGATTTTGAACTGCCATCTACCCTTTTTCCTCCACGATTTAAGGCTTTGAAGATCCTTTTATTTTGCTTGTCAAGAAGTTTTGAGTATCAGTACTATCAGTACTTTGATTGTATTTATTATAAATTCATCCTTTTTACCAGCTCAGCCAACGCGTCGCCGGTCATACTCATTTTGCGACGTTAAATCAGCATTAACGGTAGCAAATATTGAATGAAAAGATAGTTATTCTCTAAAGTCTTACTAGATTTCGCATACAGGACCAAAGGACGATATAAAAGGAGATTGTGTACAGAAAACAAATCCTCACTGGAACCTACTCTTGATTGATTGATTGAATATTGCGGGACGCTCGAGAATATATCACTCATATCGCCTCTTACGACAAGTAAGGGGTAATGAGGACCTATTCTATAACCTGGGTCCCCACGAGATACCTACTCTTGAATGTGGACATGCAAGGTGAAGATAACAAACAGTGATCAATCTCATAACTCCTACAAGCAATACAAAATAGATAGTTGGGCAAACACGGACATTTAATGGTGTTCCTCAGTATGAAAATTATTTCTAAATTATAATTTCGGTTGTAACTATGAAGATTAACATATCAAACGACCTAGGTCCTGTGGGAATTCGGGTTAGAATGGGTCCTCAGTACTCCTTGCTTGTTGGAAGAGGCGACTAAATGGGGCGGTCCTTCGGATAAGACTGCAAAAATCGAGGCCCCGTGTCACAGCAAATGTGGCACGATACCCCCCCCCCCGCTCAAAGGCCGCAAGCGACGAGAATAGACCTAAATTATGGAGCCCTGCACCGGCAATGGTGTCGTATCCATATGAGGGGAAAATTCTCGAGATCGACGGTAAACAATATAAAATGGATCTATCAAACGACTCATTACAATACAATGTAAAATCAAAATCAACCGACCCTGAGGGTATGCCCCTGATTAAAAATGCAGAGCCAGGTTAAGAGATTTAACACACAAATAAAAGATTCAGGTAAAGTTAAGGTGAAGATAACGAACAAAGATCAATCTCATAATTCTCACAAAGAACACAAAAGCAAGAGTAAAGCAAAGATACGGTAGGACCAAGCATTCAGGAGGAGGGTGCCTCGAATAGCTACACCTACCATGACCTTACACCCTGCTCAGGTAAACGGAGTACTCCGCAGTCAAAAGCAGCGTGTAAAGAATGTTCCAACATCCGACACAAAATACGTCAGACAGCAAGTGGCCCAATGACATGTTGTATTGGGAAATTTGATAGTTATAACGACTCCATAATCCGCGAAACGCTGAGCCCAAGCAAGACTGTTGTAACACCTGCAACACAATTCCATTTGCAAGTAGCCCGACTCGATTCAAAAACCGATCATGCGTAGATCAAGCCCCTGCATATCGAATCCATCGAGAGACAAAAACACCACACGCAGGCGACAATGGAACACTGCTACCCAAATATGGGAAGTTAACGATGGAGAAGATGGAACCTTCCCATGTCATAAAATTTGAATTGTTAGTTTACCGCTAAGGTCTATGCTCAATAGTACGCCGCGGTGGCCGAGAGGTTAGAGCGTTCGACCCGCATGCAAGGCCCGGGGGTTCGAATCCCGGCCGCGACACACCTACCTAAGTCGTTAAAACAGGTAGTGAAAGTTCCATCGCCAAACGCACGGCATCAGATGTGAATGTCACGGGTCCTCGGAGATGACCTTAAAAACGGATGGCTCGTGTCACAGTAGGTGTGGCACGCTAAAGAACCCTCACTGCTCAATGGCCGTACGCGTAGGCCTAAATTTGAAGCTCTTCACCGGTCTTGGTGACGTCTCCATATGAGTGAAAAATTCTCGAGTGAGACGTTAAGCAAGATACAATCAATCAATCAATCTATGCTCAATAAAATATTCAAGTATTAACATGATATATTGAATGTGCAATGGGTCAAAATTGTAATGTTGCTTAACCGAATGGATGATATAAAATTTACCGAAGTAAGATGTTTTCATAATTCACGATTCTGTATAATGATTTGTTTTTACCTATATCACCTGGGAATTTGTAAATACCTTTCTACATTGTTGTACTATCATCAATATACAAATTATTTTTGCTAATTAGAGCCCATTCGGAGGCAAACAATTTTTTTACTTGTAAATGTAGATAAACCAGCTTTAATTCAGAACACACTTGAACTGCAATCCCTATCAATCCCCTCTATCTCCCAACAGGCAAAAATAAGGTTGTATACAAGACTTACGGATGCCACAAAGTCTGACGGTAAATCGTATTGTTTAGTGATATCCACCATTGTCAGGTAGCCCTTGTCCTGGAGTTTGTCGTTCACTTCTTCTGCCATGTTGTCGAGGTAGTTCCTACAAAACAAAAAACAAGAGGTACATTGGAGTAAACTACCCTTGAAGAGTCATACATGTAAAACATTTTATAGAAAAAAAAACTTGATTCTACAGTGGACAGTTTCCATATATTTTTCTCACTTAGAGGCCAATGTTTTGTTGACTGAAGAATTTTTTCAAATAATAAAATCTAAATTTTCTATTTCTTAATCATCTCTCCTTCACCACAAATGATTTTTTAAAATTTCAATGAGAATGAATAATTTTCCTTGAGTATTATTTGAATGTAAATGTACTTTGAAATAGTACATGGACTATAACAAAAAAGAATTTTAACTACATTATGTGATTCTTAATGAAAGATTGGGCATATGCCATAGTAATAATGCAGTAATGGAAGATGTAATATTTGTTGAAATTGAATTACAAAATTTAAAATCAATTTATTTCCTTAACATACTAAAACAAAGAGAAATGTCCTAAAGGTCCATACAACCATTACCTGTCTATGAGCTGACCTAGAACCAACATTGGGCTCCGGTCCTGTTTTACCATCTCTGTGACTTTGTCTTCAATGTGTCGAAAATCAACATTCAGAATCTGTTGCAGGTCTACCAAATTGATCCTCCCTTCAAAATTAAGAATAAACACGCTTAAAAGCAAGGACACAGAAATGTAGTTTGGTCATCTTGCAGGAAAAAGAAAAATTGTAACGCAATAATGGTGGAAATTTACACATTGTGGTAGTACATTACACTGAATAATACTATAATTATACAGTCCTAACAAAGACAACTTTTTATTTTGTTTCGTGAAGATGCATTAAAATCGAGCAAATATAAACTTGATAATAATCAGAGATGACATCTAGATTTACATGATAAAATTGGCAGCTTATAACATCTTGCTATAAGTTGCCATCAACCTACGGTCAGTAGCAACATTAACCATGGGTTACCAATGATGCCTGTTGGTACATGTAATAGCACAGACAAACGTTTTAAGTTGGAGGAAACTCTTAATTCATTATTCTATGTCTTTTTGATTCTCTATTGTGATACCTTAAGTAAAATTGGTTTTTAGCATTTGGTTACCTCCATGTACAACCAACTCATCCTGAACTTCCTTGGCTAACTCTTGATGAGTGAGATACTCCTTGCCATCCAGTGTATGAATTACATCTATTAACTTTAACTCCGTCAACTTGGCAACAATTTCAATCACATTCCTTTTCGATAATCTTTTAATTAAAGAAAAAGCATAATAAACATATCGTTTACTATGTAGATGGCAAATTATAAATGTACAACTTCTTAAGCAAACAGAATGCACAAAGATTACAAAATGGATACACATTCAGGTACAAATATCGCGTTGTTATATATATATATATATATATATATATATATATATATCTGTGTGTGTGTGTGTGTATGTGTGTGTGTGTGTGGATGTGTGGAGGGGGGGGGGTCAACATTTCGTTAGTCTTTATATTGCACCATATCGTGAGAAGAAGACTTGCTGTGGTCTTTACTTCGACATTTAGATATATCGACGGTGTATTATCTATTAACAATAATAACTCATTCATACGTCGATTCGATATGCACATATCAGTCGCATATCATGATTTATAACATAACAAGCGTAACCTTCTGATTTATACTGCTTGGTTACACGAGTTTCACTTACTGTCAACTTCAGAAAACTTCAATTTCCTGATGAAAGGTGAAGATAATGAACAGTGATCAATCTCATAACTCCTATAAGCAATACAAAATAGATAGCTGGGCAAACACGTACCCCTGGACACACCAAAGGTGGGATCAGGTGCCTATGAAGAGTAAGCATCCCCTGTGGACCGGTCACACCCGCCGTGAGCCCTATATCCTGATCAGGTAAACGAGGCCATCCGTAGTTAAGAACGACCTAACAATCGGTATGAAACACGCCAGACAGAATTTGACACATTGATAGGTTGTATTGACGAACTAGATCGTTATAACGAGAATAGAATTTGCGAAATGCTGACATCAATCGAGACTGTTAAAGGAGGCTGTTGAAACCCCTGTACCACCAACTTGTTTATCAGTAGCTTGCCTCGATTTAAAAACTGATCATAAACAGAACAATCTCTTACGTATCGAATTATTTGAGAGATCTAAACAACATATGCAGGTGATAATGGAATATTGCTACATAAGTATGGAAAATTGACGACGACGAAGCTGAAATTATCCCGTTTGT
Organism: Ostrea edulis; assembly: GCF_947568905.1. Taxonomy (NCBI): domain Eukaryota; kingdom Metazoa; phylum Mollusca; class Bivalvia; order Ostreida; family Ostreidae; genus Ostrea; species Ostrea edulis. Next base: position 66,430,954 of record NC_079166.1, on the reverse strand, counting down.
CATACAGTTAAGTTGTCAGTTTGCCGATAATGTCTACTTTCAATGAGATATCTAAGTATGAAACAGAAATGGACGACTCTGTGGTGTCTTTTATTTCGAGCTCATAGGGATATATCGAATCTACATATGAATGAAAATTATTATTGTTAATAGACAAACGTTGTCGATATATCTAAATGACGAATTGAAGGAAACAGCTTTTTTTTAAAAAATAAACTCTGCTTCGTAGGAAAATAAAAACGGATCAGCTAACAATGGAGCACAATTCCTGCCCATGGGAATCCCAACAGACTGTTGGAAGACCTGATCACCAAAGACGAAAATATTGTTAATGAGAAACCCCAACATATTTTTTATTTCAACTTTAGAGTACTTGTGCGTGAAATCTGAGTGGCGTTAAACAAAGTAAGCTTTGGATTACTGATCACTAGATAGGAATATTCAATGTACTTGTGCGTAAAATCAGATTGGTCTTTAAAGAAGTAATTCTTTGAATGACTGGTCACAAGATACTGATATTTCCGTGTTCTGCTTTTATTGAAAAAGCTGTTATCTATGATGTCAAAACGCCTAGTCCTTATTTTATCGAGAGGAATGGTAGTATTAAGTGTTAAAAAGTCGTACGTTTTGGTGCTGCTGATTTGGGAAAAGTTTCGTTTTTTTTTTAATTCACTAAACTCTGTTTCGAAACTTTATAAGCCCCATTTGATTAACATCACTTCTCGTATATAGTTGTGGTACAATACCTCTGAAATCTGGTACAATACGCCTAATAATCATTTTGATAGACTAATGGGAAGAACTAAAAACGTAGAGGAATATGTACCCAATCAAAAAGTCTTGCACAGAGACTAGCAGCAAAAGTCATCAGAAAATATCAAGATCGCCCCTGAAAACAACATCAGTTACTGAAGCTTTATTTCTGGTAAACCAGCATCCAAAAACAACCTATATCTAAAACTATTTGCCAGAAATGGCGCACAGAGAATTGGTGTTACATGTATTTGTGTAGCAATACTCCATTGTCACGTGCATTTAGTGTTTATATATCTCAACTGATTCGATATGCAAGAGCTTGTTCTGCGTATAGTCAGTTTTTAAATCGAGGTAAGCTATTGACAAAGAAGTTGATGATACAGGAGTTTCAACAGTCTCGATTGAAGTTAGCATTTCGCAAATTCTATAGTCGTTATAACGATCTAGTTCGTCAATACAACCTATCATTGGGTCAAATGCCGTCTGACGTGTTTCATACCGATTGTTAAGCCATTCTTGGCACACTGATTTTGGCTGCGGATAACTCCGTTTACCTGATCAGGATATAGGGCTCACGGCGGGTGTGACCGGTCAACAGGGGATGCTTACTCCTCCTAGGCACCTGATCCCACCTTTGATGTGTCCAGGGCTCCGTGTTTGCCAACTATCTATTTGTATTGCTTATAGGAATTATGAGATTGATCACCGTTCATTATCTTCACCTTGCATGTAACAGACTTTCTGGACTCTATTGAAAAGATCGTGAAAATAGACAAGACAGAAAATTCACTCAAAGATAGCAGACCTATTTGGGATTGGTACTATGGATTTTTAAAACGTATAAGTCACTTAATTCAAAAGAGAACAGAAAAAGTGGCTCTGAAAGAAATTGATGATTGCTTTGATAATATAAAATATTTATATCTGACAATCATATATGACTGTTCGTTATCTTCGCCTTTGATATGGACACACCTGGAAGAGTAACAATGCAGAGGAAACTGGATTTACAATGGGATCATAATCTGATCATGTGATAGGTCCAGCCAAAAAGGTAAATACAGGTCCAGGTTTACATGTAACAGACGGAAAGAGCAAGGACAGCAGAGGGGGGGGGGGGCAAAGAAAGAATCTTTAGGAAATTATTAAATTCGTCATTCTTATGTTGAGAGAGAATGACTAGTTGTTTTGCAAATTGAAATTAAATTGTAGGGAGTCATGTTGACGTGGAATCCTTTTTTTTTTGTAGGAAAAGAATTTGAAATAGAAATCTACAGGTTAGTCAGAAATGCAACTCACATGATGCAACCTCTGGATGTAGGGTTTACGGATCCTTGAAAAAGAGTTGGTACAAGAATCATAGAGCGCATACCAAGCAACGTCCTGAAAACACGGTACGAAAAACCAAACTTTGTCAGATACTTGCAGATGGTGTTTCCTGATTTCTAAGAATCATTAATAGTGCAAAAAACCTTTGCTTCTGGTGGGTTGTTTTGTCTGTGTGCAACAGACAGATTTAAATCGTCATACTGTATTCTTAAGCCTGTCCTTTTTTATGAAGAACATGTAGATAAGAGATTGCTCCGTCCACTCCCAATGCAGTTCCATTAATTCCCCATGCAGATTTGACTACTTTATGTTGTAACACATCTACTTCGAGTGAACTCGAAATCAAATACACCACAGGGTCTTCTACATCTGCCTTGTAATTTGGCATTCTATTGAACTTAGATATTAACGGCAAACTAACAACTCAACGTTATGACAAAAGGGATGACTTCAGCTTCTCCAGATCCATCGTCAACTTCCCCTATTTATGTAGCAATATTCCATCATCACCTGCATATGTTGTTCATGTCTCTAAACTGATTCGTTATGCAAGAGCTTATCGTGTATACGATCAGTTTTTAAATCAAGACACACTACTGACAAACAAGTTGATGTTACAGGGTTTCAACTGTCTCGTTTAGAGACGGTGTTTGGCAAATTATATGGTCGTTATAATGATCTAGTTTGCGAGTACAACCTGTCATTGTCTCAAATGCTGTCTGATTTCATTTCAGTAGTCGGGCCGTTCTTTGCACACTGATTTTGACTGCGGGTACTCCGCTTACCATTCTCCTATCGGCGGATTGTCGTAGAATTTCATCTGTTGCTGACCCTGATAACAACTGCAGGGGAACTGGCTGTTGGACAACGTATCTGCTACAGGATCCCTGGATATGGGTAAGTTCCACAGAGCGTCATCACCTCTACATTCAGAGAGTACATCTTCTCCAGCATTGATTTTGTTTGAAAACCCTATCTGTGATGCCATCCCACTCCTTATGGGCAGATACTACCCTCACGATTAGCACCCATCAGCATAAAGTTCACTCCATCTATAGCCAACAAACAGGGGGAATGTTTGCAGCACCGACTCCATCTGAGGAACATTCGAGGGTTGTGATCTCGAAAATATCATGTCCACATAAGACTAAGAAGTGCCGAAGGTGACGTAGTTTTCAGTTCCACCATCACCAAAATGTAGGTCACAATCAACACGTGCGCTACCGTCACAACCCAATATGGACCAGTCATGCACCAAGTCCTGTACTCCGCAACAAGCCTTACAGACAGCTCCAGCGCCCAAAGTGCTGAATAACAATTTGTTGAGCACATACATTCTCAGTTTCAGAGACATTCAAACCATTCAGTAACGTTTATAATTATTCCTTTAGTTGTTCGTGTGTGTGCACGTTTTGGCGAATTTTATATCATGGCAACGAATTTTATTTCGTGGGAACGAATATTGTCTCAAGGGAACGAATTTTCAAACAAAAATATCTCATTCACCTTTCTTAAACTAGCCACCGTAATATTGTAATATATTGTTGACTATTAATTTAGATAAATTTAATCATAGAATCAAATGAAGAAGTGTTTACCTTGAGAAATGACTATACTTATGTTTGTGGCCCTACTGTTAGTTTCTTTCTTGACTGACATTGACACTAATACATAGCTAAGTTACATATTTCCAGTGTAACAACATCGTTACTATATATGTGAACTTAGAACTTTCATTGGGACGGCTTACTTAACTGCGTAGTAGCCTATCATGCATACTGTTTTAAATACTTCATAAAATGACATCATCACGTTTTCGTAACCGATAGTGAAAATAAAAAGTTGAAATAAAAAACTAGTGTAGCAAAACGTTTGCAATAGATATACCTGGTATGGAAAACTAAAACTAAAATGATTTAAAATATTTACACATCACATGCTATGTTATGACGTAGCATTTGATTCGGCGAATCTCCCATACTATAACAGGAGTTAGTGTAGAGTTAGTAAAATATCTACATCTAACTTTCTGATCGCGATATGTTAATCGCAAAATATCGATATACAATGTACCTTTCATATTGTACAACCTTATTCTAGCCGTTTTGTTACCTGCTTACTCGGCGATTTTGAATATCCGGAAGTGACCCGCAAGGTGGTCTAATTATAACCTTTGTCAAATTGGCTTAAACGAAAATAGACTCCATTTGTATCGTAGACATTTCTACTCAAAAAAACTACTTTCCGGTGATTAAAAACGTGTTGGCTTCATTGTTTGCAGTCAAAATGTAAAACATGATTCGGAATACCCTAAATGGTAGTAATTGGGCTGTATACAAACAGAATTTAAACTTTGAAAGAACATTTATCAGGTCATACAGGTTTAAAGGATCGAGCTGGTTTATCTTCCGAAATCAAGCGACAATTTTAACAATCACATTATACATTTAACTACTATTACAAACATAGCCAGAGAGAGAGAGAGAGAGAGAGAGAGAGAGAGAGAGAGAGAGAGAAATATAAAGTATCGGTGGTTCATCATTGATATTTTTAGATTGATCTGACCTCTCCAGTGTGAAGGAATATAATAAGCAAGTTCAAAACTATAAATTCCTTACTTTTGCTTCGTGTTGATCAACTGGGCTCGCTGAAAATCAGCCGCCAGACGTTTTACTTCTTCCCAGCCTGCCATAGACTTCTTATAATCCAGGGACACAACCTATACATACCTACCAAGAGTTATCGTTCACGGGAGATTCTTTCCTATGAATTTGCTTAGGTCAAGCAAAGTTGTAACAGCAATTTATATGCTCTGGTCATACATTTTCATAAGCACAATAGAAGTTAAGGTATATTATTATCTATATCCGTGCCTCACACTTTCTTCTTCCTCGACCCCCCCCCCTCCCCCTTACATTTTAAGCAGCAGACGATTAATGTTTAGGAATATGATGGTTGGTTGGTTAGGAATATGATGGTTGGTGTCCTATAGGTACAAACATATGTAGAAAATATTCAATTTCATAGGAATATACTTTCTGTTCAATTTCATTCGAGAGGCCAGCGAGGTCGCAAAACAGCGTTTTTCTATAAAACTAATGTTCTAAGAACTCCTCTTACCTTACATTTCAAGCATTAAGCAAATCATCTTTGGAATACCACTGATATTGATTCGGGATTTTCATCAAACTAACAACTCAACTTTATCACAAAAGGGATGACTTCAGTTTCTCCATCGTTAACTTCCCATATTTATGTAGCAATATCCCATTGTCACATAATTATATGGTGTTTATGTCTGGCAACTAATTCGTTATGCAAGAGCTTGTTCTGTGTATGATCAGATTTTAAATAGAGGCAAGCTAGTGACAAACAATTTAATGTTACAGGAATTTCAACAGTCTCGTTTAAATCAGTATTTCGCAAATTCTATTCTCGTTATGACGATCTAGTTTGCCATTAGATCACTGTCATCGGGTGAAATGATGTCTGATGTGTTCCATACCAATTGTAAGGCCGTTCTTTACATACTGATTTTGGCTGCAGTTTACCTGATCGAGTCATAGGGCTCACGGCGGATGTGGCCGGTCGACAGAGGATGCTTACTCTTCTTAAGACACCTGATCCAACCTCTGGTATGTACATGGGTCCGTGTTTGCCCAAATCTTCATTTTGTATTCCTTATAGGAGTTTTGAGATTGATCAGTGTTTGTTATCTTCACCTTTCATAGGAACTTGTTCATCTATAGTACAGTGTGTTGGTGTCTCACCACAGGGTAGTGAAATGTGTCTAGTGTGTCGGGGATCAAAATTGTAGATCTACTGCTGCCGCTGGCTAGCTTACTTGTAGGTGAAATGGTGAGTCGAGTGCGTAAACCTTGCCTTGCCAGTACAAAGCCTATACACTACCAAGACTCCTTTCAATGCCTCCCCGTGGCAATGCACGTCAACTGGAATCTAGTATCTCAGGCTAAATTGAAAGGGGATCTCGGAGCAGCAAGGGCCCCGGAGATGCAGTGTGTAAGCCCACCGGCGTGTGGATATGCCCTAGCACTCATCAGCCTTGTCCCAGCTATGGGTCAAATAGTTCTGCTGCCTTGTGGATACCCATTTATGAGAAAGGCTAAGGGAGAGGTAACCCTAACAGAAACCCTAAGTGCTGAAGTGGGAGGTGGTTGGGCCATAACTGGCGCACTTTAACAGACCACAACACCACGCATTTACAGCCATTATGACACTTGGGATCGCAACTAATCGATATGGTGCTCGCCCTGTGATATCCCACCAGGCAGGTGCAGTGCCGGGCTCCCTACCTCGAAGGAGCCCAACCAATGCTATTGGAGGTACCTTGATTTCGTCTCGTGGAGCCAGGGGACGGTCAAGGAAAGCTACTACATCTATAGTACATTTTTCTTATATATATTTGTGATTGTTATTTTCCCACAAAAAAAAACAAAAAACAAAACAAAACAAATAATAATGATAATAATAATCTTCAGAACAAGACTTAATTGTTTTCTTCTTCAAAGAATGCTAATTTATTATCATAAAGAATGAAGTTGATATTTTGCGTAAGTCTTATCTAAAAACTATTTATAGAAATGATTACACATTAGATAAGACATTGATGTACATTGAGCTCAGTACATCAAGTTTACTTAGAGACTGAGTTATATAAATTTAGAAGCAGAATATGTACGTCTTTTGATAGCATCTAATTTTTTAAATCAAAATTGAGTGAACTTAACTTCCGGTTGAAATGGCGGGGAAGTATAACAGACTATGGTCTTTGTATTCTATCTCTTAGCCCTTAAATTACTTACAAACCCCTGAAAAGACATGCAATTCTCTCTCGTGCAAAGTCTCGAGAACGAGAGTCTGGGGAAATTAGCGCGATTATACGTAAACGACAACATTTCCAGCTTGGGTAGATGGAATTCCAGCAAGTTTTGATTGGATCACTCACAAGGGGTCATTCGGTGCTATACTACAGGAATGACTTTTGCACCCTTCTATTTATTTTTATTCAAAATAATCCCCCCAATGCGATACAATTCAGCTGTACATTTAATTTTAATGAATATATTTGTATTCAACATTATATAATTCAAGTCTTTTAAGAAAAGCCTTCAGATATCGCAGTGTATACTAAACTCAGAAAAATTTCGTTTTTCCATGGGTTTTTTAAAAAGCAAAATGTTTCCTTGTGTGACTTTGCACGTCATGTATATACTGTACATGTGTGTTCAATCTCCAAGATATTCAGATACTGTGAAGATTGGATACAGCAAGGAAAACACTTAGGAAAGGTGGTATTTCTAATCCAACGACAGAGTGAACTTTTAGGGGCGAGTTCAAAAGTTCAATGTCTGATAAAAAACTAAATTCACTTAGTTTTCATCAAGACCCCCACCCCCCACCCCACCCCCTGTAAACGAAATATGATATATTAAAACTAATCCATTAACAAATAAAATCATACGATTTATAACACTCTGTATACCCCTTCTGTTTATTCACAAATTATAAAACTATTAAATGTTCATTAAAATGTAATATTATTTATGTGGTTTTTAAAAAGTCGCTTGTCATTTTTCTTTCCCCACTAAAGTGTAATCGATGTCGGATCATAGAAACTTACAAGAGATTTTGTCTCCCCTCCCCTAACTATATTTGAATTTAGATTTTTATCCGACATAGATCTTTTGATCTCACTCCTTACGAATTAGCGATAGACAGCTTAAATTTACATGTACCACCAACCTGTTTCTTTTAAGTTGTTTTCATTTACCAGTAAAACTGTAATTAGGTTCTAATTTGAAAAAAAAAAACCCACGTGTATGTAACATGTTCATGTAATAGCATAAATCATCACAATAAACGGATAACAGTCTTGATACACGGTGGGGCATTTCTTAGAGGGGCGGGGGAGGGGTACAAGAAAACAAATTAAGCTTACTTCTTTGACAGTAACAGACAATGCCACAGTTTTCACAACCTTTTCAAGTCATATTAGTGTATGTATAGCGTGAGGTGGGGTAAATAGGATTCCCCTGGAACTAGTTCTTAATCAGATACCAACTTACCCCCACCCCCGAAAGAAGAGAAAAATATCATCAAAGCTAATTTATTGGAGGAAAATCGTATACAAAAATACACTTTATGCAAGAAAAATAGAGTGGAAAAATATATATTTTTCAAAAACATTATGTAAATGAACATATATCATATAAAGAAATGTATAGGAATTGGACATACAAAATATCTAACCAATCAGACACGTATAATCTGAACACTGCTGGAGGCAATATAAGGAACATGCACGAGAAGCAATGATGCAAACTAAATATTGAGCGTACAATATAACTAATCGTTTGGCTCATCTTCTGTCCATAATGCACTTCTATTTTTTTTTATTGGATTACGGACAGTCACTAACGTAACATTCGAACGGTGGTTTAATAATTCATAAATATAATTTAATCCGCCATCTGAAGACCGTAGAGATTTAATGCACTCAGCGCTGAGCAAAACTTCATATACCCACAGTGCATTCACAATGGTTACCTTACCTAAAAGTATTACGATGAAAGATATGATATACATTGTGCACCTGTAACAAGTCAGATACAGGTGTTCTACTAAACATACTAGAATAACAAAAACGCTCAAGTTCAAACGCATGATCACCTACTTTACATAAGCGTATGTACGCGAGGTTTTTTCTTCTTCTTTCTATAAGAACAAAAATCTAGGACTAACAGATAGCGGTCTGTGTACACTTATGTTGAGTATACTTCTGTACGTTCATATTCTTCTTATATATGTTTTGTTTTTCTTTTTCAGTTCGGTTAGGTGCAAGCTACAGTGTAGATATTGTTATCTCTAACGGTACGTGTATACATTTGCATGCATAAAAAAATAACTATCAATTACCAACTGTTAGTTAAAAACTCTCTATTCAAGCCTAGCATGTATACACAAGGGAAAATATCACACACATGGCACCTATGCGCCCGCTGGAAAAATTGCTGGGAAATGCACAGAGCAAGTAGACCATCTTTCAACTTGATCATACGAGAATCAAGCTTCCGCGGTAAGAGGGGCGTTGTCTACGGAGGAGTATTGCACGTGGCTCTCTCGCGTTAAGGATTTCCTGACGCCATGTGCAAATGATGTCAGACGGTTTCTGTAGAGTACTAAGGCTGCAATCAAGGCCACGGCGATTATGACGAACAAAACAATCATGACCACTACTCCAGGCTGAACGGAGTCGTCTGTCTTGCAGGCCATTTCTGCATCCGACAGGTGGAAGATGGTTTTATTGAAATTCGCCCCGTCATGACACCTATACTTTTCCCTCCCCATTAAATGAACTTTCGTGGTGTCTATCCATGCCTTGAATGGTTTAATATTGCAGTCACATGACCATTGTTGATACAGAAGGTTTACGGTCAAGTTAACTCTTTTGTTAGAGGATGTCATAAAATCAAATACATCCATGCTTCGCTTGTCCAGCGTGGAGAGGGCGTTATGTGATAAGTCTATTTTTTCCAACTGTTTAGACTTCTGAAAACAGTCAGTAAACTCCAGTCTGTACAGGCTATTTCCTTGCAAGTTTATATGCTTCAAGCTGTCCATGGTACACAGAGCTTTCCCAAATGCAGTAGGTACAAATTGCATGTCATTGTAACCGAGCCGCAGTGTTTCCAGCTTGGTAAGGCTGCTGTTATTCAGTACTCGTCCGAGGCGTATAATGTGGAGACCTGCTGACGACACAGTAAACGTGGATGTAAAGTCCAGTTCCACTAAATTGGGTAAATTATTCAAGTATCCAGCATGTTGTACGTCGTTTTCAAGGGACCATCTATTTCTATCTAGGAAAAGTTTTTGTAAATTCGGCATGCAGTGGAATGTCTTGCCGTGGATTTTGGTAATGTTGTTATTCGACAGTACCAGTTTTGTCAACTTGTTTAACTTGGCACTGGAGTTGGAGGCACAATCACTGAACGCATTGGCCGGTAATTCGCTGAAATTGCCGTTCGTGATATGGATTTCCGTTAAGTCCCCTGTAATGGTATCTTTCAAATACATATCAATAAAAGTCTGGTTAACTTCACTTCCATTACACCACAACACATGAGTTACGACTGGCCGACATGGACCGCTAAATACTCCCTTCGTAAACGCACAGACCACCATAATCAGCACATTGTATACAACCCGATAGGTGTGGTTGCCCATGATTGTAGATAAATCTGAATACACGATAACAGTGGCAGATATAGATATTCCAATATGTATACACAGACGTCCAAAACCTTCTGTAAAAGACAAACTCTCAATTCTTGAGTCCACTTAAAAGTTCAATGAATGTCGATACCTGCGTGAAAAAGCCAACCAACCAGACATGCCTAACAGGTACGACACGATCTCAGGTATGTTTACCTTTGGAGAGCGATTAATCGGTTTAGCATGGAATCGTCATCCGGGGTTCGTAGTGGTGGGTTGACTAAACCCACTTTCTGTCATCTGTAGAGCAAAAACGGCAGCTTCGATCTCGCACTGCGGGATTCTAATAACTGCACAGTTCAGAACGAATACACACATGATCACGAAGTACATATGTGTAATTGTGCGGTTTTCAGATCGATACTCCAGTGCACATTATAATTTCTAGCTTACAAATTACACTCTATAGCTGGATAATGTTTAAAGTAACACGTGTTTAAGTCAGCACACATATGTACATGCACCATCTCACTCTTTGTTTTCTTTTGCAAGTCAGCAGGGTTTTTTTTTAATTGATTGTGAATTAGGATACTCGTTTCGGAGTAGGGCGGTCCAGGATTCGATTTCGGCGAAAAATTACACGTGTAACATAGTCCTGAGTAATGTATTATTTATTTATTTTATGAAGAGGCATACAATGATATCTTATTCCAAAAGTACAAGTTTACATATAATTTTAAAGATAGATGTATAGGGTGTAAGATTGGGAAGAAAGAAAGTGATTTCACAGTGCACTTTCAATGGAGCAATACTATAAAGACTTTAGTGAAATTAAAAAACTTGTTGCATAACAAACCATAATTGCCAGAAAGTATTGAACTCATTAAGTTAATGGTCACTGTCACATAGGTGTATTGTTGATATTTGTGATACTTTAGGTGGAAACCTGGGACAGAATGTGGGTTGCTCTGGGTAATTATCCGAATGGGGCCATAATTATTCAATGATGGACCCAATAATAATTAACAGAAAGGATTTAGCATTGCGTATTTAATTCTGCATCCTCTTGTTAAAACTAGTGCAAAAAGGATAACATAATTCACATTTTTATCTTCTTTTTTTTTTTTTTTTTTTTTTACCTTTGATATCTCTACAAATTTGACAGTCATTCCTTCGTGAATGCATTGCAGAACTACTTTGTGAACAATGCGTGTATGAATCTTTATAAAAATAGTACCACTGATTTTCACATTATAAGCGTGACATAATAGACTTACACCGTCTGACGAGAAGAAACATATAATTGATCAACGATTGGCTGGAATTTTGACAGAAATATACATGTAAGTAAAATGTAAAATAAAAAATAAATTTCATTAAAAAAAAAAAAAAAAATACACGAGGGTATGAACTGCGACGCTTCACACCGGCAAACTTCACTGTAATTAAAAGATTTATCTAGCGCCCTATCAACATTAGTTCTCTAAAGCGCTTTACAAATGTGAGAGAAAAGATCATATAAAATCGATGTGAACATACTTGCGAATAAAATATTCATAGTGTCAGAATTAAAATACATATAGTTATTATTATCAATATATAGCACCTAGAATGTTATGATATAATTACCCTGATAACATATTTATAAAACGATTTAAAACAACCCTTATTATCATTATTATGCATATATATTAGTTTTATATGTATATCGCATTTTGCTATGTGCATGTTTACCCCGATTTTAAACAAGCGCATCATTCTTGGCTGTAATTTTGAAGTCATTTAAGTACTAAATTCGACACATAGATATTTCATAACACGTTCCTTCCAAACTAACATGTCTATACCTCTGCAAATGTCCCGTGGGGATCCGGGTTAGAATAGGTCCTCAGTACCCCTTGCTTGTTGTAAGAGGCGACTAAATGAGGCGGTCCTTCGGATGAGATCGCAAAAAAACCGAGGTCCCTTGTCACAGCAGATAAACATAATATAATATCTTATATAAGTTGTTATTGGAGATGTCTCCATATGAGTGAAATATTCTCGAGAGGGTCGTTGAACAATATTCAATCATCAACCAATCACATGCAAAGTAAGATGTATCGGTGGATTCCAATGTTTGATAACTTAGTATTGATTTGCAAGAATGTGCATGTAAGCTTGAATTTTAGACAATGATTTAGTTTAACTTCTCTTCCAGTTCCTCCCCCCTCCTCCTCGAAAATTAATGAGCATCAATTCAATTTGTACACGCCTTTATAAAGTATATCTATACTCATAAATATCTTCACATCGACCATATTGAAGAAGAGCATTGTGTTTGTATCAGAGGAAAAAAAACCAACAACCAAAACAACCCCCCCCCCCAAAAAAAAACCCAACCGTTGAACAAAAAACAACAAAAAAACCAAAAAACGAAACCCCTACTAATATTAATAATATTTTTTAAAAACAACAACAATGATAATAGATATTTAAAAAAAAAAACTATACCAAACAAAAACAAATAAAGAATTTTTCATGCAATGATGTATCAGACTCAATCGATACACATGTACATAAAAAAAATATGAAAATTGAACTTTGTAAAAAAAAAAAAAAAAAAAAAAGAAGAAGACTGCTGCACAACATCTTTCAAATCATATGATTGATTAAATCACCCAATTTGTCCCTTTATATATTACATGCATGTATAGGAGGCGAATGACTAGTTATCTCCAACTGGGTTAATACTACTCAGGTAGCGAATAGACCAGGCACCTTTATTTAAACGACTAGAAGAAATAGAAAGAGATTAAAAACTAAGTTATTAGATTTTAATTTGAAAATTCAAGTTCTTACACATAAATGATATTAATTTAGTTGTATTTAATAATAATTTTCCTTGAGTGCTTGAATATTTCATAATTTTGTCCAATCGGAGATCACTGTGCTGAATGCCCGTACATATTTTGGAGTATGGTTACGTTCGTATATTGTCCTGGGTGAAATAAGACATTGGTTGAATTATTGGAACCATTTGAAAAGGTAGGTCATCTTCAATTTGTTCAACTGATACAGTTTTACTGCGTGTCATTAAGTAACTACAATGAAAATGCACACATCCAAGAACCGTCTGCATGGAATCTTCAGACAAGGAGGTGCAATCGGTGGCCATTTTGGAAATTTCTTCCTTCCCGCACAAAAGATTTCTTCGTTAATGTAGGAGCTAGACGATCAAAATCTATTGAATAACAAAACCAAAAAAAGTTGACGTAACTTAAACAGTTCTTAAAGTATTCTGAATTATGTAAACTGATGTAGACTGTTGAATAGACTGAGAGCATCTTATTTGACAGTTGCTGACTTAGCACGGAAGTCGTGGAATTTTTATCTGTATTTGAGAGTAATAAACTGTTGTTTGGTAGTGTGTGTGTGTTGCTGTTGAAATTACAAAGATTGTCGTCACTAAGTACTGAATAATCTCATAAAGATTCAAAGGGGTTGAGGATGAAATCATCACCTGGTAGGCTGCTTAAAAAAAAGATTTTTCTGTCTGAGAGAAGTGGTCTACAGTTCAGCTGTACAATAATGTAATATTAAAGATGGGAACACTTCCCCTATAGCGAGATCTTCTTGCAAATAGTTGAATACGCGTTTATGCCTCTTTAGCGATAGTAAATATATCCCATGCAACTGAGTATAACTGCCGCGGTGGTCTAGAGGTTAGAGTATTCACACCGAATGCGGAAGGTCGGGGTTCGAATCCCGGCCTTGACAGACCTAAGTCGTTAAAACGGTTAGTGACAGTTCCATTGCCAAATGCTCAGCATGAGGCATGAATGTCATGGGTCCTCGGAGATTACTTTAAAAATGGATGTCCTATGTCGGTGTCGCAATAGGTGTGGCACGCTAAAGATCCCTCACTGCTCAATGGCCGTAAGCGCCAAGCAAAGGCCTAAATTTGAAGTCCTTCACCGGTCTTGGTAACGTCTCCATATGAGTGAAAATTTTTCGAGAGACATTAAACAATATATAATTAATCAATTGTGTAAAACATGCAAGGAATATTTATTTGTGTTTTATATGAAAAAAGAAGATGCTTATGTTAAAAGGTCCGATACTACCGCAATGGATTTCAGCCTCCTTAGGACTGAAACGATAATATGCCCCCTTCACGATACAATACATATTGCAATACGTATGCCACGATTCAATTCGATTACAGAAGAACAATTTAATTACCAATATTATATCATAATTTTAAAAGCAAAATGTTTCCCACCTACTAAACGTTAAGATGCCTGCTGGCTGTTTAGTTTAAACTGATAAAGTTCATTATTGTTTTCGTCAGACTCAAGGCAAACAACTATCTGTGAATGTTATTTGATGTTATTTTTAAATTGTCCCTCATGCAGGTAAAATATTCAGTGCAAGACAAGTCTGATGTCTTTTACTGAACCCATTTGTAATAAACGTATCGAACCGAAAATCGAGGCATTGAATCGACCATTTATATGAACAGTATATATATATATTTCGGTGAATCGTTTTAGCCCTACTCCTTCTCTTAATCAGCAACGTTGATATGAAATTTCTTGACTGTTATCAATTCTTTAAAGGTAATTCATGCCATGTTGAGCGTGTGTCGCACTTCTTCAGCATTATACACAGGATTTGTTATTATTTTCAATGAAGACATCAAAACACCTGTTTATGGACTAATGTTTATATTCTTCTTAAAGAGGGATAATCGAGTTTTAGCAAGAATATCTCACTATAGGGAAAGTGTTCCCATCCTGTAGAAATGTACCTCTAATACATTATGATATTGGAGAATTCATCAACTAGGAACTGCACAAGTAAAAAACCCTCGATTTCAAAGAACAGTATATGTCACTGTAGTAGTAGTTAGGGCTATATGGACCGTGGATATCGGCCTGGATAGCTCAGTGGTAGAGCACTTTGCTGATAATGCATGCAAGGGTTCCGGGTTTGATTCTTGGTCCATCCACAAATTATCTCCTTTGCTATACACAGTGCTCCCACAATATAGTGCCCCCCATTATAATGCCACCCCACTTATTGCCCGAAAATCGTATAGAACAGATTTCTTCCCATATCATAATCTACACCCCATTATAATGCTAACCCTGCATAATGCCATATGCCACTGATTTTAACAAACAAATGATCAAATTTTATAGGGTTTTACCCTCGATAATAATGCCAATTGCCTAACACTTATCTGTAATTACACTCATATTTTGAGAGCAATGCTGTGGCAGACTGGACAAGGTATTCAGGTTGGTAGCTAGGTTAATTAATTAATTGCTGAATTAAACTTAAGATTATCAAAATGTTTATACAGAATGGAGCCCAAATAAATTTACAGAATTGAATATTTTTTTTGAATTGTCAGTAATTGTGAATTTGTTATTGTGATTTATTGACCAAATTCATCTTGAACAAAACTTGGCAATATATCGAGGGAGCACTATACAGTTGGTGCCAATTACCACCCCTGGACTTGCAGATGAAAGACCTGCCAGGGACAAAAGAATCTTGAGTTGTGTCTTCCCAGCTTAATTTGACAGAGATTTATCTTAGTTCTTTTTACTACCGGTAAAAAGTACTTTTCCCCATTTGACAACAATTGAATATATCCCCCTTCCACAGATAAAAAATTCCCTTTAATTGTAGAAACTACACAAAATTGTATGAAAATTATAACAAAAATCATTTTTCTATATTGTAAGTCATTTCTAGTAATTATTAGTGTCTCTTACAATGTAGAAAATATTAGTAATCAATCAATTTATATGCCTGTTTTGAGATATCGTAAACTGAGAATAACACCCCCCCCCACCACCCCACCACCACCACCCTCCTCACCTGGAATCTCATGACTGCTTTTTCAAAAATTCCTTTTATCAAAATATGAAATGGGTAGTAACATCTAAAAGCTGGATAAAACCCTGCTTGAGGACAATTTAAGGAGGGAGGAATGTAGCAGTCAGATGGGTTTGATTACTGGTGGCCAGATAGTGTAATTGGTAGAGCACCTGGCTGGAGATTCAGGGAGCCTATGTTCGAATCCTGGTCTGGTCTGTTGCATTTTCTCCTTTCCGGTTACATTTGGTGCCGTTGACCACCCTGGACTTGCAAGTGAAAGTCCTGCCAGGGGCAAAAGATTCTGGGTTGAATATCAGATTGGGTAGCTCAGTGGTTAGAGCATCTACCTAGTAATGCTGGGGTCTTGGGTTCGATTTCCAAAGATGGAAAGGATTGAAAGCTTGAATCAGGATGCCGTGGTAGTAAATAAGTTATTGGTGAGGAATGTATAGTGGTTAGCCTGACTTGAGGGACAGTGATGATGTACTTAATATCACAGTTTACTACCAGTCTGGGAACTCTGGAACCCTGATGTCCTGTGTAGTCATGCTTGTTACCTAATAACTAGGTGTATAGCAACAAATACTGGCCTGTATACGATATTCTCCTTCTAATAACTAGGTGTATAGCAACAAATACTGACCTGTATACGATATTTTCCTTCTAATAACTAGGTGCATAGCAACAAATACTGCCCTGTATACGATATTGTCCTTCTAATAACTAGGTTTATAGCAACAAATACTGACCTGTGTGGGATATTCTCCTGGTGGCCTGTGTGCGATATTCTCCTTCTGGTCTGTATGCGATATTCTCCTTCTAATAACTAGGTGTATAGCAACAAATACTGGCCTGTATACAATATTGTCCTTCTGGCCTGTATGCGATATTCTCCTTATGACCTGTGTGCGATATTCTCCTGGTGGCCTGTGTGCGATATTCTCCTTCTGGTCTGTATGCGATATTCTCCTTCTAATAACTAGGTGTATAGCAACAAATACTGGCCTGTATGCGATATTCTCCTTATGGCCTGTATGCGATATTCTTCTTCTAATAACTAGGTGTATAGCAACAAATACTGGCCTGTATACAATATTGTCCTTCTGGCCTGTGTGCGATATTTTCCTTCTGGCCTGTGTGCGATCTTCTTCTTCTGGCCTGTGTGCGATATTCTCCTGGTGGCAGTATGTCTGATATTTTACATTGAGCAAGTATTTCAGGAAAACAATGTTTGATTTACTTAACAACAATGTAAATTGATTTCTTTAGTCTAAAACTCTTCAGTGAATTGTAAGTCATTGCACTCTTAATTTCACAAATGTGCATTGAGATCTAGAAGCTAATGAGTATATGCATAGTTTTAACTTTTTCAGCATTTTGGTCCATGGGCCTATTTTTACAGATAAAAAACCCAGTTCTGAATGAATTTTTGTATGACTATTTTCAGTCCTTTAACTGTCAAAATGCCAATATTGAGAGGGTCATCGGGAAGTGTTTCTACGGTAAAACAAAAAGACTCGGAGCAGACTGATGGTCGTAAAACCAGATCCTCAAAATCCCCTTCAACATGTGCATCCTCAATGCTAAAGGAATTCAAAACATCCAGCAAATTGACCAGGGCTGAAATACGATCATCTGCTGCAGCGAGACTGGCTCAACGAAACAAGAATAAATCCGAAAAGGAAACAGGAGCCTCTAAGGATCAGCATATAGGTGAAATAAAGACCGAGAATAAGCCCAGAACCTCGGCATCAACAAAAAAGGGCAGTTCCACCAAATCAAATAAAGTATCAGTAGATGTGGGTATAAAGTCCAACAAGTCAGACGAAAAGGATCAGGATGAGGAGGAAGACAATGAAAATGGTGAGAGATTGTGGATATCGTCAGAGCAGAGAAGCATCGGTATGTCCAACAAAGGCGAGAGAGACAACAAGGAGGATGGGCGTCGGAAGAGGAAACAAAGTCTTGAAGAAAAAGCAGACTCCCAGCAAAACACCCAGCAAGCAAAGAAAAAGAGACAGAAATCCACTTTTTATGAATATGTGTTAGAGGCAGTACCATCAAAGAAACCAAGAAGGGAAGAAAGTGTGGAGCAGGTGGAGGAGAAAATAGATGCCGAATCTGGGGGAAGGAGAAGAAGTAAACGAGGATCCATTCCTAACACCCTGTACTTCAAAAACTTCATAGACCCCTCCAAGAAGATTCCCAGATGTCAGTACCCATTTCATGTTGATTTTAATAGATAAATGTTATGTATAGATGAACTTCGGTATATTGAACACCGATATCTCGAATAGCATGGATATATCAAGGTGATTTTGAAGTCCCAACATCTTATCCTTTAAGTATTTTATCTTCAATATCTCAAATCCTAAGATACCTCGAAGTTTTTTCTCAATCCCATCAAGTTCGAGATAATGAGGTTTGATTGTATATGTACGTATATATCTTAATGCCATAGGAGTGCAACTGTAATTTTATTTTTGATAATATCAGTTTCTGCTGTTGGTTGAAATGGCTCTATTGGTGTGTAGTTTATGTAAGATGCTTTTCTCATTTTCATGAGAAGTTTTTACAACCATAAACAATTTCATACAATGATCAAAGTGAAAGGAATATTTGTATGTAGGTATGATTTGATAGCTTCTTATTCTTACAGTGTCATCAGTCTTTAAATATTGAATATGTTTTTCACTAAACCCAAATATTTTACAGTATCAGATGTGGAGAGCAAGGTCATAGGATCCAGGAACAAACCTGAGGAAGGAAAAGATACAGGTAAAAACATAAAACTTGTAGAATACTGTATAACAAATTTTCATGATTACTTCACCCATTTTACAATTTTATTGCAATAGCTGTAAAAATTATAGATTATTGAATATATTGACTTTTTAATGACAGAAACTAGACCAAAGAAATCGGCAGAGACACTCAAGAAGACCCACGGATTGTGAGTACTTGTCATTATAGAGTTGAATATCGCTGCCCAAGACGTGTACCATGATATATCAATATTTCCACTGTGTGTTGTGATGCACATCCCCTTTTAATTCACTATAATTATATATTGTAAAACCGACATATATGTACAATCCATCTGAAGTAGAAGTTTAAATCTTCAATGTCGTCTACATGTAAAATGGTCTTTACGTGGTGCTTCTTCTTGATCAATTAATGAAATCATGACAAGAACAATTTTATCAAACAAGAATTTATGTCATGACTCTTAAACAACAACAACAACAAACAAACCCACCAGTCTGTGCAGCTCTCAGAATAGAAATTTTGTGTGATTAAAGTGAGAATTCTAATTAATTAATTAGCTATAACTAAAACATTCAGCAAGTAACAAAATTAAAAGAAACATGACATATACAGGGGGATCTGGTAGAAATTTCTTCTATCATGATACAACAAAATTCAATAGCGAATTTTGATGTATCGCTGATTAAATCAACTACTTACATATGTATATCATAAAACCTATTGTCCAGTAAGTTATTCTTAGTTTCATGAAATGAATTATGAAAGTCTGTAAGTCTTCTTCAGAGACTCCCAACTTGGTCCAGTGTTTATAGAAAAATGCATCAGATCAACCCTTGTATAAACATTATTTCCTAAGGAGTAGTAGAGATTTGTACGTGACATCAATTTAAAATCTTGCAGTGAGGCAAGGCCTAGTCTCCAGCAAGACAAAGTAGAGGTGATCAAATGGGAGGTGGAGGAGACAATTGAAGCCGCGGACGATAGCACGGCAACGGAAAACAATTTAACTAGCACTGAGCAGCAGGAAAAACACACGGCAGCTGATGAGGGAGAAAATGAAGAGGGGAGCAAGTCAAACAGTGAGGTCCTAACTGTGAATGAAGATGAGCAGGGTTCCGATAGAGCAGAGTCGTGTGACACAGATAATTTAAACTGCACACTTGAAGAGGATGGACATGATGGAATGAAAATGCAGACAGAATCTGGTGAGTATGATCTAGGTGGCTTTCCTTTAAAACAACAGTTGAGGGAGACACGTGGAATTTTTCTTCCTGCCAAATTTAGTGATATATACAGGAGGTGTTATGAAGGGCAGATAACTCTTGTTTTGATGCATGCAGGTTTGGTTGGTTGTATATATTTAAGGGGGCGTTCGAGAATTTTTCAGTCATATGAAGAGGTCTTCATTACTGGTGAAGGGTTGTAATATTTAGGCCTTATATTCATGGTGCTTATGGCCTTTGAGCAGGGAGAGATCTTTATTGTGCCACAACTGCTGTGACACGGGGCCTTAGTTTTGACAATCTCATGCAAAGGACTGCCCCATTTAGTTGCCTTGTATGACAAGCAAGGGTACTGAAGACCTACTTTAATCCGGATCCCCACGGGATTGCAGGTTTGGTTGACTGATAAGCAGCCAATGCATTCCTGACAAGAGAAAAAAATCCCAATTTTTGTGGCATTGCAGTCAGATAAAACTTTGGCAGACAAAAACTGATGGGAACTGTTGCACACTGTCTTATCTGTAAGATACTCACTGCTTAATGTCTCCATGGACACCTGAAGGAACTGACATCCAGGCCTGGAGACTATAAAACTTTTTTGAACAAGTTTTCATACTCAAACTCCGTGCTCTAAATCATACTCATACTCAAAAGTGAAGGCTATAAAACTTTTATAAAATCATTCTCACACTCAAATGGATTACATGCCCTTTATTTTTCAAGTATGCTTTGGAGTTTGCTAAGAGTTGTACTCTGAACAAACATGGCTGAGATTGAGTATGAGTATGGTAAACGTTTTATAACCTCCAGGCCAGGACACCATGAAAGATAACACTAAATTCATGAAAGAGAAAACAGTCCTATCAATTTGAGGATCTTATATTCATGTAAACTTGTGAGGTTGTGTTGCTGTGAAAATAAGGTTCTTGTGAATTGATTTGTACATATGTTATAGATTCCTTATTGTGTGTGAATAATTGATATTCACATTAAAATGTAAGTAGCTTCTATTGAAGTCAAAAGCAGTAGCATATATTCGTTTATAGCTAAAATACTTTGGAGTAGTGCTCTCAGAATCTGTGTTCTTGCTCATGCTGATGCTGGCGGTTTTGCCAAATTAAGTAATATATTGTGATATACAATGTAAATATTAAACTCTTTCAGAAATCCATAGCGCATTGCAATGAACAAAATGAGAGTTCACAAAAATTGTATCTCCCTGATAAATCTGTTGAGTCAATAAGTTAGAAATAAAGTTTTGTGAAATATTAATGCTTTACAGAAAGTTCTCAGATGTGACATTGTACTTGACTCTTTCACAGAATTCTTTTGATCAAGGGGAGTAAACATGCAACATGTGCAACAAGCATGAAATAATGTACAGCAGTGTCTCGTTTTATTCTATCTCATTGTATTCATTAATTGTATCTTGTTTAATGTCTCACTTGAGAATTTTCACTCATATGGAGACGTCACCAAGACCGGTGAAGGGCTCCAAATATAGGCCTTTGTTCGGCGCTTACAGCCATTTAGCAGTGAGGGTTCTTTAGCGTGCCACACCTACTGTGACACGGGACATCCGTTGTAAGGTCATTTCTGAGGACCCGTGACATTCACACCTGATGCTGAGCATTTGGTGATGGAACTGTCACTACCTGTTTTAACGAGTTAGGTCTGTCGCGGGCGGGATTCGAACTCCGGCCATCTGCATTCTGGGCAAACACTCTAACCTCTAGACCACCGCAGTGGTCCTATCTCATTGTAAAATGAAAATGAAGTTCAATCTATGACACAAAATACTTGTAATCATCAAATACTGATTAGTGGCATTGTCCTAAAAGTCGTGTAAAAAATATTGTAGGTGAGGTAGACAGTTCAACAGAAACACAAGAAGAAGAATCATCCAGTAAAGAAACAGGGAAAGAAGACGTGAACACGGATTTAGAAATAACGAAATTCTCTGTGGTGTATGTCAACAAATTATTACAGTCACAAAAGAACTCGACACATGACAACACAAGCGGGAGAAGTCAAAGACCGGAACAACCGGAGAAAGGCTTCAAGAGTGACGGAGAAGAGACAGCTGGTGTCGTGGAAGTGAACTCTCCACAACAGTGCATTGAAATACAGGGAGTTACCGAAGAAGTTATTGCCCCTGTGATATCAGAGGTAGGGGGAGCATATGCAGAGATAATGGCAATTGGAAGTCGTTATCTTCCCAGAGAAAGACCGGGGAGAATTTGTAAACAAGAAGTAGTAAACCTGGTGGATGAGGAAGGAAACATTTTGACAAGGAATGAACCCGACGGACATAATTTTTCAATTGCATGCACTTCTAAAACTGACCAAGAAGTGGAGGAAGATGTTGCAGGGTCGCAGAGAGCAATGACTGTGGCAATCGTGAAGCCGAAGGAAAAGAGAGAGTCTGTGGAGACATTAGACATGTCAGTTCAAGCAGACGATCTCAGCGAGAGTGAAGATCAAGAAGTATCTACCATAGAAACCAGTTCTGGGATGGAAATGGTGCTGAGTGTAAAGTCCTTTGAAGAAATTCCAAAGACCTCTACCATTATCAAGATGCCAGACGGAAGGTCCTTAACTGTCTCGTCTTCTGATAAAACAGGATTTGCCTTACGATCTCTCCCCAAAATAATGAGTTCCAAACAGAGTGCCTCAGTCGCTAATTCGGATATGAAGAGAATTACCTTGCCTTCCGGAGCGGCAGGTATGAAGATTCGGAATGCTACACCAGAAGTGCTGAACAAAATAAAATCACCTCCAGTTTCCTCCGATGGAGAGGAAGCAGTACAGGATGCTGGGACTAATGCTGAAGCAGTCCCCAAGTCTCACACCATCTGGAATGCTGTGTACAAGTCCCAAGGAATAGGAATGGATAATCAGGAAGTAATTGTAGTATCTCTCCCCGAGGGTCAGGAAGTGAAGCGGACGTTTTCAGTAGCGCAGAAGGTATTTCTGTTTTATTGGGAATGGTGCTATGTAGTGATTGCTCTGAGACATGTCTCTGAAAATTTGTATTACTCTTCAGTTTTGTGCTAACGCAGGGATATTGATAACTTTGTTACATAGTTTATAAGTATGTATAATTACACTCTTGACCATTATATTCTTTAAATTCATTTGACTACCTGTACGGGTTAAGGACTTTTATGGAAATTTGTTTTTGTGAAATGTATTTGATTATTCCAACAAATATAAATTCCATTTCCTAGTTTGTTGGTCATAGTAAATGGATTTTGTCTTATAGAAACAAGAGGAAGTGGCTTATGAGAGAAATGCTGACGGAGAATTTGTATGCGGTGTGTGTGACTACAAAACCAGCAGGAAAAGCAACTGGTACAAGCACCGTAAAAAGCACATGGGTAGGTAGTATGTGGCATACTGTGGGAAGGAAGAAGTTGGACGTGGGTTACAGAAATTAATTACTACAATATCAAACATACACATGTATCTATAGTTAAAAACAAAAATGTCATATAGATACTGTGGAATATTTTGATTTTGTAGGGGTTTAATATTCGTGGATACCCTTATTCTACTAAACCGCAACGAAATACACAATTCATATGATGTTGCAAAGTACAGAAATCATATCCACAAAATTAGATTACAACGAAAGAAACATAAAATATTGACTATCCACGAAAATTGTCCCCGTGTATTTAAATGATATCATATATATATGTACATGCAGAATAAAGGGTGAAGATAACGAACATCCATATTATAAAACATATAAAGAATACAAAATATAGAACACGACAAACACAGACCCTGAAAAAAAACAACCACCAGAGGTGGGACCAGGCACTTAGGAGGAGTAAGCATTTCCTAACCGGTCACACAAATTATATGCCTTGTATCTTCATCAGGTAAACAGAGTAATCCTTAATCAAAATCAGTAATCAAAAACAGCCTAATAATTACCGTAATTTGCCAAATATAATACGCAGTTGTGTTTTATATGCACCCCCCTCCCATTTTGGGCCTGAAAGATTTGGGAAATTGCATGGGTGTATGATATACAGCAAAGATTTTGACCAAGTGGTTATCTTAACTTTATACTTTGTGGTAATTTTCACTGAATATTTTTGTGTAAATAATGAATTCGAAACAAAGAATAAGAATTTGCAAACTGAGCTGGTATATTTTTGAGATAACAGTCATCCTGATTTTCTAGATAGCAGTAATCTCCCTTGAATATCTTTCGGTATTTAAAATACCTGGGTAATCATCATGTTATTTTGGCAAAGCATGAGATTTTGTAGAATTGAAGGTTTAACAGACACAATATTTTCTTTGTTGAAACTTAAAATCAATTCTAGAAATAGTCGTAAAAATAAAATCAAAATATTAAACTAGCATTTAATTTGTTGTAATAAACACACCACTAGTGATGTACAAAGGTGCAGAATATCAACCGTCGTTAATTTATAAAAATGATTATGATCCAAGACATTGATAGGTGCTGTAAATAATTAATGCTCTCTCTCTGTGAAAAATGCTTTTGATACGGTAAAGAAATGAAAAACTCAAGCACAACCCTTTGAAATTTTGTGGCATGAAGATCTATGGGTATTTAAGTTATACCGTATCCATACCAGTCGTTTACGGCAAAAGAAAATGTAATAGTGTATTTCGACTCAGGGAAATCGGACAGCATGCGAATTCATTCTGCATGATTTATTTTTTCACTTGATAAAATGTGTGAAAAAAATTTCTTATGTATTACTTTACCCTGAGGGAGTACCCGACAAAATCAAATGACAAACACAGTGTAGTAAACACTAGTGCTGGTCTCTGTCTCATTGTTTCTTTTGCTCAAGAAAAGTTATTTCAAAGTTTTACATCAACATTTCATTAAAAGATATTCATAAACCTTAGAGTAACTATTTTTTTAGTGGGAAATTATTTTTCAACCTAACTTCGTTTATTTTACCACATGGCAAGAAGTTGTGTACTGTACACATGCTAGAATGGTGGCATGTGAGGTGAAAAATATTCAGATCCAATGAATTTTGATTTGGCTTTTCATAATGATTTTATTATTTACATGTACATACTGGAAGTCACATTTTACATTTTCTACAATTTTACGTTTTTGTAGTAATTTTGAGATCGGTTTTTAACTTTTAAATAGATGAATGTGAAAAAGCGTACAGTATCGATGAAGGCTACGTCTCCGATTGAATCATTACTTAGCTGCCAAGTTCCACCAGAAAAAAATGGTCATAAACCTATTGTAGTACATATGCAGTGTATATAATATGCACCCCTTTCTCACATCAAAATTTTTTTTTTTTAAATGTGTATTATATTTGGCAAATCACGGTAGTATGAAACATGATGGACAGCATTCAACTTAATGACAAATTCAACATATATGTGTGTGTGTTAGCCATCGATATACTCCCTCTCTGATGTACATAGATATATCAGACTGCATTCTCTTTGTTCAGTTTGTACTATTTTAGAGTATGTTTGTTCCATGCCATCCTTTAGAATGCATATACTCTACTGATCATCTTCCAGTGATTTTGAAATGCTTTTATATCAAGAGATGTGCACCGTTTCAGGCCAGAAGAGCCACAAGTGTGAGTACTGTAACTACGTGGCGGCCACCAGCAGTAACCTGAAGCGCCACCAGAACATCCACTTAGATGTCCGTGAGCACCAGTGTCTGCAGTGTGGACAAACGTTTCGACAGAAAATTCACCTGGAGCGTCACATCAAGTACAAACACGAGGTGAAATTAACGGCTCACACAGCCGACAATATTTTCCTATTTTTTCAAATATTAAAACAATAGAATGGGCTAAACATTGCAATATTTGGTGAAACTGTTAAGATTTATATACATGCATGAAAATAGCAGTGTGAAATACCTATTTGCTGTGGTTTGATGAATTTTTGTTGGATGCAATTTTCTTGTTTTTAATCTTGCTCAAAACCATGAAATCTAGTATTATGATATTTTCTCTTAAGCTATGGATGTAGAGAAGCTAGCCAAGTAATTGGGTTTCAAGGAACATTTTTATTTTGACAATCCATGAATTCTACTTATGCTAAGGCTAAAGTGTAAATCGTATCTCTAAAATTCATGTTTATTAATTGTAAGAAAAAAATTTTTTTTTACAGGAAAAATCTGTAAAATGTCCTCTTTGTGATTATGTGTGTGCCAATGAAAATCCTGACCTGAAAGTTCATATCAAGAGGCGCCATGTTCCGCAGGAAGATGACGAATCTAAGGATGCCAAGAGCTACACCTGCTCGGAATGCGGACTGATGACCTACAGCAAGAAGGATATGCGTCAGCACATGAAATTCCACAAGAATGGACCAGAATTAAAATTGTTCTGCGAGCAGTGCAGCTTTGTAACAGACTGTGAAAGTCGACTTAAGAGACATATGCTGATTCACTCCCATGAACGACCATTCCAGTGTGGACTGTGCGATTATCGTGGTTCACAAAAAGAGCACGTACTACGCCACATGAAAACTCAGCATCATATCATAGTGGAGAAAAAAAATAAGAAAGGACTCGATATGGAAGATTCCGATTCAAAAGACAGCTCTACTGTCGATAAACAGAATGATAAATCAGATTACAGTAGCCTAGAGAAGATCTTTGCGTGTAATCACTGCTCCATGAAGTTTTCCAAATTAATTAATCTTTACAAACACTTGCATGTACAGCACAAGGAGGTTCTTCCGCACGAGTCGGAGGAATTTCTCTGTGTTGTATGTGACTTCCGAACCTCCAGTAAGAAGAATCTTTTAGTCCATATGCGGAAACACAACCTCCAGGACCAAGTCCCTCCATCCCATGTGTATTCCTGTGTGCTTTGTCGATACATGAACCCTCGAAGACGCAATCTCTTTCAGCACATGAAGAAAAAGCATGGCATTGAGATCGTCATTCGTGATGATGGATCTACAAGTTGTTTTGTGACTGATAGCCTTCCAGCTAATGATGACACTATCAATAACATGTTAACAGTGGGAGACATTGTCACGACAGCAACAGAAGACGCCCCACAGTTGCAGATTATCACGGACGAGGCAAACATTAGCACACAGAGTGTAATCAGCATTGAGGATTTGGCGTATGCTGTGTCCCACCCTAAACCCAATACTCAAATCATGAAGGAGGGTACAGTGAAACCCAGAATTGCCACTGTGGTGAAAGAGCATGAAGCAGCAGAGGCCATTGAAGGACTGCAGGCTCTGGCGGGACAGCCTGGAATTGCTCATTTTCATCTGGATCCACACAAACAAGACAATATGGAGACGGAGGTCATCACCATGGAAACACCAGGAGAGTTTGTTGAAGAGAGGGATGTTGAAAAAGAATCAGGTTATCAAGTAGCCACTGACCAGTTAATGAATTTGTCTACAGGGGACTTTGTTGAAATTAATGGAGAAATGTACAAAGTAGAGATCAGCACAGAAGATAACTCAGAAGCCGCTGAGGAGAGTCCAATAAAGCACATGACACAGATAGAGGCTGGCTTATCTGAGGTTCCGGGATCTAGTACCAATCAGATGGAATTGATAAACCTCACTAACAACCAGATAGAGGTTTCCCTTGTAAAGGATTCTCGAACAGTTGTTGACCAAATGCAAAAAACGCAAATTGATTCCTCCCATGCGACAGGAACTGAACCAGATGATGGCCATAAGCAGGTTTCCCAAGTGAATACATCAAAGAGTAAACTTGAGGTCCCAAGTCAGATAGAATTTGTAGGAACTAAAGCTGATCAATCAGTGGACATGAAGGAAAACTATGTTGAAATCTCTCACACAAAAGAAGAATGTGATGAAGAAAAAGAAGATTTGACAAATGGTAGTCAAGCTGTGACAACATCTGTTGATAAAGATTTAATGCAAGTAGAGGCAACATCAGATCACATTCAGCAAAGTGAAACCACTGCTTCAGATGGAATTGTGACATCAGAAATCCTTGACATTCAAAACAATGGGGCCATTGTTACACATGGAACTTTAACCTCAATTAATCAGGAGCTTGTTGACAAAGTTGAGGATATGGTCAGAGAAGGCAATGCTGTCTCACATCAGATCATGGAAAGTTCACATGTGGTAGAGTTCTCAAGCACGGTCACAGCAGCAACTGGTGATGACAACATCAATCAAATCCCAGAATCAGTTTACCCACAATCCTCAGACACCAATTTCCAACAGGAAGCAGAATCTGTTTATCCACAATCCTCAGACACTGATTTCCAACAGGAAGCAGAATCTGTTTACCCACAATCCTCAGGCACTGATTTCCAACAAGAAGCAGAATCAGTTTACCCACAATCCTCAGACACCGATTTCCAACAGGAAGCAGAATCAAAACCATCTATAGAGATAAGTGATTCAGAAGCCATGGCAACATCCAGTTGAAAGAAAAATCATGATATACATGTACTCGCATTTTTTTGTTGGATGTGATGTTTTATTGATCTTTTTTGAAAATTGAAAGTTAGTTCTTAACTTCTAGTTAACATTGAAAATGGGATATATTTTGTCACACAAGTTTCAAAATGATTTTACTCTAGTATTTGTTATATTCCTGTTTTAAACTATTCTTAATACTTTATATGTGTCTACATCAAGTGAACCTTTGGTAAGAGGAAAATGATATTGTGGAGATTTCAATGCGAGACCCTTGGAGTCCATTGTTTGAGGCCCCGTCCACTGAGCTAGTCAGACTGTTACCTGATATTATTTACATGTGTACTCTTTGATTGTATGAGATAAGAAATTAGAATCTAGATTGTCCTTGAACTCGATTATAAATATTTATTTAGTATTCAAATAATTCTGTCATCTGTTTTTGTTCTGTAAATGTGGATATGTCTGCATGTTCTTAATTTAATATTCATTTCTTTGGCAAACCAGTCTGTGGTTTTAATTATGTGATGTAAGCATCATCAATTCATAAATTGCATTACTACAGAAATATTATGCATGTGGGTAATTCATATGAAAATCTTGTAATCGCGTATTTGTAGTAAATAACCAGCACAGGTAACTTTCTACATTTACAGTGCATGTATGATAACTTTTATCACTTTGTCCACGATGGTACCAATTACATGGCATGCATACTCGTATACATGTATATTACAGAAACTGTATTAAAAGATTAAGCTTGAATTTAAGATTCTGCAAATAGTCTTGCACTAACAACACTTTGTTTTCATATTTTCACCTTGTAATCTTTGCTTTATCAAAACGGAAAGCAAGGACGAGACCGAGATTTTTAGTGGTGACAAAGATTATTGTAATTCCTCAAATATCCAACTGAATGGTGTATGTGGACAGATATGAGATATTTCAAGCTCTGATAAAAGAAGTGCTCATCAAGTAACTGTTGTGTATGTTCTTATTTTGACATTTTTAATATTTTGGTGCATTGGATATGATGTACTATTTATAATAATCATGATTCGGTGCTTGTCCTATGTTGATGATAAAGGAATAGACATTTTCGTAATTTGATTAGCGCAACCAAAAATTAACAATCTTGTTTCAATGCCAAAGATGTTAAAAATATGTATTCTGTTAAAGTAGATTCTTATACGGTATACATTTTTAGTAATGGGTCGTACTACAGTAAAACACTTTTATAATGTACTGGCTTATAGGGCAATATAAAAGAATGGAATTTCTGTATAACAAACTCTTTAATCTGTACGTATAGGGCAATATAATAGAATGGGATTTCTGTACAACATTATACATGTATGTTATACAATGTAACAGTGTTTTACTGTAGTGTCTGTCAACTTCCTCCCTCCCTTCATCTACCCAATATATGTTATAAACTAATCTTAAGTATTTTAAAGTTTGTTATTATAATATTAAAAAGTTTATATTTTCCTTGGTAGTTATATTTTTGACTGATTCTGTCAATAAAGAAAGATTGATTGTATCTTCAACGTCTCTCTTTAGAATTTTTCACTCATATGAATGGAGACGTCAGCAATACTGGTGAAGGGCTTCAAATTAAGGCCTTTGCTTATATGGCCATTGAGCAGTGGGGGTTCTTTAGCATGCCACACCTACTGTGACACGGGACATCCGTTTTTAAGGTCATCTCCACGGACCCATGACATCCACACCTCATACCAAGCGTTTGGCGATGGAAATATCACTACTTGTTTCAACAACTTCGGTCTGTCGTGGCCAGGATCTGAACCCTGACCTACCGCATGCGGGGCGAATGCTCTACCTCTAGACCAACTTTTAGTATATTTGAAATCACAAAACCTTTCTCAAATCTACAACATCGAAACGTATGACTTATACGACCACTCCTCACGATAAGTTTAAGACTAGACTTTTTGACATCATAGATAGTTGCTGCTTCAACAAAAGTGGAAAACAGAAATATTTATATCAAGTGATTAATTCGTACAAAATATTACTATGTTAAACACCTTTCTAATTCCACACGCAAGTAATCTGAAGTTGAAATGAAAAATATTCTGGAGTTCCTCATTGACAATATCTTCGTAGTCTATGGTGATCAGGTCTTTCAACAGTCTGTTGGAATTCCCATGGGCACGAATTGTGCTCCTTTGTTAGCTGACCTGTTTTTATATTCTTATGAAGCAGACTTTATTAACTAATACGTGAGAAGAAAAACTCTCTTGCTATGGCCTTTGACTCGATATTTAAATATATTGACATTTTTTCTGTTAACAATAATCAGTTTCATTCATATTTCAATTCGATATATCCCAGTGAACTCGAGATATATAGGACATCACAGAGTCTTCCACGTTTGCTTCCTTACTTAGATATGCCATTGAAAATAAATATTAATGGCAAACTAATGTCTCAACCTTATGACAAATTGGATGATTTGAGCTTCTACTTAATCCACTTCCCATATTCATGTAGCAATATTCCATTATCACCTGCATATGGTGTTTATATCTCTAAACGAATTAGATACGCAAAAACTTCTGCGTATGACCAATTTTTAAATCGAGGCAGACTACTGATAAACAAGTTGATGTTATAGGGGTTTCAACAGTCTCGTTAAAGTCAGCATTTTGCAAATTCTATGATCATTATAACGATCTAGTTTGTCATGAGGTTAACGACAGGGGATGTTTACTTCTAGTCACCTAATCCCACCTCTTGCATAGCTAAGGGTCCGTGTTTGCCCACCTCTCTATTTCGTATTCCTTACAGGAGTTGTGAGATTGATCACTGTTCGTTATCTTCACCCTTTCTTTCATATCCTTGATAATTGTCACGGATAACCGTGCTAGAATGTGAAAATGATAAAGTCACAGAAAACAATTTACATATTTATTTGGTATACAAATATAAGTTTCTGGTCCCGGTTTTATGGCGTTAAGCGTAAAGTTCCTCAAAGTGTTTCTGGCTTAAACACGGATCCACTACACTGATGACTGCTGTCATACGTGGATATCACACATGTCGATGCTCCCCAGTGTTTGGTTTCGATACTGTGGTTACTTGGTACACGTGTACTTGGTACACACTACAAGGTAGCACCTACGACAATAAAGTCATACTATATAAACTTACACATACACACAGGTTTTCAGCTTGAAACCTTACTTTACATTATCCATGGATATATATATATATCATACAGTTATACATATAAGTTACTTCATATAATAACAAGATACACAAAAACTCCAGCAATGCTATGCATATGAGTTACACAATGTTTCTTACAACGAAACAATTATGGCCAGTACTACACGCCGTAACTTTACAAACAGGACTACATAGTGAACACGTTTTTGAAAAAGGAAACCGGTATTGAAACAAGCACAAAACACAAAGTATGAATAAAGATACTTTGAAGCTTTAGGACCTTTAAACATAGAAAATGCTCTATAAAAATCGTTCCATAAAACTCACCTCAGAACAAGCCGAACACGGGCAACATTTACAACAATGCCAAAGTGTCTACAATAAAGTTATTCTATAATTGATGGCAACATTCTGGTTGAAGCGTGCTCATATCAATGCGTCCTTCTCGCTGGACAACTCAGTTCCTTCTGAGAGCACGGACTGGCGGTTTTAATGCTCCAATAGATTGAGGTTTAATAAAGGGGTATTTACAATTTAAAAGCGGTCACAAGCAGGATAAAGCTACGTTTGATTTGACAAAACAAAACTGAACTAAAATGAACATGCAAATAGATTTTAATGTGACAATAATACAATGATTCCACATAGAACTAAAATAATCAAACTATTGCTTCCATCATAAATGTCCTCCACAGGACTGTGAAGTTGTATTACATTTGATATAAGGAAGTGATCTAGACGGAAATCAAATGAAAGTGGGTCAAGTGGGACTTTCCACAAATGAAAAAAAAAAAAACAAAGTAATATCTAGCAATGGAGTCTCCCAGTTTAACGCCCGAAATGTAATTAACAAATTATATCAAACCAATTATAAACTTAACGAAATTCATTTGAAACTGGCTCGAAAACTACAATTATTTAATTTATCTTATCATACAAGTTTCTACATTATAGCAACTGTATTTTGTCAGTGAAACAGGTATACAACATTTGTCAGAGTCTGTGTTTGTGGGACTATGTTGTGCATTGGAGACCTCACAACAGGTGGCAATGCGAAGAGATGTGGCAGATATTTATGAGATGATAAGCAATAAAGCAAACAAAAGTACCCATGGCATCATGATGTATAGTGGAAGTCAGAGAGAAGGGTTCAGAATGAAGGGATCTGATTGGGATTCCATGTTTTGGATGAACAAACATCCAGTGATCTGGGATTTGTATCAGACCCGGTTTTACAATATACACAGAGAAGCCCTGATTCTCTCCGTCTCTTCTGAAAGTCCACCCGGATTTACTTTACTTCAATTACTGACACCAAGAGCAACAAACAGAGTTATTTCAGCATTAGTCACAATGAATGGTGGACGTTACATATCTAGTTCTAAATACAGAGATATCACATGTTCTGCAGTATCGCTCAACTCTACAGTACATGGCCCATGTGGCAGTGGAGATATAGCAGGAGTAAAATATGACCATGCCCATTGTTTTGTTTGTGACTTTTGGCCTCCGTCTGCCTCCTCATGGAAAGATAGATGTCACACATGGCCCCAGCCACAGGTTGTTAGAGACATAGTCAGATGTGGATGTCACTTTGTAGCAATAGGGCACAAATTAGGAAATCATGAAAGCAATGAATGGAGAATTTCATTTTCTTTGGCAGAACAAAAACTTGTGTACTCAATGAACCACTGTCAATTCTTAACTTACGGTTTGCTGAAATTGTTCTTAAAAGAAGTCATTAACAATGGAGTAGGTGACGATTAGAAATTACTGTGTTCCTATCACATGAAGACAGCAGTTTTTTGGATGATTCAACAAAACACAATACCTAACTGGTGTCCACAGAATCTCCTGAAATGTTTCTGGTATTGCTTTAAACTCATCCTTAATTGGGTTTATGAGGGAGTCTGTCCTAATCTTTTCATTCCAGAAAACAACATGTTTCTCAGTAATATCTATGGTGAAGCACAAAACAGATTATTTGTTAGACTGTTAGGTTTTTATGAAATAGGTTTAGCATCCCTGCTACACAGTCCCTCCCTCAGGTCCTATATTGTAAATGTCCTTTATAACCCCAGACTCAGTGTTTGTACAGATGAACATGCTCTGGTGTCTGAGGTCAACTTTGATAAAGAAATGTTTTTGGAGATATACTGAAACAATGCACCATCGTCTTTAGGACCTGATCACAGTAGAACAGTTGACAGTCTCAGCCCTGACACAGTATCAAGCTGTTGTATTAGAGGCACGTACAGCCTCCCTTCTTCACGGGACTGCTTTTATTTTACAAAACACGTACTGCAGCAGCAGTAAAAGAAGCTGGTGTATATTGCTGACAGAATGTCCTGTCACATGTTGAAACTCACAGCCAAGTTTGGGTGTATTTCTGACAGGTTGTACATTGCAATGTATTATTACAAGACACTCAGATACACAAAAGCTTTGTCTGTGATAGAGATGACAAAGGTCAACTTAGCACAGCCATATGTAATGTATGACAGGACAGTAGACACAGATAGGTATACCGAGGCTGTAGGGGGACAGTCTAGGTCTACAAAGTTAAGACATGCTGTAGCATGGAATATCGAATTAAAGAGCAGAATCATTTATATCAATGAATTAATGACAGAACAGCTGGTTGCCTTACAGAACCATGTAGTGCTTTTTCTTATCCCACCCCTAGTTGTGTTACACATGCTGGAGTTCTTGTGCTACAGACATACTGACACTATGAGAGCACAAACAGCTCTTTATGATCTACACGTTCTAGTTCACCACGATCAGGGGTTGTATATAGCACAAATACTAAAAGATATTTCATGGCAGATCCTAGGCATCTGTCAACAGATCTCGGGCAACCTCCAGTCTGCCCTATACTCCTACCAACAATCACTCAAACAATTTCCCATGCATAGAATACAAAGTGCTACACTAATGAGAATACACGAGCTCTGATAAATCTAGCATCATACATTAGTTAATGCGACTTTCAGAAATGAATCATTGCCAATGATATTTCATTTTTTGACTACGGATAACTCCGTTTACCTGATCAAGATATACGGCGAGTGTGACTGGTCGATGGACAGTGGATGCTTAGTCCTCCTAGGTTTTACGCAAATTATATGGTCATTTTAACGATCTAGTTTGTCAATACAACTTATCAAATGGCCAAATACTGTTTGACGTGTTTCATAGCGATTGTTAGGCGGTTCCTGGCACATTGATTTTGACTACGGATAACTCCGTCTACCTGATCAAGATATAGGGCCCATGGCGGGTGTGACCGGTCGACAGGGGATGCTTACTCCTCCTAGGCACCTGATCTCATCTCTTGTGTGTCCAGGGGTCCATGTTTGCCCAACAATATATTTTGTATTGCTTATAGGATTTGTGAGATTGATCGCTGCTCGTTATCTTAACCTTTCATACATGTATTTTTTTTTTTAGAGAATTAGTTTTGTATATTGTGAAAGGTATCTCTTGTAATAATTTCAATTAAAGTTATATACAAGTTGATATTGGTTACAGAACACAAATCATGGAAAATACGATGTACATTCTGGAACACAAAATATTTCTGCTCTGTACACCGATAACATAAATAAAAATTAATCATATCTGTTTGTTGTTTCTTTCTATTGATATTCTATATGTAATGTTTCTCAAATTCCTTAATATAACTAAAGTTGAGAGAGAGAGAGAGAGAGAGAGAGAGAGAGAGAGACTCGGAAGTTTGAATTGAGATGTATTATTTTATTGTAATCTAGACTAAAATCAAATATTTTGAGTGACAACATCTTCAAAATTGACAATATATAACTATCGATATTCACAACTTAATGCTTATTTTCATATTTATGCATGAAAATAGGTTGAATTTAAGATGTGAACGCTAATAAAGTAGAGTGGCACCCTTTATCAATCACTAACTGTATCCTTGACCTCTGACCCTTAAAGCAATAAGGGTATCCCTGTTTCTACATTAAATCATTGTAGTAAACTTATACGAATACAATGACTAAAGTAAGTGTGATGTTCAAAACATTTTTCCAAGATGCAAGCTCACATACAGTCAGATTACTATATTGCCCGCAACTTTCTGGCAAAAGGATATAAAAAAAAAAAACCATTCAGTTCATCATATTGTCGTCTTGCAAATATATCGTCATTGCTGACAATATGTACATACCTTACATTAAGGTTGATCGATCCTCATGTGATGTCATAGGTTTTTGCAAAAATCTTAATAAATTAAACTTTGCGCTTGATAAAAATATATCTTTCTGAGGAATTTTATTCACTGGATATAATAAAAAAAACCTGGTAAACTATTAATACTGAAAAAGTTTATATTTTTCATAGATAATCAATTATTCATGATTAAAAAACATTGTCAAGGGCAATAACTCCTATGCTGGAATTTCCTCTACTGGATGTCTATTATACATTGGTTTCCCTAATATCCACAATTAATCTATACATATTTATGAATTAGCATTTTTTTTAAACTGTTGATACTTAAATTTTGTTATTTCAACAAGTTTTTATATATCTTTATTATTCTATTTAACGAAAATATGGATTTTCTGATGTTGATGTACATTTCTCTTTTTGTATGTCTGACATCTTTAAAAAGGTGGCGACATATACATTTTCTTTGGTTATTAATTAAATTAAACTATATTGAGTGGAAATTAATAAAGTTTATTTTACTTTTAACCATTAATATTGATAAGTCATATGAGGATGGAACTACCTTAAATATTGTCATTCATCAGCACATGTTATCGCCGACGACAATATGTGGTTAAGACAATGTCGCTGTACAGATTGTCGACAGCTACAATATGTACCTACCCTCACTGTACATATTGTCGTTCATTGGAGTGCGTTGTTGCCGGTCACGAGAGATGTGAAAGGAGCACGAGATTACTACACGCATAATATTATAATATTATAATTATAGAATATTTAGCTCTGGATATGCTTGATGCAAACAGATATTTGGGATTCTTGTGCGATTCCAATACCAATTTTTAATAGAGACTATGGTCAACATTTTGTCTATTTCAGTAAATGATTTTTAAAAAAATTCTGTTTATTCCATAGTGATTTGTTTCATATGGACATAACTACCAAAAAAAAAAAACTTTTACAAAAAAATATTCGACGTATATATCTAATAGTACCGGTATAAAGATACCTTTCACTTCAACATCTGTTCAGTACCAAAATGGTACAGTTGTCTTAACAAACCACTATCTAGTGTCATAAAGATGCTTAAAGCAGGGTTCAATATATGATTCAAGTTCGACACCTCGTCACTTCCACCCTAAAATGAATTTATACCAGTTTGGTAACCCAGTTCGCCAAAATGAACAGCTGTCGATGGGTTCGGATTCATTATCACTAAAATTCATATACATGTAAATATCAAACACAAATAATGTGAAACAATACAAGAGGCCCATAGGTATTATAGGTCGCCTGAGTATTACGTACAGGTATCCCTATGCTCTAGGGCTACGAATTCTAGAAAAACAAATCTTGTTCTACATATTTATGCTATGTTCTAATATTCAGCAACAGTATAAAACAAGATATGTTCTTAAAACTTGTTCGCCCTCGAAAGTGCCTATTCCGATGAAAAGCTTTATATAATATAAAAGTAACAGTCACACGATATGACTAATTTGGATCCGTCCTAGAGGCAAAACCCTGGGGTGGTAAAATTCACTATTCTGGCACATTCTTTCCCCCTTTTTCTAAATGTGTATTTAGTTCTTATACGGCGTCATAATGATATTAGCTCCATCCTAGAACCGTTTAACCCTTACCCACGACGATCATGAAATTTGTAATCTTGGTGAATGATTAAAGAGATTGAGTAATGAGATTGATCACTGTCCGTTATCTTCGCCTTTCATTACCTATACTCCTTTAGTATCAATATCATTAAGAAAGATATTATTTAATTGTTTTACACATATTTTCAATGTACTCGGTAATGATTACCAGGTAAGCAGATACGGGTGACGTCACAGTCCTAGCCAATATCAATGTTTTACTATAGTCAATCAATCTATCAATGTTTTACTGTAGTAAATCAATATTTGAGAGTTTTTAGCATAGCTAATTACAATTGATATATCAAAGATTTTACATGTACATTTGTACTATAAACAAACAATGTATCAGAGATTTACCATTCTAGTAATGTCAATGTACACCAATGTTTTTGCTAGAGTAAATCATTGTAACAAGGTTTTTACCACAGAAAAGTAATGTATCAAATATTTCTTCATCTGTCTTTAAAATGCAAAAATGCAACCTGCAAGTAAATTTCAGCTTTTCTGTCCCAGTGATTCTTAAAAAGATTTTTATATGACCCCACCCTATTTTTGCATATTTGTGATTATCTCCCCTTTGAAAAGGACATGGCCCATCATTTCAACAAACCTGAAAGCCCCTCACCCAAGGATGCTTTTGGCCAAGTTTGGTTGAAATTGCCCCAATGGTTCTGAAGAAGAAGTCGAAAGTGTAAAAAGTTTACAGACAGACGGACGGACAGACGGACAACAGGCGATCAGAAAAGCTCACTTGAGCTTTCAGCTCAGGTGAGCTAAATAGTCTGGAAAACCGATAATTTATGCGATTTT
Source organism: Ostrea edulis (assembly GCF_947568905.1). Lineage (NCBI taxonomy): Eukaryota > Metazoa > Mollusca > Bivalvia > Ostreida > Ostreidae > Ostrea > Ostrea edulis. Next base: position 66,392,493 of record NC_079166.1, on the reverse strand, counting down.
TCTATGTCAAAGAGTCATAACTTAGTAAATAAAATCAACGGACGAAAACCAAATTCGAAATTGATATGTAACTTGTTATGACAAAACAATCCACCAAATGTAAACACCTGCAAGAACAGAGAGAAAAAGTGCGGACTTGATTTGCTGAACTGACGGACAGACAGACAGCCAGACAGACGGACGGAGCGCAAACCTAAAATCCTCTTCGACTTCGTCGGTAGGGGACTAATCAAACTTACATGTACCAACATACCAAAAATCAAAGGCCTAAGAGTTATGGTCCAGACAAACAAATGCACAAAAATTCTATTAATTGACCTTTACATGAAATATTAAAGGTCAGAGGCCATAAAAAATGACACTTGGCATACTGTCTAATTATGGTATACCCATATACCAAATATCAAAGGTCTATGTCGAAAGACAAAAAAGTTATGGCCTACATGTAGCTGGACAAACTTTGTATGCGAAATGGAAGAAGTGGAATAAGAATTCACAATAAAACACTATGTTTCCCTTCTGGGAAGTGAGGACATAACAAGAAGTCTCCAGGCATTTTCGGTCACCTGAGTATCAGTTAAAAGTATAGATCACTAGCCCCAAGGGCTACAAAATCTAGAAAAAATTTCTGTTCTGGATATCTAAGTTAAATTCTGATATTCATAATTTTAAGGTAGCTCACTACACTAAAGCTTATACTCTTTATTACACTAAGTCACAAGATGGTGATTTAAATTCATTGTGAAATTATTTGTATCGATCGATTCATTTTGTCTATCATCGTAGCTCAGTGGTTAAAGCATTGGGCTGTTGAACCGTAGATCTCGAGTTCAGATCCGTCGGGGTCTTTTGTTAATTCATATCTGTTGGAAGTATTTTTTTTTCGAAAATAATGTTTTTATCCAAATGTGCATAGTTTCTGCCTTTTTGGCATATATACTTAATATATATCATCATATCTTTTATGATTAAATCAATACGTACTGAGAAACTATTTCAGGGTGTAGTGAGCCACCTTAAGATAATTCTAATTGCATAAGTCACAGTTTTGATATATCCTTTCCTGCTTTTCCTAATTATGCATTTAGTTTTTATACCATGTCAGCAAATTTAAAGAAGTCTTTCAAATGATAAAGGCAATAATCACTGCAATAATTTTGGTTCTGCACCATTGATCCAAAACCCTTACCGTAGGATCATTAAATCTACAATTATGGTAAAGGACTGTCTTACTCCTTGTAAATATCTATTTAGCTTCAATTTAGCATCAATAGCATTAAAGAAAATATCATTTAAATGTTTTACAAATATACACTATACATTTACCAATTTTGGACCCACCCTGAAATCAGACCCTCTACCCTGGGGATCATGAAATTTTGGTAGAGGCCTCCCTGCTCTACATGATTACACATTTAGTTTTTCTTACAAATGTGTCGCTGTAAAGAGGAAGATTTTTCAAAATTTGTCAATTTTTGGCAGCTTTTGCACCACCCCTAAGGCCCTGGAGGTGCAAGAGTCCTCAAATTTACAATTTATGTCTCACTTGTCCAAAAGATGCTTCATACCAAATTTGAAAGAATTGGAATGGTAGTTACCAAGAAAAAGTTTAAATATGTTGAACTGTTTTCAACAGGGTATTATTTTTAAAAATTGGTCAATTTTTGGAAGTTTTTGCCCCAAACTTAATTGGCCTCAGGAAAGCAGGAGTCTTAAAATTTAAATTGACGTTTGCCAGGTCCCAAAGATGCTTCATAGCAAATTTGAAAAGAATTGGAGCGGTAGTTACATGTATCAAGAAGAAGTTAAAAATGTTTTAAAATTGTTAAATTACGTACAACCTAATGACGACAGACGATAACCCATTGCAATAGGTCACCAGAGTTTACTCAGGTGACATAAAAATCATAAACAAAGAAACACAGAAGATGTATGAAAAACATAGGATTTACAAAACAATGATCCCATATAGAAAGGGAATAATCAAATACTAGTTACTTCTATCATATATATTCCCCACAGAACTGGGAAGTTATACATGTATAAGTTGATATAGATACGTGACCTATAGAATGAAGTGGGAATTTCCACAACTGGAAATACCCACAGTAATACCTAGCAATGGATTCCCCCATTCCAACACCCCAAATGTAAGTAACAAATTATATCATACCAATTATAAATCCACTGAAAGTAATTTAAACTGAAAACTACCATTATTCAATCTATCTTATCATAAGTTTCTTCATTATAGATACTGTATTTATTTTGTCAGTGAAACGGGTATACAACATATGTCAGAGTCTGTATTTGTGGGACTGTCGTACAGTGGGGACCTCACAACAGGTGGTAATGCGGAGATATGTGATAGACATTGTAGAGATGGTGAGGAATAAAGCAATAACAAGGAACCAGAGAATGGCGATGTTGAGTGGAAGTCGCAGAGAAGGATTCAGAATGGAAGGATCTGATATGGATGCAAGGTGAAGATAACGAACAGTGATCAATCTCATAACTCCTACAAGTAATACAAAATAGATAGTTGGGCAAACACGGACCCCTGGACACACCAGAGGTGGGATCAGGTGCCTAGGAGGAGTAAGCATCCCCTGTTGACCGGTCACACCCGCCGTGAGCCCTATATTCTGATCAGGTAAACGGAGTTATCCGTAGTCAAAATCAGTGTGCCAAGAACGGCTTAACAATCGGTATGAAACACGTCAGACAGCATTTGACCCAATGTGAGGTTGTATTGACGAACTAGATCGTTATAACGACCATAGAATTTGCGAAATGCTGACTTCAATCGAGACTGTTGAAATGGATACTATGCATTGGTTTAACAACAAACCAGTGATCTGGGACATATCTCAGACCCAGTTTTACAATGTACACAGACAATCCCTGATTCTCTCCGTTTCTTCTAAAAGTCCACCTGGATTTACTTTTCTTCAATTACTGACACCAAGAGCAAGCAACAGAGTTATCTCAACATTAGTCACAATAAATGGTGGACGTTATATATCTAGTTCTAAATACAGAGATATTACATGTTCTGCTGTATTCCCTAACTCTACAGTACATGGTCCATGTGGCAGTGGAGTTTTCGAAGAATCATTAGAATATGACCATGCCCACTGTTTTGTGTGCGACTTTTGGCCTCCGTCTGCCTCCTCATGGATAAACATGTGTCGCACATGGCCCCAGCCACAGGTTGTTTGGGATATAGTCAGAAGTGGATGTCCCTTTGTAGCAATAGGACACAAATTAGGAAATCATGAAAGCAATGAATGGAGAATTTCATTTTCTCTGGCAGAACAAAAACTTGTGTATTCAATGAACCACTGTCAATTCTTAACCTACGGTTTGCTGAAATTGTTCTTAAAAGAAGTAATTAACAATGGAGTAGGCGAGGATGAGAAATTACTGTGTTCCTATCACATGAAGACAGCAGTTTTCTGGATGATTCAACAAAACACAATACCTAACTGGTGTCCACAGAATCTCCTGAAATGTTTCTGGTACTGCTTTAAACTCATCCTTAAATGGGTGTGAGGGTGTATGTCAGAACTTTTTCATTCCAGAAAACATGTTTCTCAGTAATATTCACGGTGAAGCACAAAACAGATTATTTGTTACTGTTCGATTTTTATGAAATAGGTTTAGCATCCCTGCTACACAGTCCCTCCCTCAGATCCTATATTGTAAATGTCCTTTATAACCCCGGACTCAGTATTTGTACAAATGAACACACTTTGGTATCTGAGGTTGAGTTTGATAAAGAAGTGTTTAGAGAGATATGTTGAAGTAATGCAGTATCCTCGTCAGACTTCTACCTCAGTATGAAGTACCTAAACATAGTAGAACAGTTTACAGTCTCACCCCCGACACAATATCAAGTTGTCATGTTACAGGTACTTACAACCTTTTTCCTTCACAGTGCTGCTTTTACATTACAAAACATGTACACCAGCAGCACTGAAAACAAGATGATGTATATTGCTGACAGAATGTCCTATCACATGTTGAAACTCACAGTCAAGTTTGGATGTATTTCTCACAGGTTGTACATTGCAATGCATTATTACAAGACACTCAGATACACTGAAGCTTTGTCTGTGATAGAGCTGACAAAGGTCAACTTAGCTCAGCCATATGTGATGTACAACTTCACAGTAGACACAGAGAGGTATACCGAGGCTGTAGGGGGACAGTCCCGGTCTTCAAAGTTAAGACATGCTGTAGCATGGAATATCATGTTAGAGAACAGAATCATTTAAATATCAATGAATTAAGGATAATGGAAATCTATTGTACATCCCACCCCTAGTTGTGTTACACATGCTGGAGTTCTTGTGTTACAGACATATTGACACAATGAGAGCACAAACAGCTCTTAATGATCTACAGGTCCTAGTTCACCATGATCAGGGGTGTATGTAGCTGTGGACTTAAGAGACATATCATGACAGATCCTGGGTATTTGTCAACAGATCTCGGGGAACCCCCAGGCTGCTCTATATTCCTACCAACAATCACTCGGACAATTTCCATTCCATAAAATACACAGTGCTGCACTAATGAGAATACATGAACTCAGATAAATATAGTACACTAAAATAGTTCATGTGGCTTTATCTAATGAATTATTACGATGTGACACTTAATCAATCACCAAATTCAAATGTGAGGATTTGAGTTATTCATGTTTTAAACTGTTTGATATGGGTTAGATAATTTGTTAGATTATTTCATTTATGCCTATAATCAGTTCATGTGTACACATGAAATTTCAAATGTCAGTTTGAATTTTTACACATAAATTCCTAAATTTTCACTACAAAACACTAATACATATTATTGTGGTAATTAAGTCAAACATAAATTATTACATCAATCCATATGAAGCCTATAAATGTTTACATCCAAATTCCAAAACTTGAACTAAAATACTCTTTGTTAAAACTACTTTGTTAAGAATTTTGCAAATGAATATAGATTTTCAAATCATAGATGCAGGAATCAGAACGAAACCTGAGAAAAATAAAATCAAGTTAAGAAATATTTTATGCTTTCAACCCATAGTTGCATTACATACATGCATGTATATTTATAATGCAATTCTTTTGTATACTGTGAGAGGTCTCTCATTTATTAATTTCAAAGTTATATGTACAAGTCAATATTGGTTACGGGACAATAATTCCAATGGTATTTATTACAACTATTTTGATTAAACAAAATTAAGCTGAACGAGAGTTTTACCCATCAATAAATCCTAAAATGTGATGTAATCATACTTGCCTGAAAACAAATAACGCAGTGCAGGGGAACTATTTCAAATTGAAATTGTTAATACACTGATTGAATTGGATTTATAAGAATCAAACATTCTTTTTGAAGAATTTATTGATATGTAAACTCCGGACATTTTACTCACAAACTTAACATTAAAGTGCTTCACACTTTTATTTAGTTTGTGAGTAAAATGTCCAGAGTTTACACATCGATAAATTCATCAAAAATAATGTTTAATCCTATAATTATAATTATGGAAATTACAATGTACGTTCTAGGACAGAATATAATTCTGCTCTGTACCTCGGTATTATCAATAACAATTAATCATTTCAGTTCTGTCATTTCTCTCTGGCGATACTCTACATGTAAAGTCTCTCAAATTTCTTAAATGTTTGAAGTTAGAGATAAACAGATATTTTATTGTACCCCTCCCCCTCCCCCGAGATATTTCATTGTAATTAAAATATATTTAATGCATTTAGGTAATTAGTTATGTTTACTGTAAAGGGTTCCTCTTGTAATAATTTCAATCCAAGTTTTATGAACAAGTCGATATTGGTCAATAATACAATGTACATCCTGGAAAAAGACATTTCTGCTCTATACCCCGGTACTAACAATAAAGATTTATCATATCTATTGTGTTATTTCTCTCTGTTGATACTCTATATGTAAAGTCTCTCAAATTCCTTGAAATAACTTAAAAGTTGGAAACGAGAGATAAAGAGATATTTTATTGTAATTAAAAAAAGAGATTTAAGATATATTTCATTGGAATTGAAAAACAGAGATAAACAATACACATATAAAGTTCTGAAGAGTGGCTGAAATTAAAATATGTTGAGTAAAAAGAAAATTAACAATAGAATTATCTATGGCAACAATTGGAGGCTATTTCTAAATTTATGCATGAAAATGGACTGAATTTGAAATGTGAACCCTAGCAAAATAGTGATACGCTCTACATTTTGTCAAAAACATGTTACAACCAATCCCTGACTGTGTCCTTGACCTCTGATCTAGAACTCAATAATGTTTTCCCTCTTTCAACATGAAATCATTGTAGTAAACTTGTATGAAACCAATATCTGAAATTGTACTTTACGTATAGTGTCCAAAACATTTCCCCAGATGTTATCAAGAAGAAGTTAAAACTATTAAATTATTAGGACATTTAATCACTTGATCAAAATATTCAAGTGATTTATTGTTGAAAAAGGGAGACCCTTATTAATATCTAGGTCAGAGGTCAAGGTCACAGTTGATTGACTGTAACATGTTTTTGACAAAATGTAAAGAGTGTCATTCTAGTTTTACCAAACACTAAAATGGCCATCTGAAATATTACTTTACATATCATGTCCAAAACATTTCCCAAAATGTTATCAAGAAGTTAAAAATATTAAATTATTAAGACATTTAATCACTTGACCAAAATATTCAAGTGATTTATTGTTGAAAAAGGGAGACCCTTATTGATTTCTAGGTCAGAGGTCAAGGACACAGCTGGTGATTGATGGTAACATGTTTTTGACAAAATGTAAAGTGTCACTCTAGTTTTAGTAAACACCAAAATGGTCCGGCCCATTCCCATACCAAAATCCCCCTATCCCAGTGATCATGTAATTTACAGTTTTGGTAAAGGATTACCTGCGTATTCTAATATTCCATTTAGTTTCAATTCAGCATCAATAACACTAATATAAAGATGTTAGTTAAAATTTAAGGTTTTACACATGCAGTCATAAACATTATATTACAAAGTTAATTCCAACCCTAGAGTCAGAACGTCCTGCTCTATATATCACTCATAATGAATTTAGATTTTCTTTCAGATGTGCAGTTGTAGAGAAGATGAATTTTAAAAATTAATCGCTTTTTGCCCCACCCCTGAATTCGAAAAGAATTAGAATGGTAATTATCAAGTAATTAAATACATTCAATTGCTAACACGTTTAATCTCTGACCATTTTGGTCTCGCCCTGATACAAAAAACACCACCGCTTGGATTATGTAATTTACTATTTGATAGAAGACTACCTGCTCTTTGTAATTTAGTATAAAACTAAATGGCACTTACAAAGACGTTCTTTAAATGTTTTACGCATAAACATATACCATTTTTGGCCCCATCCTGGAGTCAGAACCTTTGCCCTGGGAATAATGAAATTTACAATTTTGGTAGAGGCCTTCCTGCCCTACATCACTATGCATTTTTAATATTTGGCAGTTTTTGTCTAGCCCATTAGATCCCGGAGGTGAAGGGGTCTTGAAATTTACAATGGATGTCCCTCTTGTTCCAAAGCATCGTCGCAAACCACGGTTTTGAGTCCATACACGCTCCCTCGTATAGTGATGATGGAGAGAATCGATTAGAAGGACACGTGGGTAACTGACGGTGGTTCCAAAGATGCTTCAAGCCAAAATTGAAAAGAATTGGAATATGGTAGTTATCAAAATGTTAAAAATGTTTAATTGTTAATACAAGACGGACAACTGACAACGACGAACACTGATGAACTTTGGCGAAATAAAAAATTTGAAGGCTCATAACTTAGTAACTACAAAGCGATAAATCTAAAATTTGAAATGGGTATTCCTTTGCCTAATTCAAGTATTATGTATAAAATTAATGAAAATCTTCTCAAGAAACTCAAGTTTTTGTGTGCCATAGAAAGTGCTGATGGACTGGCGGACAGAGTGATTACTATACAGTATCATTCATATAGGGCGGGGTCCTAATGATGTCACTAGATGATCAAACTCAACATTAAAATCATTCTTACTTTGAATTAGTTTGTCACCGAGACTTGGCTGCTGACATGATATGTCATAATAGTCGACAAATGCAATACTTCTGTCTATACATTTTTCCTTGTGTGTTCATACTTATAAGCAGGTGCACACCGACAGTACATTTCCAAACTAGCTGCCTCCAGCACCTGACCGAATTATGTATTTTCTATAAAATCTTATCATATGTGAAATTCAGTCAATGAGAGATCACAATGACCCTGGAATGAATCTAATTAGACAAACAACTACTTGACTACAGACCGGTAGCAGAATAATAACTATTTTTGACATTCCTACTGGTATTTCTTTTATTATTATTCTTTCTTTCTTCTTCTTTTTTTTTTTTTTTTTTTTTTTTTTTTTTACAAAATAATGCTTATCAAAAATATTCATTTTAAAGCCATGTTTATCCATTTAATGCAGTTTCACCCTCATGTGACGTCATAAGATTTCACAAAGTCAATGATTTAATAGATTTACACATGACAAGAACATGAATTTTGATGGAGTCTTTTTCAATAGTTATTGATGAAAACTTGTAAAGGAAGTTGGCTCCTAAGCTTTTGAGCACTACTGCGCAGGATGCTACATCTGTACAACTAAGTATTTACTGGTTCAATACTGATCCCATTGGTGCAGACATATTACACATCTATTGCTGAACCCTATCCAGTTGAAAATGTTTGTGTCAATTCAAATTTTGAAAGGGTTTTACAACGATTATATTTTGTGGCGGAAGGATTGATTAACCAAAAAGTTCTAAATCTGCATGATATTACAGTTTCTGTTTCATCCTAAACTTAAACTTGACCTGCATAAACATATATACGGTAGTTTTCTTGATAATGAGTCCAGATCACTCACATCTGACTGGAATAACTTAATAATAGCTTAATTGAAAATAAGACATTGCAGTTGTTTTGAACATATTTTATTGTATATACATGTACTATATACAAAATGATTAGAAACAAGTTCTTGCAACTTACGAGTTCTTCTCCTTATAATATTCAAATACATTATTTGTATTTGTGCCTTTAGTCTCAACATGTTCACACAGTGGAAACTCACAATCTGAAGATGATATTGGCACAACTTGTACATGTTAAACATAAACACTGATGAAGACATGGTTTTTCTATCTTGGATCTTTAGAGACATCCATGAACGGTATTTTCAATAAATTCAAATCATCCATACAGTTTTCATGAATTGTTTCTCTGATATTTCAGTATGTTACGACCTGTAATTTTCAGTGAGAAATATCTCCATGCTCTCCATATAACATTGCAGTTCGCATGCACTAGGTTTGAAGTAAAATTTGATACCAGGCCATAAATCAGAACCTGCGGTGGATGCATTCCTGCTATTTCAAAAATTATCATTACTTCTGCAGAACCACTTACAGGACTACTGTCATGAATGAAAGGTGAAAATAACGAACAGTGATCAATCTCATAACTCCTACAAGCAATACAAAATAGATAGTTGGGCAAACACGGACCCCTGGACACACCAGAGGTGGGATCAGGTGCCTAGGAGGAGTAAGCATCTCCTGTTGACCGGTCACACCCGCCGTGAGCCCTATATCTTGATGAGGTAAACGGAGTTATCCGCAGTCAAAATCAGTGTGTCAAGCATGGCTTAACAATCGGTATGAAACACGTCAGACAGCATTTGACCCAATGATAGGTTGTATTGACGAACTAGATCCTTATAACGACCATAGAATTTGTGAAATGCTGACTTCAATCGAGACTGTTGAAACCCCTGTACCATCAACTTGTTTGTCAGTAGCTTACCTCGATTTAAAAACTGACTATACGCAGAACAAGCTCTTGCATATCGGATCAGTTGAGATATATAAACACCATATTCAGGTGATAATGGAATATTGCTACATAAATATGGGAAGTTGACGATGGAGCTGAAATCATCTCGTTTGTCATCCAGTTGAGTTGTCAGTTTGCCGTTAATGTCTACTTTCAATAAAATATCTAAGTATGAAGCAGAAGTGGACGACTCTGTGGTGTCCTTTAGTTCGAGCTCACAGGGATATATCAAATCGACATATGAATGAACGTTATTATTGTTAATAGACAAAACGTCATCGATATATCTAAATGTCGAATTAAAGGCCACAGCGAGAGATTTTTTCTTCTCACGTAGTTTTTGAATAAATTCTGCTTCATATGAATATAGAAACAGGTCAGCTAACAAAGGAGCACAATTCGTGCCCATGGGAATTCCAACTGACTGTTGGAAGACCTGATCACCAAAGACCACGAAGCTATACGTTTTCATTGACTTGATGCTGGTGTGCATGTGAAGTCTTTAAATTGTCTTGGTCTATCAAAAGTTATTGGCGTCATTCTGGAAGTCATGTACGTAACACTAGATATATCGAGTATGGAGACTGGTTAGTGAGTAGTTGTGGTACCACAAGGGGAATATTTGTACCCATTATAATGACTTTAGTGAGTAGTTGTGGTACCACAAGGGGAATATTTGTACCCACTATAATGACTTTAGTGAGTAGTTGTGGTACCACAAGGGGAATATTTGTACCCACTATAATGACTATTCAGTGAGTAGTTGTGGTACTACAAGGGGAATATTTGTACCCACTATAATGACTATTCACTATGACAATTGGAGAATACTGGTACTCAGTACAATGACTGGTACATTAGAGCGTAGTTCTGGAGATTAAAGTGTATATTGTATGCAAACAGCACACACAAACACACACATATATATAGACTCACGATGGATATCCATAGGAAGCAAAAATTTATGGATTATTGAAAATGGATACGTTATCACAATTCAGCCACCTGAGGTGTGATGGTGTATTTTGATCTTATACACTTCTCCCCCCAATGAAAAAAATAGATGCTGTGCCGGCACCCTGCGTCACAGTACAGACACTGAGAATTTGCGTACTTGGAAAGTACTGGGTCCGTCTAGCTTTAGCTTCCGGTACCTGCAGACCATATCACGATATAAAGATAGAGGCGAATATGATATTTCAACAATTTATTACACATAAAACTAAACTAAATTGCATCAAACTTCCATAATATAGACATCATATGGCCGTTCTCTATAAAAAGAATAAGGATGGATGTTTCGGGGGGAATCGGAGGATTTGGTGAAATTTGGTGGAAAGTGAATAAATATTCCCCAAATCATGAAATATAAATTTCTCACATCTTAAACTGTGATTTGATTAGTTTCAACCTAACTTTGATTCATAACTTCAGTGTTTTATCACTATTATCACCAAAAATCAACACTTGGTGGAATCTTGAGTTGGAGGAACACTGGTCTAATCAATAAATATATCTAACACATAATATTAGAACTTATAAAATCTTCTCATTAAATTTGTCTTAACAAATTTTCTTACATTTTTCCTTTCCATCTTCTCTAAATAAATTTCTTCTCTCTGATTTTTTTGGCTCTTCCCTCAAATGCTGGGATACAATCTCCGCCAAATAATTCACTGTTGCCTGGTTTTATACTAACCGCGTCCTAAACTACCAGGAGGCGCTCGGTTATTTTCAGCCAATCAGAACGCTGAATCGTATTCCGTGCGTTGCGGTCCATGCAGACGAATGGAGGAGTTTGTAAATGAAACTAAGTAAATGTTTGTAATTTCTAGGTCAAATGACATGTAAAATTCAAGCGAGCTTAACAATAAGCCAAAATATATAACACAAAATGTATTCTTCACCGATTCCCTTGATGAAATGGCTTATAACAAAAGTAAAGTTGAAACATCCATCGGAGATCGAAAGTTGGCGAACGGCCAGTATAAAACATAAGCCTAAGGTAAAGTTGTCAACAATGTGTACAAGCATACCACATGAAATTACGATACATATTGCGCACAGTTAGTAATTATAGATTACATAAGTAACATCAACAAGATAATATGATTACGGTGTGACCGTTGGGGCGAGCGCAGCATATCTGAATACATTTTCAAAAAATTTATATTGAAAACAAAGAAAACTGATCTGGTTCACTGTCAATACATAGGATTACTGTCTTGCTCTTCTCGCCAATGTCGGAACCAGTTTAGCGGGAAATGCAACGAGCGTGTTGTGACGTACCCTGGTAGCTGTGACGTGACTGTTTACATTTCTTTAGACAATATTTTAAAAAGAAAAAGAAAGGGGGAAGAATATGATTGTCATCCTTTCCTTTCAAATAAGAAAGTTTTGTAATACTTCAAAGATTTTTTTTATTATTATTTTACGAATCGAACCATCCGCCATTTTGTACGAGGGACTTCTGGGATTGGCGTCAAAAAAAAATTCTTGTTAGAGGTTGAGATTTAGCTCGGATTATTTCCCGCGCTCTAGTCATTAGAGCTCGCAGTACGAGCCAGCGCTCCGCGCTGGCTCGCTATTAATTACATATTGCATCATAATATACCCTATTTGAGCATTTACAACGAAAAATAAACAACATGAACACTCGAACATGCACAATCAAACTTCGTGCGTATGTTGACTACCTACTTCATTAGAAGTAATTAAATGTTTAACTGATAACTAAATTAACTCATCATTTATATACAAATTGTATCGATGAGAATTTGTAGAGGATATTTTTGATAGTCCAGGCACTACATAGAGAACCAATAATTTCTCCCAAAATGTGCAATTGTCCTGCCGATCACCATCGCAAGTCGTTCTGAATAGTCAGTTTCTATTTTCTACTTTTTGTAAGCTTTAAATATGGCCACTTTTGAATACTAATTACACTAATTGGGAGGAGGGTGGGTAGGGATAAGTGCACAAGATAAATACTCACTATCCACATTTCAAGACGGCCTGTGGTCCGATCACCATTCAATCCTGCAGGAAAAGATACGATATTGACAAAAATTGTCCAATGCAATTCACTGAGAACTTTATGAAAAGCATGTTGGCTTGAAGCATAGCAGATTATACCCTCATGTACTTTCAAAAGTCAAGTTTGTTATATCTTCATTAATTCTACTTTCATTTCTGTTGGTAATTCAAGCCGTTGAAATACATGTAGATATAGTATATTTATCTGTATTCATAAGCACATTGTGTGCAATTCCAACGCATTCATGAGGAAATCACTATCGTTACAAGTTGTAGAAATATCTAAAACCAAAACATTGGAAATGTAAATATATTCATATTTACATTTCAATAATTTTTGCCTCGACATCTTGACTCACTTACGGCTTTGGGGAAATTTACTATCAAGTATAATTACTTTTTAATGTTTGCAATACTGGGTAAACATTTTCTCCGTCTAGTTTCCAAAGTAATTCATGTAGCAATATTTTGACCTATATTCTGGCATCATTCAATGAGCCTTTTCCAAATTTCCAAAGCCTTATAAGATATTTTTACTCACATCGCGATTCTCATTATTTTCTCAAAACTACTGTCTGAAATATGATTATTGCCCTGAATCGATGTTAAAACAAAATTACTTGTACAAGAAGAAATGAACAAGATATTTTTAGGCTATTTATTATTTGATGAGATTTTAGTTCATACATGCCCAGTCAAGATGAAAACAAATAGAGATCTATATACAGCATAGATCTATGTGATACATCGTAAATAAGGAAGTGGCTAAAAATAACAGTCACTTATCAGAAGTCATTCAAATATTTAAAAAAAACTATCCTTTATCAGAAATCACGCATAAAAAAAAATAATCGCAAATCTTTAAAACTGAAAATAATTGTCCTTTCTTGAGAGTCACTCAAATAACTAACTATCAATTATCAAATGAAGACAATAACCTGAAATTTTTTGCAACACAAAAAGATTAAAAAAACGAAACCAAAAAAAACATAATGGAACTGCAGGTCTTGAATAGTGTTTTAAAATGTACGTCATTGTAAACGTCAGGTATCATACATTTCTTCAAAATCTTTTTTTATGACAGAAACATTGTGCACGAAAAACTTCCATCAAAGCATAGATTCCAATATTGTTAACAATTCCAAGGTAGCTGGCATTGAAAAAGTCACCTTCCATGGTGAAGATTTGTTTGACAGTAGCAGGATGAAATCTGCCGACATTATGACTGAGCTAGGAATATAAATCTCAAATCTCTAGTCTCTCATTTGGAAACATACTCTCGAAATAAGTTATCGCAATTCACCTTTGAATTAGAACGCTTTGGCCGATATAGTATTGCGTTGTGTGACGACACAATTGAATCTGTTTGTAATACAATTGCGAAATGCAACAGAAACTCTCATTGGTCCATATGTATAAGTCCGCCCAAATTCCCTTAAACGGGAGTAGTCAGCATTTGAAAACATGACGGCCAGATGCTAGATGGAAAAAAAAAAAACTTCAAAGGAAGAAAGAGAAAAAGTTGTATTCTTGTGTTGTTATCTCATAAATTTAATATGAAAAAAAATTCATAACATATTTTCCTACTATACTTGTGTCCAAACATACCTTCAAATATTTATTAAAGCCCCATACGACCCAAAAACTCGATCACAACTTTTGATGATTTCGTTCGTAGACGTAGCCATGTTAGGTAGCCAGTCAATTCGAATCCCGGTCCATTTCCATATTGGCACAATAGCGTCTAGATGTGTACTAATAACCCACAAATATTTTAGCTAAATTGTTTAAATAATATACCACCCAAGTCCTATTAAATGATAATTATTCAAATAGCTAAACTCATGCACGACAGTGCGGCTTTCATTAGTCATGAGCGGCCGCGCCGGCCGATCTCCATCTAATGGGCTTATGTTGCATTTTCGTTCATCTAGAGCTTATTTTACCTTTACAAAAACTGGTACAAAAATGTTTTAATTTCTATTAATTATTCGTGTTGATAATAAATGAAGAGCGAATACATAACTTACAACCGATTTTATGAATAGATACCAATAGCAAGAGTTCGAATTGACCGGCTACCTAACATGGCTACGTCAACAAACGAAATCATTTGAAGCTGCGAGTTTTCGGGTGGTGTGTGACTTTAATGAATATTTGAAGGTATGTTTGGACGCAAGTATATAGTAGGAAAATATGTTAAGATTTTTTTATATTGAGTTTATGAGACAGCAACACATTTCAGGCCTCAACCGTCCGCAGCTTTTTGTGACACGTAAATCGAAGGTTTTTATAAGAGGTGGATCTTTTCAAAGAGCTATGTACAGTTCTCCAGCTACACTGAATCCGCTCGAGAAAGTGGGTGGGCTGTAATCGGCCAATGAAAACTCTTGTTGTATTTCATCAAACATGTCATTCAAATTGTTCAATCTTCTCATTCAATTGTGTCGTCACACAACGCAATACTATATCGGGTAAAGCGTTCTAATTCAAAGGTGAATTGCGATAATGATTTGCTACAAGTTAGTATTGAGTACAGATTCCTTATGAAAATATTTCATGAAGTTGATGACGTGTTCAAATTAAAAACATGCAAAGTACCACTAAGAGGGACTAGATCAACAGCATAAAAAGAATTTCCCAACAGTGGGAATGAAAATGATGTTCATAATTTCATAGCTAACATACTCCTGTATTTTAATAGTAGGAAAATGCAACTTCTTCTTGATCACCTTGTAGAATGGCACATTGTGGAAAAGTTGAGCAAACTGTGTTTTTACATCATAAATTCAATGCAATCTCCAAAAGTCTAGCTGACATTTTCAACTTCTACACAAGCTAAAAACTGGTTTCAAACTGAACACATTCATTGAAAACCGTGTACAGCAGTGATGCTGTGATATACTACAACTACAGAGCCACCTGGTGGTAAACTTTAATATTCAGCTTTAGAATATTGTAAACCAACTTTAATTCACAACTGTGAAAAATATCAAAGTCATGATATTGATTTTACATGTAAAGAAACTTTATATCTCACGAATAAAATTCCTAGGCAATAAGTTTCCAATGGGCAATTGAAAAATGAATGTAGCTGAGAATAAAATTTGGCTTAATGTAAGTTATCCAAAACTATCCATTCTACAAACTTTTCAGTACATTGCAATTCTTCAGACTTGGCAATAGAAGACAACATTCAATGATAAACGGAATCTTTGGCATCTAAAAATGACAATACTTCCATCCTTGAAAGAGTTTAAAATTAGTGCACAAGTGGTCATAACATCCTACACAAGACATAAACCCATTACCATGCATACACTCAAATCAATTCTCATTTACAAAGTGAAAATAAACAAGGTTCAAATGAATACCCCCACATGAAATCAACATGTCACATGTTCTGTGTGGATGTAATACATACACTGGTATAGGAGCACGATGTCTATATTTGGTCAAGTTTACAATAAAATAACCATAATATATCACCTTTACAAAACTAATATTCTCTGACTATAAATACAAAATTACCCTGATTTTAACTGTTAGTCCCACTCATAAATACATAACCGTGTGCTATAATTGAGGCAAGTTAATTGGAAAATCTTTGAAATTATGCTTTACATAGAAATACATGCAAAACCTTCTTGCCAGTTGAAGGGTATTATTAAAGTAAATAAACTACAATTTAAAAAAATATATTTCCAATTTAAAAGGAATTTTCGAAATAAAAATTGTCTACCATCGTCAGTGTAGTAATTGGGGAAAAATTCAAACACTCAAAATTTCCTTATGCATGTTATATATAAATTTTATATAATAGAGATATAAATATGCGTATTCATAGTTTAGTAAGCTACTGTAAATACTAAAAACTTCAAATTTCACTAGTGCAATATTAGAGTCAAAAACCAATCTTGCAACTCTTCAGGTGATCCCCAGTCTAGGCCCAGTGTCACTGACCTAGACCCAATAAAAAGGCTAACAAAATATAATATACTCTAGTAAGAATGTTAGACATCATAGTGTGTATATGAGCAATACATGTCATATAAAAACTAGATGCCTTCTGCATTAAAAACATAAACCATGGTTATCACTATAAGACAACAGTACACTTTATACTGTAGGAATGTGAAGACAGTCCAATGAAAGCAGTCAAAAGAAATTAGTAAATATATGTAAATTTGCCTCCGTATAAAGCAATTATCCCACATGTGAATTATTCAACAATGCAGCTACTGCTTGTGTATATTGAAAGTTTGACAAAAGTCAACAGAGAATACATCGAGATCAAAACACAATCATCACCCCAGTGATTGATTCCCACGTATATTTCTAAAATAACTCGTCATATATATTCAAGTAAAATGGTTTAAAATTTTAACAGATAACATTAAAAAAGAGAATCAAGATTTATGCCAATGTCATCTTGAAGACATTGCTATGCAGTTATGCAAAAATGAAATGAGAAATGTGTAAAACATCTTCAAATGGAAGCATAAAAGTCATTCTTGAAGGGAAAAATGCTTGCCAAGTGGTTCATTCCTATTCAAACAAGGTTCCAATTTCAACAGAACTGGGAAAAGAAACCCACAAAGCTAAAAATGGGTATATTCCATGATGTGCCAAAAGCTTTCCCACAAAATTGTGCAAAAAACTTTCAACATCTGTTACCCTACCTGAGAGGAAAAAAAATCAAAATACATTCACAAAAACATTGCATAGTTTAACATAACAACATGCAGTTAAGTTATCTGAAATATTCTTCTGTAACATTTCTATTTATATTTTTGCAGTTAAGGGACTGATAATGAAAGTGCCATTAGATTGCTAAGCAATATGTCATAACAAATGAAACATATTTGTAGAAATACAATGCACAGTGTCACAGAACAAGATATCAAAATAAGCATCATGGTGGAGGAAAGGACTTATCAAATAAAAGAAAGAAAACCAATTGGAAGGAATATAAAAAGGAGGTATTTAAAGGTAATATCCAGAAAAATTCTAAAATGAACAGAGTGGTCAATAGTTTTAAATGTCTACAGTATTTTACAGCACTAAATTCATATATTGAAAGGCTTGACTAGACATAAAAATTTAGTTGCCATGAAGACACCTTTCTTTATACTTTGATTCATAAAATGACCGTTACTTGCATATGTACTTAATTTGACAGTATCTGTTTGCAGCCCAGCTGCAAAGACTACGAAGTTTATGACAAGTCTGTCTTATATCCAGACATCAACAGGAAGAAACATCTCCTTCCCTACAGTGGGTATAATACTGCTTTCATTTTCCATAAAATGCATTGGCAGTAGCACAATATGACCTTGGACTTTCTTCAATTCACTGCGGGCCTGCTCTGGGTCAGTTTCAGCTAGAGTTTTCTCTGTAGTGGTTTGATTCAGCTCAGCAAAACTCAGCACCAAATCAGAAGGGATACAGTTGAACACCTACAAGTGAATATAGAAACAATTTCATTTTTATTTTCGCATTGATTTCTTTTCTGATTGCCATCCATTAGACATTTTTACAACTTTTCCTTTAATTTGCTAATGAATATAAAAAAATGTATAGCACATTCCAAATAAATGGCATATGGTGCTATCTCAGTACCAAGTTTGATAGGAAAAGTCTATTCATACACTGTATTACATAAAATTGTACCAAAAGTGGTTGAATTCTTGGAATAGAAGAATAGACAAACTGAGACCTTTTGGTAAACATTTGTGTTGACAGTCGCTGTTCGAAGGAACACAGTTTTATAGAACGAGTCACAGACAGGATCATCTAGAATCGGATCTCCCACGGGAATCCCCAAATGTTCACTGGATTAATACAAGACCAAATCAACATAAATAGCAAAATAACAAAATGTAATAGAAAGAAAGCAAGTCACCTTTTTACATCGATTATAATTTTTCACTTTACAAATTTAATGAAATATTTTCTGATCAAAATTATGCTACTTTGCAGAAATTTAAGAGAATCTGACGAAAATAAGCCGTACCTGAACAAAGCTTTACGGAGAGATGTAGCAAATTTGCCCACTAAATGAGGATACCCCGCGAACTTGACTTCTGTTTTGTGGATGTCTTGCACCATCACCGCAATCTCACTATCTCTGTCACCAAGGAGACTGCGATCATTGATGTTGGCTGATCCAATGATAACTGTGTCATCATCAGCAATAAGCAGCTTACTATGGACATACACTAATTCTGTCACCTGCAAAGAGATCCCAAAAATAATACTGTACATTCCCGGTATTACATTCCTGTTCGGTTTCATTTTTATGTTACACAGTCAAATCTTGTTTTCTCAAACTCAATAGGGCCAAAAAAACTTCCGAGATATTCGAGAGTTTGACATACTGAGGTTAAAACACACAAGAAAATGTAGTTGGGACTTCCAACTTACATATATGAACCATATCCATGGTATTTGAGATATTAATGTTTGTAATACTGATTGATGTTAAGCAGCATATTCAAAATGAAATCATATAGTGGTAACAATTACATGTAAAATCCAGGTACCCGTCATAATAATAGCAAGATTCATGTATTCAAAATAGATGCATCACATGGAGTTACACCTAAAATTACTTGAAATAACTGCTTTAAACTTGAACTTTTTCTGTTTTAGATATGACCCCCCCAAAAAAAAATTAAGTATAATGTGTTTGTTCAAAAATGTGATTTACTGTAAAAGAATACATGTATATACATACACATGGATAAGTAGTTTCCACAAATGTTTATGTCACTATTTACACAAATAAACAAGTTTCATTTCATAACCTGATATTATGATTATGTACTAGACTAATCTGAATTCTTTAAAATCTATATACATGTACAGTGTACATATATTTCCACTTCAATTTTAACCTTTATACAACCATTATATCCTGTAATTTCACACATCAATTATTTAATGCCAATAAGATTCGGTTGATACAAACTTTTATACAGTCTAAATACAATTGTATAATACATACCAGTTTTCCAGAGAGTTCATCATGATTTCTTAATCCACAGAACACTATATACTTCAAAGGATCCAGCACTGAAATACATTACAGAGGTTATTTTGTCATTTACTTGTGAATTGTGTGTTCCAGTTTCATACTACATTGTTTTCTATTGTTTAAAATCGTAGGTGCTCGGATCATATACTGGAAATAAAGACTACAGAGCTATTGAGGAAATTTAAATTATGATTGTGACATTTTTCTTCACTCTGTGAAATGTTTCTTTTCAGTATACAGTGGGTGAAGTCAATTTTAAAACATTCATGAAATCTTTAACAGCATACCAATATATTACGCAAATAAACTACTGAAAACTAAACACCCACACCACAGAGTGGATAAGTAAATAAATTACTGAAAACTAAACATCCACACCACAGAGTGGATAAGAATGCAACGATCATAGTACGAATTTCTTCAAGAGCTCTATAATTATTTACATTACCCATGATCAGATTGCCTATGGTCAAAATACATGTTATCAATTTTGGTAATTCAAAAATGAATAATATTAAAATTGCACACCTTCCTTTGCCAGCTTCTCCCACAGGGAAAACCCTCCTTTAGAAATGGATGAGTAGGTGTAGTGAGTCACTGTCCTAATTGCATAGCCACCATTTCCCCCAATGTCCCCCTCAAAAGCAGGCAGTAAAGGCATCATCACAAACACCCGGAAATTTTCTCCATTTCTACAAATCATTGTAATTCCTTCTAGTTTTTGAGCATGAAAAATTAGTGAAGATAATAAAAGGTATCAATCACATAAATTCTATAAAAGAATACAAAATTGAGAGTAGGGCAAATATCGACCCTGGAAACACCAGAGGTGGGATCAGATGTCTAGGAGGAGTAAGCATTCCCTGTTGACAGGTCACAGCTGCTTTGAGCATGTACATCAAATTCATAATTCATTTGATAGTTAGGACCAATACCTAGTATATAATTGAAATATTTATATACATGTAATACTGTATGACATATGTGTACATTTACCACTATCAAGTGACTTGGTAACAGAGTGAGTATGAAATAGGTACAAGGTAACAGAGTATGAAGTAAGTACAACGTTGACATCATTTTCTCAAGTCACCAAATTAAAATACAGAGAAACTTGTCAAATCCAGACAGATCTCATACCAGAGAAATCTTCTGATTACACAACATCAGAAAGTTGTAAACGTTTAAAGACTAAAATACAACAGATAAGTTTGACTCATTTTGCAGCACTACATGCATGTCTTTCAGGTGATTTGCAGTCCATCCTTCACTTCCTGAAAGGAACGGTACAGATTTAAGAATTCATACCTGTGTGCTCTGAGGATCCTATTGAACAAGGCATCTCCAATTTTGTTTCTGATCATAGATTTGTCTCCAACTCGTGTTATGAAGAACTGATTCTGTAAAAGTAGTAAAATTCACAATTCAAATATTGCTGACAATTTAAACCTGTCAGAGTCTGTGAAGTGCTTGGTCTTCATCCACTCTGAAACATCACAAACCTAACTATAAAACTGCTGGATGATTTCTATGTACAACAACACACATATCAGAATACCTAGTAATAGTAACATCTATGGGTCCTAATGGTAAGTATCAGCCATAAAAATCTTATACACACATTTCAAGCGTTGCAGGTAGATATTTCAATAAATACAGATGTCAAACTGTGAACTGAATGAGCTTCAGTTTTTGTGATTGAAAGTGATCTTCATTTTTCGTTATGATTTTCCATTTACAAAGTTAAGGCCTGGCTATAAATCTTTTAATTTTTTTTGTTATCTTTGAATTTGATTACAAACGACAACTGAATAACGGTCCTAATACACTGCCAGGTATAAGCTTCTAACATGTTTCCTTTTTGAAGTTGTGACGCTAACATTATTTTCATATTCTTTTAATTTAGTTACCTTGTCCAAATGACCTGGTTTAAGGTCATGACACATTGTCTGTTAACAATTAACTTTTTGATATTCTAATGTCCTTTACAAGGTTTTAGTCTAGACAAATATTTCTAATAGTGACCTTGACCTTGGTTTAGATAAGTAAACATCATCTGTTCATAAACACACCTTGTGCCAAGTACAAACTGTATTTTCATTATAAAGTCGTAGTTTAGATGCAAAGTAAGATGACAGGACAAAAAATGGATAGAACGATAACCGGCATTTTATCAATGCAAAAGCTGTGCTAGTTTCTGACAAGTAGAAGTTAGAAATTGGTTAAAATTTCATAGGTGTATTAATTTGCAAATCATTACTTTGTTCCTGAAAGACATGATGTTTTTCTGTGATTTCATTCAACAACAACAAAAGAGGTTTTCAAATTGAGCTAAAATAGTTAAAAATTTCATCTGCAGCAAAAATAGCAAAATGTATGAAAATACCATTTGTAACTCCACTGCACATGGATACCAAACAGTCTGCTATAAGTAACTCTGGTTGACTGTGTGACTTACCTCGATATAAATGTAATGTTTGGCACTTTCAATACAGTGTAGATAAGCTGACTGTATAGAGGACTCTGTTGTCTTGATGCCACCTGACCAACCACTCAGACTCCGCAGTATCTGATAGAAAATAGAAATCTATTACCAAACATCTTCATAAGAAAACTTTTAAAAAGCACTTCATTTTCATATTTGAATGGGTTTTTACTTCTAGCTTCCTAATTAATAAGTGTATCTTTCCCCATTTGCATTTCATGACTTGAACTTAAAAACAGTAAAGTATGAAAGAAGAACATAATATCTCCGTTTGGAATCACTGACCTGTGTTTTCACTTCATGACACGACCCTGTTATAAATGGTGGGAGAGTGTTGTCTTGTGTGCTTGCCTTGGGTAACAGCAAAGGGTAATCTTTGTTATTCTTACACTTTTCTTGCTGCAATTAAAATTATTAAATACACTAAAGGAATTTAAGAATTCAATTAAGATGCCATGCTTTTCTTACATGAAAAAGAGCACTTTGTTTTTCATATAGATCTATATGAAAAAGATCTAGTATTTTGAAACAAGAGGCCCATGGGCCACATCGCTCACCTGAGTCACTTTGGCCCATATCTGAAGACTTTCCATATATATTTGCATGTAAAACCTTAGTCCCTATTATGGCCCAAACTACCCTTTGCAAACTTGAATCTACACTATGTCAGAAAGCTTTCATGTAAATGTCAACTTCTTTGACCCAATGGTTCTTGAGAAGAAGATTTTTAAAGTTTTTCCCTATATATTTGTATGTAAAACTTTGATCCCCCACTTGTGGCCCCATCCTACCCCCCGGGGGCCATGATTTGAACAAACTTGAATCTTCACTATGTCAGAAAGTTTTCTTGTAAATATCAGCTTTCTGACTCAGTGGTTATTGAGAAAAAGATTTTAACTATATATTTGTATGTAAAACTTTGATCCCCCTTGTGGCCTCATCCTACCCCCAGGGGCCATGATTTGAACAAACTTGAATCTGCACTATGTCAAAAAGTTTTCATGTAAAAATCAGCTTTTCTGGCTCAGTGGTTCTTGAGAAGAAGATATTTTTCCTATATATTTGTATGTAAAACTTTGATCCCATATTGTGGCCCCATCCAACCCCCGGAGCCCATGATTTGAACAAACTTGAATCTGCATTATGTCAGAAAGCTTTCATGTAAATCTCAGATTTTCTGGCTTAGTGGTTCTTGAGAAGAAGATTTTTAAAGTTTTTCCCTATATATTTGTATGTAAAACTTTGATCCCCCCTTGTGGCCCCATCCTGCCCCCAGGGGCCATGATTTGAACAAACTTGAATCTGCACTATGTCAGAAAGTTTTCATGTAAAAATCAGCTTTTCTGGCTCAGTGGTTCTTGAGAAGAAGATTTTTAAAGATTTTTCCTATATATTTGTATGTAAAACTTTGATCCCCTATTGTGGCCCCATCCAACCCCAGGGACCCATGATTTGAACAAACTTGAATCTGCATTATGTCAGGAAGCTTTCATGTAAATCTCAGATTTTCTGGCTTAGTGGTTCTTGAGAAGAAGATTTTTAAAGTTTTTCCCTATATATTTGTATGTAAAACTTTGATCCCCCCTTGTGGCCCCATCCTACCACCGGGGGCCATGATTTGAACAAACTTGAATCTGCAATATGTCAGGAAGCTTTCAGGTAAATTTCAGCTCTTCTGGCCCAGTGGTTCTTGAGAAGAAGATTTTTAAATGACCCCACCCTATTTTTGCATTTTTGTGATTTTCTCCCCTTTGAAAGGGACATGGCCCTTCATTTGAACAAACTTGAAAGCCCTTCACCCAAGGATGCTTTTGGCCAAGTTAGGTTGAAATTGGCCCAGTGGTTCTGGAGAAGAAGTCGAAAATGTGATCAGTTTACAGACAGACGGACAGACAGACAGACGGACGCCGGACAAAATGTGATCAGAATAGCTCACTTGAACCTTCGGTTCAGGTGAGCTAAAAAGCAAAGGCATCTAGTATTCCAATGATTTCTATACATGTACCTTTGTAATATTCCATCGACCAATGAAATGTCTTGATACATCCCTTGCTGCCTTCCCATAAACTACTGCTCCAATATCATGCCATGGCATCCTTGGTGTGGTGTATCGGTCGATAAAATCTAAAACATGTGATAAACCTCAAGAATTAGCAGCGAATCGTTATAATCAATACCTACTTTTCCATGTTATCGCAATTCACCTTTGAATTAGAACACTTTGGCTGATATAGTTTTGTGTTGTGTGACGACACAATTGAATCTGTTTGTAATACAATTGCGAAATGCAACAGAAACTCTCATTGGTCCATATGTGTAAGTCCGCCCAAATTCCCTTATACGGAGTAGTAGGCATTAGAAAACATGACGGCCAGATGGAAACAAACTTCAAAGAAAGAAAGAGAAAAAGTTGTATTCTTGTGTTGTTGTCTCATAAATTTAATATCAAAAAATTCCTAACATATTTTCCTACTATACTTGTGTCCAAACATACCTTCAAATATTTATTAAAGCCCCATATGACCCAAAAACTCACAGCTTTTGATGATTTCGTTCGTTGACGTAGCCATGTTAGGTAGCCAGTCAATTTGAATCCCGGTTCATATCCATACTGGCAAAATAGCGTCTTGATGTGAACTAATACCCCCACAAATATTTTAGCTAAATATTTCCAATAAGATATCATCCTAGTTCCATTAATGATAATTATTCAAATAGCTAAACTCACAGCAATGCGGCTTTCATTAGTCTGGGTCAGTCTCCATCTCTGCCACACAAGCGTTAAGGACCATAATAAAGAGCTTATTTTACCTTTACAAAAACTATATTTTTTAATTTTTATTAATTATTCATGTTGATGATAAATGAAGAGCGAATACATAACTTACAACCATTTTTATGAATAAATACCAATAGCAACAGAGTTCGAATTGAACAGCTACCTAACATGGCTACGTCAACAAACGAAATCATTTGAAGCTGCCAGTTTTCGGGTCGTGTGTGGCTTTAATGAATATTTGAAGGTATGTTTGGACACAAGTATAGTAGGAAAATATGTTAAGATTTTTTTATATTGAATTCATGAGACAGCAACACAAGAATACACCGATAACTTGATATCAAGCCTCAACCTAGTCTGAAATATCCGACATTTTCCTGGCTTTTTTATGATTTTGATATTTATTGTGCCACGGTAAACATCAAAATTATAAAAAAACGTCAGATATTTCGGACTAGCCTCAACCATGCGCAGCTTTTTGTGCCCCGTAAATCGAAGGTTTTTATAAGAGCTGGATCTGTAGCTCTGTTCCGTCACAATATTTTTTCAGAAAGCTACAGTTCTCCAGGTAGTAATTTTCTAATCCGTCCATTTTATCTGATCACCGGTCACCTGAATCAGCTCGAGAAAGTGGGCGGGCTGTAATCGGCCAATGAAAACTCTTGTTGTATTACATCAAACATGTCATTCAAACTGTTCGATCGTCTCATTCAATTTTGTCATATCACACAACGCAATACTATATCGGGTAAAGCGTTCTAATTCAAAGGTGAATTGTGATAAATCTTTTCCCAAAAATCAAATTCACTTCTTTTAATGGAATATTCATTTTCATCAATCTGTATCAATTGGGTACATCGTCCTCTGATTATTTTTAGAATCAGAAGGACAAAAAAGTAATGCATTAGATCAAAGTTTCCCCACAGATTTCCTGGCAGTATATTTGTAAAAAATCAGTGTCTCATCCAAACTTCAGATATCTGATATGTGTCATGCAGGAAGAGGGGTCATTTTGAAAATCATTTCAAATAATCTAAGTGACAGCACATAAAATAAGTAAACAAACAGGTCTTCCACAGAATCTGTGACAGAAGAACCTTTGTGCTCTTCTAAAGATTAAACACACAATTTCCATCTGATATTCCTTTCTTGTTAAATGTTAGCAAAGTTACACAGGTTCTCTACCAGCACTTACCTTCAAATGGAGCATTCAGATCCACATAGTCCTTGTAGATGTTGTTACAGTAGTCTTTGCCGATCCACAGTTTGGACGACCCCTTCAGCCCCAGTTCATCTATAGCTATCTCAC
Source organism: Ostrea edulis (assembly GCF_947568905.1). Lineage (NCBI taxonomy): Eukaryota > Metazoa > Mollusca > Bivalvia > Ostreida > Ostreidae > Ostrea > Ostrea edulis. Next base: position 66,365,916 of record NC_079166.1, on the reverse strand, counting down.
TCTTGGTTCTCTGCATTACACCAGGCTTTTCAAGGCTGCAAACAAATTATACTATTCTAATCAAAACTCTGTGTTATCAAGAGTTGTAGATTTAAATAGTGTTCAAAGGAAGATGCCCCCCCCCCCCCCCCACCCCCCAACAAATCAGCTGTAAAACAGTGACTGTATCCAGTGTGTAAGATAGATAGAGACCGATGCTGGAAATGTGATGCATGTTTCAGTGCACAAAAATTAAAAAATTCATATAACTGCATTATATATTTTTGCCAACACTTCACTGAACCAGTGAAAAACTATCCAACCTGAGGACATAGAAGGGAGCTAACCCTGTTTAAAAGTCGCACGAAAATTAAAGAAAATTGTAAATTGATGATGCAACAACATAAATTCTTTCTCAAAGACATTACATGAACATTATATCATGTTGAAACACTTGTTTGAAAACAGAACTGTACCACCTTTGTACAGTAAAACACAATTATAACAAAGTCCTGGGGATGAATAACATATATTCCTTATAAACATTAGTTTATTACATCCACAAAATTCATAATGATTTTTAAAAACTACAGCAAATGAAAATCACTCCCCTGTAAGCATGAATTCATTATAACAGTGTTTGATGTAACCAAGTTTTATTGTATCATGTATAACTCACATAAATTCATTATAAGAGTGTTTGCTATAACCGAGCTTTACTGTGTCGTGTATAACTCACATGAATTCATTATAAGAGTGTTTGCTGAAACCGAGTTTTACTGTATCATGTATAACTCACATGAATTCATTAAAAGAGTGTTTGCTGAAACCGAGTTTTACTGTGTCGTGTATAACTCACATGAATTCATTAGAAGAATGTTTGATGTAACCAAGTTTTACCGTATCGTGTATAACTCACATGAAGTCATTACGAGAGTGTTTGCTGTATCCGAGTTTTACTGTATCATGTATAACTCACCTGAATTCATTATAAATGTGTTTGCTGTAACCGAGTTTTACTGTATTGTGTGTAACTCACATGAAGTCATTATAAGAGCGTCTGCTGAATCTGAGTTTTACTGTATCGTGTATAACTCACATGAATTCATTATAAGAGTGTTTGATGTAACCAAGTTTTACTGTATCATATATAACTCACATGAATTCATTATAAGAGTGTTTGCTGTAACCGAGTTTTACTGTATCATATATAACTCACATGAATTCATTATAAGAGTGTTTGAAGTAACCGAGTTTTACTGTATCATGTATAACTCACATGAATTCATTATAAGAGTGTTTGCTGTAACCGAGTTTTACTGTATCGTGAATAACTCACATGAATTCATTATAAGAGTGTTTGCTGTATCTGAGTTTTACTGTATCGTGTATAACTCACATGAATTCATTATAAGAGTGTTTGATCAAACTGAGTTTTACTGTATCATCTATAACTCAACTGAATTCATTATAAGAGTGTTTGCTGTATCCGAGTTTTACTGTATCGTGTATAACTCACATGAATTCATTATAAGAGTGTTTGATGTAACAGAGTTTTACTGTATCGTGTAAAACTCACCTGTCCTGCAAATCAGCTGTACTGTCTCTGTTAGATCTCTCCAAATGAAACTGAAACAGCCAAAATGTTTGATAAAATACAAAATGCTAGATATACCTGTGTACACAGCCCATAATATCAGATGAATACATCCTTGTAGGCATACATATACACATGCAGGCCAAATATACATACTGTAAACAAACCTTTCTGCAGGTGCAAGAAATATTTGAGATTTGTGACCTTTGCTCAATATTTGTAGCTGTGAACCATTGCTGCTATTCACAGTTTCCATTCAATGATATAATGAACTATAATTGTTGTATACAAATTCTTCACTGCTGATTAGTGAATAAAAGTCATTGCAAATAATAGTTAATAGTAGATCAATGAGCAGGTGCTTGGTACACAGTATATGGAAAGACTTTCTACTATTCAAACACAATTTCAATTTCTAAAAGTCCAGTCAAAACTTTTAATTTGTCACATACTGGACTACATTAAAAATAATAGCAGCTAGCCTAGCTGCTTGGCAAGAAATAAAAGTCTGTTGAATGAATGTATGAATTAATGCTAGCCTAGATGTGCACAAAACTTTGTATCCCTATCTAGCACTTAACAGTCACTACAATCTTAAACACAGTCCAGATGTTAACCATGTTGTTGCATAACCTGTATCTGCACTTACCAGTTTACTTATTTTGGGTGTCACTGGCCTCTTCTCTCTGGGAAAGGGCACTCGTTCCTGTTGTTGTTGCTTCACAGCCGACTGGAATTTCTGAACATTCAGCACCATTTTCCACCGGTTTAATGCAGTTGGTGAGTGTGGTCCAATATCCTCCGTTTGTTCCGCTGTGTTGATATTGACATTATTGTTTCGTTCATGTCCATGACTTAGAGATCGACGTAACTTCCTCGCAGCCCAACTCTCTCTCTTTGTTCCCTTGGCTTGGTCAGAATTTTCTTGAGCTGACTCTATATGAGTATCTTTGGCAACTGGATTGTGGACTATTTGAC